>NC_058119.1:28658750-28978125 GCF_914725855.1 Thunnus albacares
CATAGATGTTATTGGTTTGAGTTGGGGCTACATATATTTATTGGATGGAAATTCTGTCCAATGAGTTATTTTTTTGAGTGTGTGTTCATACCACTGAAAGATGCCTAACAGGTTTTTATGTCTCCCTGGTTGATGCCGTGCACTTGTACATTAAAGGATAGTTTGCTATTTTTTCAAGTCTGTCTTAAGACAACACTCACATCTACATTGAAACAGTTTTTTGTTGCTGTAATTGTGTCTCCTTTCCATATCGGCCTTGAAGAGATGATTCTAGTGTTTTGTAATTTTGTAATTTTTTTCTTAAATAATATTTTTATTTGGATTTTCCATAGTTCAGTACAGGAAACAGAGACACATGTCAGAAAACAAAAAAAACAAATTAAAACAAAGGACAAAAAAGAAAGAGGGCGTATTCAAAGAAAATAATGAATTACACTGCTGCATCACTAGCACAACACATCTTAGCACGAGCACTCAATGAGAGGTGAATGGCACACTATGGATTTTATTGCTGGTCAAATTCAGCGATGTACTGAGCAAGGTGATCCAGAAATATACCAGTGAGCTCAGTTAACCAGGTCTTAAACTGAGGCACAGTATCTGACTTCCAAAGCCTTAAAATTACTTTCTTTACGATTATCATTCCCCACATAATAGTGCTTTGCACGAAGACACTGTGGTTTAGAAGGGAAAGAGAAAATGGCAAATTATGCAATCTCTGGATCAGGTTCAAACACACAGCCGTAATTGTCAGAGAACCACTTGAATATGTCACATCAAAAATGAAACAGTTTTGGGCATGTCTAGATATTTACATTGATCACACAGAGAGAAAATAGTAGGACAGATTCTGCGCAATTTAGTTTTTGAATAATGAAGACTGCACATCACCTTGAATTGGAGCTGTTAAATATAGATTTTTTCTTACTTTTAGAGAAACAAAGATCTAAATTAAAATTAGTAAATGGCGGCCATGTGCTGCTTACGCCTACCTTGTGCGGTTTCTTTTAAGATAAGACTTTCTAGCTGTGTGGTTGTCTTCTTGCACTACTTTTGAACTCTGTCTCTCCTATGGGATTTGAAGAAGCTACATGTTATGCTCTGGGTCAGAGAGACTTTAACCATATCAAAAGCACATTCTTTGTTTAGGCTAGGCAAGGTAAGGCAAGGCAAGTTTATTTGTACAGCACATTTCAACAAGAAGGCAATTCAAAGTGCTTTACATAGAGTATAAAAGGCATCAAGAAAGAAATAAAAAGGCAACACAAGTAAAAAGACATTTAAATACAATAAAAAAGTGTTGAATTTGGAAATAAAAAGAAGTTAAAAAGGAATAAGACAGATAAAACAGGAGAATAAAAGTTACAGTGCAGTGTAAAATATTAACCCTCAAATTTGGTTTAATCAAAGGCAGCGGCAAACGGAAAAGTCTTCAGCTGTGATTTAAAAGAACTGAGAGTTGCAGGAGACCTGCAGTTTTCTGGGAGTTTGTTCCAGATATGTGGAGCATAAAAACTGAACGCTGCTTCTCCATGTTTAGTTTATACTCTGGGGACAGAAAGCAGACCTGTCCCAGATGACCTGAGAGGTCTAGATGGTTCATAATGTAGCAGCAGATCAGAAATGTTTTTTGGCCCTAAACCATTCAGTGCTTTATAAACCAACAGCAGTATTTTAAAATCAATTCTTTGAAAGACAAGAAGCCAGTGTAAAGATCTGACAACTGGAGTTATATGATCCACTCTCATGGTCTTAGTGAGGACTCAAGCAGCAGCGTTCTGAATCAGCTGCAGCTGTCTAATCAATTTTTTAGGGAGACCTGTGAAGACAGCGTTACAGTAGTCAAATCTACTGAAAATAAATGCATGGACAAGTTTATCCAAATCTTGCTGAGACATAAGTCCTCTCATTCTTGATATATTCTTCAGGTGATAGAGTGCTGACTTTGTAATCGTCTTAATGTGGCTGTTGAAATTCAGGTCTGAGTCCATGACTACATCAAGATTTCTGGCTTGGTTTGTGGTTTTTAACAGTATTGATTAAAGCTGGGCGCTGACTTTTAATCGATCTTCCTTGGCTCCAAAAACAATTACTTCAGTTTTGTCTTTGTTTAATTGAAGAAAAATCTGGCACATCCAATCGCTGATTTGTTCAATGCACTTACTCAGTGCTTGTATTGGACTGAGTCCCCTGGTGATACGGATATGTAAATTTGTGTGTCATCTGCATAACTGTGGTAACATATTTTGTTGTTTTCCATAATCTGAGCTAGTGGGAGCATGTAGATGTGGAACAGTAGAGGCCCAAAAATGGAGCCTTGGGGAACTCCACATGTCATTTTTGTCCACTCAGATGTGTAATCTCCTATAGATACAAAGTGGTCCCTGTCCTTTAAGTAGGATTCAAACCAGCTTAGTACTGTGCCAGAAAGTCCCACCCAGTTTTCTAGTCTGTCTAGTAATATTTTGTGGTCAACCATGTCAAATGCGGCACTGAGATCCAATAATACTAATACTGTAATTCTGCCACTGTCAGCGTTTAAGTGTATGTCATTGAAGACCTGAACAAGAGCAGTCTCAGTGCTGTGGTGTGGTCGACTGGAAGACATCAAAACGGTTGTTTAGTGCCACAAAGTTGTTCAGCTGTTGAAAAACAGCTTTTTCAATTATCTTACTTAAAAATGGGAGGTTTGATATGGGCCTATAGTTGCTCTTTTTTAAGAGTGGCCTGTGGGAAGACACCTGAGAGAAGAGATGTGTGAAGAGCTGAGGCCATGTAGTTTGAAACAATTTTGAAAAAGCCTGTAGGCAGAATATCAAGGCAGCAAGAGGATTTCAGATGTCATATAATGGTATTATATAACATATAATAAAGGTTATGATAAAGGTTATAATAAAGGTTATATAATAAGGGTATAATGTCCTCCAGGTAATATTCTGAATTTTGTCAGTGAAGAAGGAGGCAAATTCATTGCAGGCCTTAGTGGATAGAAACTCAGGGGCTACTGACACAGGAGGGTTCGTTAGCCTGTCAACAGTAGCAAAAAAGGCACGTGCATTATTATTGTTTTTGGCAATGATCTCAGAGAAGAAGGACCGCCTCGCATTTCTCAGTTCCAAATTATAAATGTGAAGTCTCTTTTTATAGTTGTCATAATGAACCTGGAGATTTATTTTTCACCAACTGCATTCAGCTTTTCAACACTCTCTTTTTTCCATTCTGACCATCGTGGCATTGGATGGAGATCTTTTCTTACCAGAGACAACCTTCACTTTAGTGGGAGCAATGGCATCAATAACATTTGTAATTTTAGAACTGACATTATCTACAAGCTCATTGGCTGAGACCCAAGAAAGGGCGGGTGTGGAAGAGAAAGCCTGAATAAATATTTCACTGGTGTTGTCAGTGATATACTGTTTTGTGATTACCTCTGTTTGAACATTTGTGTACATGGAGATAGCACTCTCAAAGAAAACACCGGAATGATCAGAGAGAGCAACATCAGTCACCACAACCGTAGAAATGTTCAGACCCTTAGAGATGATTAAGTCCAGAGTGTGCCCCTTGTTGTGTGTGGGCTCTGTTACATGCTGAGTCAGTCCATAGTTATCAAGAACATAACACAGTTCTTTAGTCCCTCTGTCCTGGGGGGTGTCAACATTGATTTTAAACTCACCAACAATAACTACACAGTCAAAGTCAATACAGATAAAAGACAGCAGTTCAGCAAAGTCATCAAAAAAGATAGCACAGTATTTAGGTGGCCTGTAGATATTTAGAAATACAGCTGTAGAGGAGGAATTCAACTGAAGAGCCACATATTCAAAAGCATCAAAGTTTCCACAAGACATCTGCTTGCATTGGAAGGAATCATTAAACAAATGCACTCTAGCTTCATTCATAAAACTTTGGGAGGGGTTGACTTGATAAGAACAGCTGCATTGTTATCTTGGTCTAACCAGGTTTCATACAACATAATATCAGGTTTGTGCTTGATGATAAACTCATTGATTAAAAACGGTTTTCCTGACAAAGACCTGACATTTAATAAAGCTAAATTAAATGTGTTAAAAATATTATCTAACCAGTTTTTAGGGACAAGCTGTAGCTGACGAGGAATGGATGCTATATTTGATAAATTTGCAGAACTGATTGAGTGCTTCCTGTTTCTTAGCAGATCCACCATTCTTTTCTTGTTACGTATCAAGACAGGAGTTGGGCAAGCTACCAGCACACTGGACCCTGGCTTTTCCTGGGAAGAGACATGAGTGCCAATAGCCTTGCAGCCTGGACCCAGCACATATCAGTTATAACTTGCTGTATTTTGTACACAAATAACTGGATGTGCTGTGCTTTTCTCAGGCTGGGGAAAGAGAGGATGATAGCCATCATAGGGAGGGGGGCATAACTGTGACTGAGACTGGTCGAGGACTTAAAGCCATCGGTAGAAGTGGACGCCGAGGGGGGGTTTAGGGAAGAGGAAATGGAAGTAAGGTGGGGTGTAAGTTTGGTCCCTGCAGTGAACAGCTCTTTCATCTGCTCAGTGAACTCCAAGAAGGGGGAAGAGGGGGAAAGGGTGATTGGAGAGGAGAGTGACCTGGATGGGGTTTTGGGGGTTGAAAGGGGTGAATCCTCAAAGGTTGGTGAGGAGGGTGGAGACTCCTCCTCTCGACTCTGATGTCATGTTGAAAGCTCTCTTCAGACGGAGGCTGAGGTGGCTCTCTTTCAAGGTTTCTGCCGTGTTTTGTTATGTCTTCTTCTTGTTTTAATTCCTCTTGTCTCTTGTCCTTGGCAGAGGGAACAGATGGGTGATGCAGGAAGTAAAATAAGTTAGAGATGAACAATTTTACTCCTGACTTGTTAAGGAAAGTCCATCTGCCTTAAAAAGATGTCTGTGGTGCCAGAAAAAGTTGAAATTTTCAATAAAGTGCAGTGAATGGACAGTACATGCAGTTGAGAGCCATGTGTTCAGTGCCAACAATCTGCTGAATCTTTCAACTCCTTTTCTGACTGGTGGTAGAGGGCCACTGATAGAAACAATATGTAAATGCTAAATGACTTAATTTGCTGCCATATTTTCAAACAATTCAAAATGATTAAGTTATCCACCTTAGTATCTGCAGGGGATCTGGGTTCTGAGAAAAGGATTGCTGGGGGAGTGCTGTTTTTAACATTTTAACACTCTTTTCAATGGCAACCCAGGGCGCAGCCTCGGTGGATACCTCCATTCTGTAACTTCCTGCCAATAGACAAGGGCCCTTGCATTCGCTGCCTGGTAATAATGCAGGAAGTACAGTCGTCCCCTTCCACCTATCTCTCTCTGTTTACGTAAATGAGTTTTTGATATCCTGTGAGCTTTAAAGCCCCAGATAAAAGGCATAACTATTTAGTCTAATGATTTGAAAAAAGACCCTGTCAAAAAATGTGTAGATTTTGAAAGAGGAACAAGAATCTCAGCAGAGAGACCATTTTGATGGCATTTATATGGCCCACCATAGAAAGAGCCCCCCCCCTCAGTTTTTCCACTTTCTCAAGGAAGTTCATCTTAAAAAATAGTTTCAGGTCTTTTGGCAGAACTACTCCAAGATACTTCAGTTTATCTGTCATTTCGAAAGGCAGATGCAAGTGACAACCTCGGGCTGAAAAATGAAGCCAATGCAGAAGTGCCAAAAACTGCAGTTCCTTGAATGGCCACTTGAGGCTCCAAAAGCGAGTCAATCCCCATGAACCCCCATGTTAAAATGCCCAACTTTACAGCAGAAACATTTTTACAGCCTGGTACAAAAAACGGTTTTGGTTTCTATAGCTAATTTCCCCTTTCATGATAACTGTACGGGTTTTTTTTATAACTCACCCATTTAAATTTTATTAAGCCGTAAATTCATGCATAACGAAGGACATGGCTGCTGACAGGTCTGCCAGCTGCTCTTTGCCCATTTTTGATTGGCTGGGAGTTGGGCAGCGTCACGCACTGCCAAGATGGCAACGGCCGGAGCGGCTCACTTTGAGCTTCAAAACTGCTCTTCAGAAACCAACGGGTGACGTCACGGTAACTACGTCCATATTTTTATACAGTCTATGGGCAGATGTGATATGATGGGATGATCCACATTCCCCAATTGGACGGGTTCAATAGAAGGGTGATCCCTAATACTAAAGTTGAGGGGCTCAATAATGACTGCAAAGAGGAACGTGCTGATGGGACAGCCCTGGCATGTCCTGCGATGTTTTGAAACCAGTGCTGATCTTTCTTGGTTTGTGAGGATGTAGGAAGATGGGTGATCATACAATGTTGTAATCCATGAGACAAATTGGCTACCAATCCCAAATTCCTTCAATACCTTCGCCATATAGGCCCATTCCACCTGATCAAATACCTTCTCTGCTTCTAGGCAAAGGGCAGCCACCTTAGAACCCTTCCTTTACCCATGGTACATTATGCTCTCTGGTCTTCTGCCATTAAAAATGAAAACCTATTGGGGCCAGTTTAATCAGCATGGCTGTTCGATGAAATATATTTGTTTACCTGTTTGCAAAACTTTGTAAAAATGTTCATGTCTGAGTTCAGTGATGCAATAGGACAAAAAGACAAACACTCAGTCTCACCCCTCCTGTCTTTCAGTAATAATGAATGGGTGAACATCCTCAAAAGAAAGGGAGCCACCTTCCCAGAATATTTTTTATACAGTTCAATAACAAAACCATCTGGACCAGGGGCCTTGCCATTTGGAAATGATGTAATTGTGTCTGTTTAATTCAAAGACCACCAGTGACGGGTAGCTTCATTAAACATGCAGGCTTGAGATCTTCATCTATAAACTATGATCAAAGCATCCAACTCATTCCTACAGAACAGGCTTTGTGCCCATTCAATTGTTAAATTCTATTATGTGTTCTATTCTATTATTAAAAATACATGCTTTAATTAGTCTTAATTATATAATATATACTACTTAGTTTCTTCCAGCCAGAAATCTTTATGTAGTATCAGTGGAGTATCCTGTCAAAATAATTGACAGCATGCTGCTCATTAATATTCTGCCAAAGCCTTAAAGAATGAAATCAGTGCTTTGAAACTCTGGTTTGTCTGGAAAAAAACACACTACCATTATAATTACTCAGAGGAATTTCACTTAAAGACTAACCTTAGCTCTGAAACAGCCTTCAACAGGACATATATATACTTCTAATACTTCTCATGCTGTTTGATTTGCAACTTTATGTGGCACCTGTATCTTTGTTGTCTCGCCTTTCTCTGTTATGTTGATATATTTTTTGAGATTTTACTCTGTTTATGTTTGCTTGTAAGTTATGTGCCTTTTTAATAGCTTTTTAGTATATCTTTATTGTGAAAACATAAAGTATTGCATTCATTTTAACGAATTGTTCAATCTACTAAAGTCTAAATGAAATTGAATGATTGACAGGCTGATTGACTAAAAGCCATTTAAATTCTAATAGTTCAATTCTATATTCATCCCACATTTCCACCACCAAATGAACTCCAGTCCATTTCCAACACCCAGTACCCTTCAGGGATTACCTTGTCTAATATGTCTCCTGTCTCGCCTAATTGCCACATATCCATGCATAACAAAATCCAAGTTGGGTTTCAGCCATGATTCCTGAAAACACAGAACACATAGTTTCTCCTTCCTACTATCTAACTTATTTAAAACCCTGTCCATCAGCCATCAAACTTCCCACAATTCCACCAAAGTATTAAGATTGTTATTAATATCAGACGACACATGATGATGCTTGTCTTGCCCCTATACTGAGATGTTTCTTAGACCATGTCCACACTATGTTGGCTAAATTCATAAACACATCTTTTTCTGTCTGTTTTGGCCCTCCATCCAGACTAAAACTGATTTTCTCCCCTGAAAATGGAGCTTTTCCAGAGTGTGTAAATGTGAAAACACTTGGCTTGGTGTTGTGGTGTATACGGGGAAAACAGAGCTTTGTAGAAACCAGCCTGTGTTTTCACATTTACACACTCTGGAGGCCATTTCTACAAAGCTCTGTTTTCGAGGGAGAAAAATGTTATTTTAGTCTGGACGGAGGGCCAAAATGAGAAAAAGATACGTTTATGAATTTAGCCAGCTTAGTGTGGAAATGGTCTTACTTCCTCTCATGTTAAGACTCAATTCAAGATGATGGGTTACACTTACGGTATCGTGTGTTACTGGACATGTAACTAACTTTGCAGTCTGAGCCATCTTACATGTGTTGTATCACACTGTAGCACTTAATTTTACTATTAAGATATTTATTTTGTTTAGGAAAAAGGATTTCACTTAATTTTACTCTGCATATTTTGATGTTGAAAAATGATTTAACGTTATAATTTTTTTTGAATGTTCTATGTTTGGCAAGTGTTTGTCATGTTTTGACCATAAAAAATAGTTTAAAACCACAATTAACTGTCTAGTTTCTTGAAGAACATAAAGTGCATTCCAGTCAACTATTTACCTTTCCACTTTCATATAGAGGGTGCACCAAACACAGTAACCCATGACTCTAAAGTAATATCATTTGGTGTGGTATTAATGTTTCTGATGGCTGGGTTTAAGAAGTCAAAATTGCTGCTGCGCATAGGGACAATGTTGAAAGAATGAACTGTTTGTTTTGCCTCTCCACAGGTGCCGTGAAAAGATGGAGAGTTAACAGCATAACCTATGACATAGAGCGGTCCCATGTCTGATCACTTAAAGCATGTTTCAGGAAGAGCAGGCGGTGGAGGGAGAGGGAGGTAGTGGTAGCTCCAGGCAGTCCAGATTCTTTTCGATTAGTTTAGTGGATTGTTTTATATGCGTCAAACTTAAAAACCCAGTACAATTATATTAATGCAGTCATAAAAAATTTATTATGGAATGTTAATGTCAGGAGAGTCATAGTTTCAACTTCAGATGTATAATTTCATTTGTTAATTTATTTGTTATAACTGTTTTAGAGCACCCTCTCTGAGCACAGCCAAATCTCAGTATGTTGAGGGGCCGATGCCCTTCTGAATGGAGAGTTAGAATCTATGGATGTTTTTTCACAAATAAAATTAACTAAACTGTTTGTACTTGTGTCATGTGTGTCAAACGTACCATTTTTACCAAAACCAGTTCCTCTCAATGCATTGTATGTGTGAAAATGCAGTCACTGAGGGCATGTCAT
Organism: Thunnus albacares; assembly: GCF_914725855.1. Lineage (NCBI taxonomy): Eukaryota > Metazoa > Chordata > Actinopteri > Scombriformes > Scombridae > Thunnus > Thunnus albacares. The sequence goes on from NC_058119.1 coordinate 28,667,919, forward strand.
AAACATTCCTTTCCTTTATCTGCTATCAAATAACATAAATGTCTTGATTATATTTTTGTTGTTGTGGTTGAAAAAGAGATACACAAGTTACACAAGTTAATCTGCCTACTATAATTTCAACAGTAAAAAAATAGAGAATGTAAGTTATTTTGTGTAGTGTGTTAGTAGTCCAGGGTGCCAGCAAGAGCAGAAATAATGCAGCATTCAAGATTGAAGTAGTCCAGCACACCAGGAGTGCAGACGGTTGGACTTTCTATGAGATGGTCTTTTTAAGTATTTCATATATATAGTCACCTATGTAATATATATATATATATATATATATATATATATATATATATATATATATATATATATATATATGTATACAATATAGTAATAATAATTACTATATTGTAATTATTTTACAGTAAAAAGTTAATCTGAACAGATGATGTGTGCAGGAATTCTTGAATATTGAGTGCTAATGTGCTTAGCCATGATGTCAATATAAACATTGGTGGAAATCTTGCAAGGCAGTTATTCATTTAACATGTCAGGACATAGAAATTTAATAATTTTTAAAGTTGAAGACTGCACGTTGAGATAACACTGACTTTATGACTGACGTCAGTTCAACTGTCATTCTGGCTATATATTTAAACCCTGTCATCCCAACTATTTTTTCAATGTTGAAATGTTTGCTGGGCTCGCGCTCTCTCTCTCTCTCTCCAATGCATGGAGGTAGATTGCCAAGTAATTAAAACACACCCTAAACTGACATAAAGGTGGAATTAGAACTTGTCACACATTTTAGCTTGCTCATACTTGCTTAAGGCAACAAAAACACTATTTGAATCCAAGGCTTCAGGTGAGTACTTCTGTCACAGACTGTCTTGTTGTAACTGGTTAGTCAAACGTTCACTCCTGCGGTTAAATCCTGTTTGTCAGTTACTGGTCATTGAGGCCAAGCTGTGTGTTTTTCCTGCCTGAATCAGTGTGCTGCATGAATGAATATGTGGATCTTGAGACACAATCTGGCCAGCACCTTTATTCACCAACCTGCAACATCGTGTCAGATAGACTAGGACCCGAAAGTGAGCTTAGTGTAGCCTGTCGCTAACACGATGCATGTTTATTTGTATTGATACGAAAATTGAGGCTAATAGGAGGTGGCGTCGTCCATTCCGCATTCGGAGCAGATGAAGATGTCTGGTGACTTGAGCAGCAACTGGGCAAGTTTTCAAGCAGAGTTTGAGGATTACTTGTTGGTGACTGGAATCCATGAGAAAGCAGTAGATGTGCAGGCAGTAAAGCACAGGAACCTGATGGGAAACGAAGGTTGTCACATTTAGCACAACCTAGCTCTCACTCAAGCCCAACAGGAAGACATGGTGGCCATACTGGAGGAGCTTGAACAATACCTTCGAAAGGTATGTCTTTAGAATTCTTAAACAATAAGAAGGGGAAACAAAAGCTTGGGTGCTGGACAGCCCTAGGCGTGGGGAAAGTGGCCAGTGACCATGGCCTACCAGCAGGCCATTTGAGTCAACTAGCAAACCGACCCTGAGGCAGAGGCGAATGCAAGTGCTGTGGCGTTCAACACAGATGTGGGTGAGACCAGTGCCCCGCTTGTGAAAAATTGTGTCACTCATGTGACACCGCCAATCACTTCGCTAAAGTGAAAAGAGGCACGTCAGCTAAATGCCATGGATGCCCCATCTATCGCTGGAGGACCAAGATGACGATGACTACAATCATGGCCAGATTTACACAGCAATGAGCATAGGAACAGTGAAAACACAGGGGAAAAAGATGTTTGTCAACCTGCAGCTGCAAAAGGGGCACCAGAGATGCCAGCTCGACTGTGGAGCAACCTGCAACGTGATGAGCAACAAAGACAAAATGAGGCTAGCACCCAGGTTACCAGCCCAGCCAAGTTTCACCAAAATGAAACTTTACTCCAGTGTGGGGATGCCTGTTCAGCACACAGTGCGTTATTAAAGGCAAGACACACAAACTTTATTTTGAAATTATAAAATCCGAGCCCTTGCTTTCAGGTTTCAAATGCAAGAGACTTGGCCTGATATGCTTCACCATTCCCGAGGAGCTGCATAGTATAGAGCATGGTCACTTAAAACTGGACAGCACTGTGGCCCCTGCTCAGCACGCTCTCAGAAACATGCCACTGGTCCTCAAGGCAGCCGTCAAAGCACCGTTGAATCAATACGAGAGAGATGGACACTTAACCACAGTCATACAATCCACAGACTGCATAAGTAATCTGGTCATTGAAAAAACTGCTGGATAAAGATGTGCAGTGGCACTGGCTGCCCAAGCATGAAGGCTATGAAGGAGACCGAGATGCTGGTCACAGCGGTGCCTGTCTTAAGGTATTATGATCAGGCCAGTCACCATACGGAGTGACTCCAGTCAGACGGCTGCTGCTTGCTACAGGAAGGGCAGCCGGTCGCATTTGCTTCCCTTGCTTTATCCCACACAGAACAAAACTATGCACAGATTGAAAAGGAGTGCATGAGTATCATATTTGCCTGTTAGTGATTCCACTACTGCCTGTACAGGAGGGGAGACATAACAGCAGAGACAGATCACCGCCCATTGGTGTCCATCTTCATAAAGCCCCTCCTCCGGGCACCAAAGCGCCTCCAGAGGAGGCCCTTACACTGGTATACAAGAGAAAAGACACGCCTTACAGACATGAAATGGTCTGCAGCCTGCAGCAGGAGCAATGTGATGCTGCAGCGCTTCAGCAGACAGACTACCTGAACTTCACCAGCCAACACCTTGTGCAAGTTAAACAGAAACACAGAGGAAGATGTGTGCCTTCAGACCTCAAGACTGTCATGTTTGGGGGATGATCAGACTGCATAGAGGAGCTCCCCATCGCCATCAGAGAGTACTGGACCACCAGAGACGAAATAAGTGCGCAAGACTGTGTTCCTCAGAAGCCAGTGTGTTATCAATCCTAAACCTTTGCGACTGGAAATGCTGAGACAGATTCACCACAGCCAAGTAGGAGGATAGGCTTGCTACAGGCTTACTACCCACTTTTGGCCCAACTTGCCAACAAGGAGAAATCATAGACTTTGTGCAGCAATGCTCTGTGTGCAACTCCTTCTGTTGTATGAACAACAGAAGGAGACTATGATGTCTCACCCGCTTCCCTCACATCCCTGGCAGATAGTGAGCATGAACCTATTCAACCATGCAGGAGGTTGATCTGGTCCCTGACCTCACAGCAGAAACCGCAGTCCTGAGGTGCAAGGCTCAAGTTGCACGGCATGGCGTAACAGACCAGGCCATCACTGACTGTGGATGGGAGTGGAGCTCCAAAGACATCACGGTATCACTGAGACACTACACATACCTTTCCACAGAAACTGATAGCACACCTTGCCAAGAGGAGCAGGGCCATGACTACTTGTGGAGTGAGAGGCAAATTAAGCCTTGCGACAGACTAAGCCTTTAAGTTGGGACTGACAAAAAAAAAAAAATTGTGTTGCAACAGTTGTTGTGTCTGTAATAACATTTAATAACATATGAACAACATTTGGGCAATAGATGGTTGACCAAAGTACTGCCAGGCAATCGTAATGTCATGTATAATTAACACTGAGTTAATTAAAATAGCCTACAGTTAAGTCTAGACATTCTCTCTGCAGAAATTTGACAGGTTGAGCTTTGTTGAGATCCAAGTTCTGGTAACTGGTTAGTCAACGGCTCCACCCTGCAGTTCCATCCTGTGTGTCAGACTGCCGTGTGTATAAACACACAGATCTTGAGACACGGGTGGCTTTATTCACCAGCATGCAGCTTGCACCACCTCTGGGAAGACGGTTGTCATTACATCCTACATCCTTTCTTGTAAAGTAGATATAGATTGAACTAAGGCTTGTATGCTTACCTAACATTTCATCCTGGGGTTGTTTCTTGTAACATAAAACCATGATGGAGTTACTGGTATGCTTATTGGGATTCAATTATGTTGAATGTAAAATCACAATGGCTGTTGGTTAATCAGCATTAACTTAATGTGATATCAGTAACATTGATTGAAACCAAACAGTTAGCAGGCATTAAACGGCAACGTATTATACAATGTATTTAACAGTGTAACATCTTATTACTTACCTGTGTTGAAGAAGCATCAGTGTGAAATTAGCAGTCTTAGGTGTCCATCTAGTGGTGAAAAATAAAAATATTAACCTGAGCAAGATACAGTAGGGCTTCCTGTACGAGACACTTTGGCACATATCAGTATTTGGTAAATTGTTTATGTTGTTATCAAATGCTGTATATGTTCTAACATTATTTAAGTTCATGCAGCAGTTTATGTGCAATGTAAACTTTGCAAAGCTTATTATATAAATATACATATATTTTTGTTATTTACAACAGTTGATAGTATCGTAGTTTTAATGTGAATGGGCCTAAAATGCCCCAAAACGAGGTGCAAGTTCCGATTAAAGTATTTTATTCATGCTGCTGTTTGGTCTGAACTGCTGGTAGAGGCAGTAGGACTCACTTGTTTGTTAATCAATTGCCAGAATTCTGTATTTTCAGTTTTTCTATTTGTATTTTTGTGAGTTAATAAAAAATAAATAAATGAATAAATCAGAGAAAAAAACCTCACTTTTCCAGGGACAGGTTTTGTAGTAACATCTTTTGATACTCTTTCCACTCAGATACAAAAATAAAGAAAGAAACACCTTTATATGTCCACATTTCATTCTTTAATGACACATGACAACATCATACATTCTCCATCTGATCTTCCATTTGCAAGTATAATTTGTTTTTTGAATGTTGTAACCTAAACATTGTTTCAAGCAACTTGCTTAATATATAAAGCATTCAAGAAATTATATGATTTCAATTCAAATAAACAATCATTTATGTTATCAGAGTCATATTATGTGTACTTATGTGTGAATGTGTTTACCTTTAGCATGAACTACTTTTGTTATGCAAGAAGTAGCTCAAGGAATAATTTGATATTTTGGTGAAATTTGCTTATTCCCTTTCTTGTCAAGAGCTAGATGAGGACATTGATATCAATCTCATATTTGTGTGCTAACTATGGAAATGAAGCCAAATGTGATTATCTTAGCATAGTATAAAGACTGGAAACAGGAAGAAACTGCAAAAAATACACCTACCAACACCTCTAAAGATCACAAATTAACTGTACGTAGTTCATTTAATTTGTACACAAACTGAAATATAAACACAAATTGTCGGTTTTGTGCTGGAACTATTTCTTGGTGAACAACAGCCAGATAATAATGATAATAATATTATAAGCACTGCACAGAAAACACTTAACATGTGGTGCTAATCATCGGCTCTGAGGCATCTCGATCAAGCTCATTTTCATTTAAATTCTCATCCTCATTGTGCTTTTCGGCACCGTCTGCTGCCGGTGTAGCTGTTGGTGGTTGTGGTGAACACTGGGCTTTCACTTTGAACACATCCCACTTCTCAGGAAGTAGGCCTTTGTTGAAGAGCAGAGAAGCCAGGTAGGAGAAAAACAAGATGGCAGTGAAGGCAGACAGCATGGAGATGGTCTTAACTGGAGAGTACTGGACATAAACACCGTCCTCAAGAGTGCATCCTGGGAATTGGAGGATTACCGGTAGTCCCAGTGATGGGTCTCCACTCAGCAGTCTCAACACCAACCCAATCAGCCAGCCCATAACAACCCCGTAACCGTTGGAGATGTTGAAGAAGAGGACGCAGATGAGCTGAGGGAAGATTAAGAGGTAGGCCACCTCTGTGCCAAGGAACCAGAGCAATATGATGCTGTTTTGCATGCTGGTGAGTGACGTACCAACCAAGCCGGCTACCACCACAGAGACACGTATCACCCACTGGATTTCTCTCTGTGATGCCTGAATAAATGTTGAGTAGAAAGGAGAATCATGTCACTAATGCTGTTTATGTTACTTTCTCTTTCATACTTCAAGATGAGTCTTTTTTTTTTAGTACAAAACCTGTGGCCGCAGGATGTTTTTGTAGATGTTGGAGGTGAAGATAGTGGCTGCAGACAGCAAGGCAGAGTCAGCTGAGGACATAACGGCAGCAGCGATGGCTCCGATACCAAAGATAGAGATATAGGACGGACTGAGGTGTCCTAGGGTGATGGGCAAGATTTGAGCTGCTTCTCCACGTTCATATGGAGATGGAGAACCATAAGAAGTCAGGTTCCAGTCTGGAGGATGGACAGATGGTCATAAAATCTAATTAGTTCCTTTAAAACAAAAATGCTCACAGGCAGTTTGAGTTATAAACACTATTATCACTAGGGCTGCAACTAACAATTATTTTCATTATTGATTAATCTCTGGATCATTTTCTCGATGAATCTGGTCGACGATCTGGTCATTCTAAAGTTGAGGCTTATATCTATAAGTGACCGAGCTTTTGCCATCAGGGCCCTTCGGCTTTGGAACGACCTGCCTGAGGAGATAAGGCTCACAGAATCAGTGACTTCTTTTAAATCACTTCTTAAAGCTCATTTTTATAGACTTGCTTTTATGTGATACTTTTATCTTTTGTTGGTTTTTTTTATCGTCTCTCTGCTGGGTTTTTATGTCTTTTATCTTTTTATCTTAACTTTATCTCACTTATTTTTTTAACCTTACTCATTAACTTTCTATTGTTTTATTGCTTTTTGACTATCCTGCTTTTATTTTGTCTGTCAAAAATTCTTAAACTCTGTTATAGCTATAATTCTTATTGTTCTTATTAAATAAAAAGTAATTATAATATCAGCATAATAAAAAGGTAGTTAACAAATGTCTCACTGTGACTGTGAAGAAGAGTTGATGCTGTTCTATTTAGTTAATATTAGTTTTGTGGTTCATTGATTTTAAATTAGTTCCAAAATATTTAAAACCACATCTGAGCTTCAAGATTCATCCCTGACCTTGGAACAGTTTATCTAAAGCTGCAGTGATTAGTTGATTAATTGATTAGTAGATCGACAGAAAACTTATCGCCAATTATTTTGATAAATGGTTATTTTGAGTGAAAAAATGCTAAAATTCTCTGGTTCCAGCCTCTTAAATCTGAATATTTTCTGTTGTCTTTACTTTATGACAGTAAACTGAATGTCTTTGGACTGTTGGTCGGGACAAAACAAAACATCTTAGGTTGCATCCCGGGTTTTGGAAAAGTGTTTGACATTTTTTTACCATTTTGTGACATTTTATAGACCAAACGACTAATTGATTAATCTAGAAAATAATCAATAATTGAAAATGAAAATAATTTAGTTGCAGCCCTAAAGTGAAGTCAAACATTTCTCAACACCTTTCGCTGCAGAAGACCATAATATATCTTAAACTTTAACTTTATTGTCATTTAGCGGAAATTTGTAAAACATAGAACATGCAGAGACTGAAGCACACAGACTATTCATAAAACATACATAAAACATGTATAAATCAAGCAACAACATAAAACCTAGAGCATGTTTAGTCATCACAATTCTACATGTGGCTTTTTCCTTGCCAAAGATTAATTGCAATTATTTTGAAGGAATTATACAAGTTGATGGACAGATCCAAAATTTAGACATCAGTAAGCACAGAAAACAGTGAATATTTAAATTTTATTCAAACTGCATCATATTTATTTGTAGAACTGACATTTAATCATGTTGGGTAGTATTTATTTGTGGATACGAACATACATTAGTGATCACAAGTGTCATATACACTTGTACTACAAGTCTTGTTCTTGTATGTATTTTACAATATTCACATCAGTCACTGAGAAAGTGTAATACCTGTGGATGCTGCCACTGCCCCGATCAGTATAGATGGAGTCCCAAATACAAACATGCAGAAAGCAGCTGCAAAAGATGTGATCTGAGCGGTGGCTGAGGAAGAAGCCGACAAGGTTCTCTGGTGGTAGGCCTGATATCCCAGGTTCCCGCCTCCCTTAAACATAAAGCGAGTTCAATTTAAAGCTGCTCTCTGTTGGATTTGAAACTTTTAGACATCAGCTGAATAACTGCCTGTATGCGTCTTTGTTTTTTTAAGTTGTTTTTATCAACTTTGTTTCATCATTATCAACTGTAACTAGGCAGTTACAGGCTAGTCTGGTTCAGAGTCAGATAAGCACTGTGTGGGAGCCGATCACGGATGCTACTACATCAGTTCAAAATAATGTGGGGCATACGATACGAATGATAGGGACATGTCTCTATCAATATGAAGGTGATGCTGAATTGTCCCTTGAAAGAGTGCCAAGATGTCAGGTTTGTGTGTTTTGAGCAAAAAAGTACACTATTATGGTGAGGAGTGAAAGAGCAGGATGTGGGAGGATACCCGACCTGATAATCTATAGTTAAGTAGGTAAGTAAAACGAAATGTAAAAGAGAGAAAAAGAGAAAAAAAATCATGATAAAAGTCTCTTTGTGTGTGTGCGTACATGCATATGAAAGAGAAAGAGACAGAGACCAAGTGTACGTGCACAATTATTTTGGCTGTCTGACAAAAACATGTCACAAACAAAGTTAAACCGAACGAGGGTTCTCAGCCCTGCTTTTAATTGGATTTTACTTTCCAGAAACCACAGTCAAGCTCATTACCTGAGTTGGCATTATGTAAGTCCTCGCAGTTTGTTTTATCTTGTGAATGTGAAAATAATACAAAAAAATAAAACATAAATCTAACCTCTGTGTTCATTTCCAAGGTACATTTTTCTATAGTAAGCATCCAAACAGGCTTATGTTAGTGCAAAATATCAAATCTGATTCAGCATTTTTTTTCTTACTTTGCTGTACTGTGATACTGTGGCTAAGTAGATACCATTAAATACAAGAGCACATCTTCTTCATAAATCATCAACTGATGAGGATGCTGACATTTTGCCAGGGATATGTCATTGTTCCAGAAATGACTGTTTGAGTAGTAAATCTCTTACTGTTATCATTAAAAACTGAATACAGTATGTCCCACGCTAGATTAGAGAGCTTGACAGACTAAACTACAGCAAGTGAATTCTGTATTTACAGACTAGAATAAAATGCACTTGGAAAAAAAAACTTACCAAAAATAAGAAATAATCGATCGCCCTCCAGACCATGTTTGCTTCCAGTTGACCAAACCAGGGAGCGTGTAGGGTGTTGTTTAGGGCCGTCTGAGTGATGTCTAATGAGTAGGGGTTCGTCAGGAGAAAGGGGACACAGATCCACTGCAGAGACAAGAAGCAAGTAAATCATTTACACAAAAAAAATCATCTGGTTGTTGAAAGTTTGTTTTCTGGGAACCAACAAAATGACAAAATTCATTCACTGTAAGAGTCACACAGGCAATGATGGAAGAAGTATTCAGATCCTCTACTTAAGTAAAAGTACCAATACAGCAATGTAAAAATACTCCATTATAAGTAAAGTCCTGTATGAAATATCCTAGTAAAAGTACATAAGTATTATGAGCTTGATGTAGTTAAAGTATTGCAGTAAAAGTACATAAGTATTATGAGCTTGATGTAGTTAAAGTATTGCAGTAAAAGTACATAAGTATTATGAGCTTGATGTAGTTAAAGTATTGCAGTAAAAGTAGTGGTTTGGTCCCTCTGACTGATATATTATTATATATGACATCATTAGATTATTAATAGTGAAGCATCAGTGTTAGAGCAGCATGTTACTGTTGTAGCTGCTGGAGGTGGAGCTAGTTTACACTACTTTATATACAGTTAGCTAGTTTAGTCCAGTGGTTCCCAACCTAGGGGTCGGGCCCCTCCAAAGGGTCAGCAGATAAATCTGAGGGGTCGTGAGATGATTAATGGGAGAGGAAAGAAGAAAAAACAAAGTTCTGATACACAAATCTGTTTTCAGTTTTTAGTCTTTTTCTCTAATCTTTGATTTTTGCTGAAATATTGGATCATTTGAACATTTATTGAAATGAAAGCATGTGAGAAGTTTAGAGGGAAAAATCACTATTTGGTGGAGCTGTTAACAACTCATAGACATGTGAAATGTGACCCCGACTACACACTGCTTTTTGTAAGACGTCAAAAGCCAAAAAGGTTGGAAACCACTGGTTTCATCTTTAACAATGTGTTGTATTTTAAAAGCTTGTTATATTATCCATTGTGTCAAATATTCATCTGAAAAGTAACTAAAGCTGTCAAATAAATGTAGTGGAGTAGAAAGTACAATATTTCCTTCTGAAATGTAGAAAGTAGCATCACATGGAAATACTCAAGTAAAGTACAAGTACCTCAATGTTGTACTTAAGCACAGTACTTGAGTAGATGTACTTAGTACATTCCACCACTGCACATAGGTTCTTGTGTTTCAAGTCTGTAAACCTGAGGGTCCAATGAAAACAATCTGTCCATTTAATGTTTCTTTATTAGATAGATATATTGATGTATATATTTCTGGGTTAAAATCATTTTTCAACAAATGTCAACTTGCAGGAGTGCAACAACATACATGTGTATGAGTCAGGGACTAACAAAAAGAAGTAAACTAGTCAAGTCAAGAAAATGATATTGCCCAATACCACAAATCACAAATTTGCCTCAGGGGGCTTTACAATTTGTACAGCAATACAACATCTTCTATCCTAAGACCACTGACTCAGATAAGAAAAAATGCAATCCAAAAAACCCCTCAGGACGAGCAACAGAGGAGATAGATGTTATGTGTACAAACTACTGCTGAGACTACTTCAAAGCAGTTATTGAAATAACTAAATCAAAGACACCTCTTACAAAACAGCTGTCGAAACTAACAAAACTACAAAATACAACAAACTCACCAAGCTGATGAATATGAGGATGAGCTGTATAATATCTGTGTAGGCCACAGAGTAGAGACCCCCCAGCAGTGTGTAAATGATGACCACAGCAGCAGAGATCCAGATGCACACATTATAGGACAAATCCAAAATCACACTCATAGTTGCACCTATTAAACACAACATATAAGAGAAACTTACAACCAAATATTGTTTAAATATTGTTAATTTTGCAAACCTGTATACATTCATTTTATTGAACATATAAAATAACTGTAAATCTGATAAGAAATACTTAAATATAATAACTTTAAATATCTATAAAGTAAATATAGATTTATGTTATATCCATTAACATTACAATATGTAATATATACATGTATTGCATTGTGTTTTGTATACTGAAAACTTTGTGAAAGGCCACACTGTTTACCTAAACCCATCAGTGTTGAAGGAACCCAGGTAATATCGACTATAAGTGAAGCCAGGGACTGAACGGCTGTGACTGCGTTTCCATACTTGATCTGAAAAGGGTCCAACATGGTCACATATTTTCGGTCTCTCATAGGCTTGGCGAATACAAGGCCACCTTGAGAAGGAAAAAATGAACATTTTTGCACTGTGTTTGCAAAACAGGCAGGACAAGGTTCAGTATATACAGTACATTCAAGGGTTGTACTGCCCTCAATGAAGAAATGGTTAAAATCTAAATTTTGACCTTATAATGCAATTAGATGAAATGTTATTTGCTAATCAAAAACTATTAAACACCCGATGTTCATCTGAACTTAGATGCATGAGCTATATATTCTGTTGAAAGTGGATTATTCTTGCTGTATTGTTGCATTGCATCGGTGCATTGACTCAAAAAGTTAATCTCATTGTTAATTGTTTTGTAACAAATGCAAATTGTCATATTATAATTCCTTTAACTCTTACCAAAAATGTAAGACACTGCATATGCAGAAAACATGATGATGGCCCAGATTAGTCCCAAAGACGGTGTGTACACCATCTCGCTTGTGCCGACAATGAAGCCTCCACCAATACACGTAGCTGCAGAATGAATAAACATATTAGATAAGTTGAAAAGCAAGACTGATTTGGACAGTGACATATGATGACAAACCTGGAAAATAATGCTGCAGTGAAATCCTATAAAATTGCATCAAATAAGCAGGAAGTCAAACACAGACTTGTTGAGTTGTGGAGAGTATTTCTGTTAAAATGGTTTGGGAGGAAAAACTACTGACTGTGATTGAAATTTAGTGTGATTACTGAAGCTGTGTACTGAGATGTTTAGTCTGTGTTAAGCCAGGGTCATTCACAACATTGTGTGTGTTTTCTGGCTTATTTCACTGGGCTCCAGCTGTAAAGATAAAATGTGTGCTTGCAGGGATCTGTGTTTATGGTCAGGGTCTCCAGGCCGGGAGATTAAGGCGAATCATTGCCTTGTTATACAATGCGTTGGTTGTTTGTATCTCTGTCTAAAGTGTGAGGATTCTCTGTGAGTGATAAGTATTCTGTATGTTCCATTCAAGTGTACACTCTGCTTGCAAAACAACAGAGACTTGGCCAGAGAATTTCATTTCTTGCCACACCCATGCATTTAAAGTTCAAATGAAGTCTGTATCTAAAACTATGTGGAAGCAGTAAATGTTCAAAAAGGTGTGGGTTCACTCACACTCTCCTTTCAAATATATGAGTATTTTTCTGTGTCCAGCTGCAGTTACTTATTGTCTCTAGACACTTGACAGTACACATTTCAATCAAACTTTCACCAGGTCATGTGGGTCAAAAGTCTTTACTTTTCTAAAAATAGACTTGATGAAAATTAGGAAATTGATTTGTTTTACACACAAACTCATCAAGAGTTTTCAATTTACTAATTGAAATTCAAGTGAATGGGCCCAAAACTTGCATAATTCGATGACACAGGTATGAGCAAGACAGACATGTCTCACCCTGCAGAAAATTCTCACACCGTTGAGATTTGATGTTTCGCCATGACAGAGGAAGTTGCTATAACTTTATTGTACATGCTCCAGTCTGCACCAAACTTCTCCCAGCCTGATCACGTCTACATGACAATATTCCATCAGTGATGCAAACTGGCTGAATAGCGCCCCCTACAAAATTTCAGCAAAGCAGCCCCAGCAGCAGGCAAAACAGTGGACAAAGGAAGTGATGTTTATCTCCTTCTTGCACTGTCTGAAAACAGCTGGGTCTGAAGACATCTACATGCCCGTCACAGAAGCCCTTCGATTGCGTTGCGGCCTGACATGCGCAGAGGCACGAGGGCCCATTCAACGCTGCTTGTGTGGTGTAGTTTCATTAGAAGTCATTGGTGTGCTTAAAGACAATATTAAGCTATGCAGATTGATTTTACAAGTTTATAAGCAATAAGGGCTAGTGTGATACAATTTGTATTGGTGTAGTTATAATCTCACGAACCATATTTAATCACACTGTACATATAGAGGCACAGTAGAAGAATCATAATCATACACTGGAGAAATTTGAGTGTGTTTGTATTACATGTCATGTTGCTTGGGTCTGCATTAAAGTCTTCACCTTTTAGAAAAAATACCCTCTGGAAAAGATCAAGAAATAAGGGTGTAAAATGACTAAGAATAACTAGAATAAAATAAGAGGCCAGAAGACAACTGGACAATAATGGTATAAAGTGATTCCCAATACTTATATATAAAAAATTGGACACAATCAGGAAGAATTATGTGGGCCGAGATATGCCCACAAACAGCTCAAAACATGGTCTGAAGAGTTTTTGCCAGCAACGAGTGACGAGGAAAAAAGTAACATAATAATTGGTCAAAAATTAGGGAGGCTGGATGATAAGGTGTGGCTTTTGATGTTTGTGTTTGCTATGCCTCAGCAAAACCATGGTGCGGAAAAGAATGAATGTGATGAGATCATATTTAATGTATGTATAGTTGTTTGTATGTTAGCAACTGTGGTTTTTGCGGGAGGGTTGATTAGGTTGGCAATAAACCAGGGATAGCTAGAAAGATCAGAGCAGTATTTCCCTGACACCCGATGCTTGAAAAAAAAAAAAAAAAAAAAAAAGGGCGCCAAGTTGGGGGTTGCATCGCATTTCCATCCTGGACCATCCATTAAATTGGATCTGGCTGACTGGAGTGCGATGTGACTCACCGACGGGTGATAAATGACGGGTGATAAATAAATAAATAAATAAATAATTTTTTTTTTTTGAGCGTTGGGTTGTGCGGCATGTTATCTTCATCCTGGAACATTGATCTGTCGGGCTGATTGGCATGGAATTTCACTCTACCAGATTCAACTTAATGAAAGGTTGAGGTTTTCTTAAATTAGATTAAATTTGTAAGCGCTTAGAGTTAAAGGTCAAAGGTTGCCTCAGGATAAAGGCGTACCTTAAAGTTCACGATACCGCTCCCAAAGAGTGGGGGGTCTGCATGGGTGAACAAAATATATCTCGAGAAACAGAAATTAGCGTTTTAAGGGTAAAACGAGCTAATTTTTAAGCCTCAGGATAAAGGCTTATCTTTTATATCACCTAGAAGAGGTGATAATTCTGTTAAAGTTAGTATGAAGTAGTGAACATAAATATATATACATGTATGAAAGGTAATAAAAGGCCCCTTTCTAGTGTATAAGCTTGGAGAGAAAAAAAGGAGAGAGAAGAGCAAGAGGCCTGTGCATAAATCTGGGCGCGAAGCCAGAGCAGGTGTAGATAAGGAGTGCAGAGCACACACACACACACACATACGCTTACACACATACACACACATACACACATACACACACACACACTCTTACACACATACACACACACACACACACGCTTACACACATACACATACACACACATACACACATACCCACACACACACTCTTACACACATACACACATACACACACACACATACGCTTACACACATACACACATACACACACACACATACGCTTACACACATACACACATACACACACACACATACGCTTACACACATACACACACACACTCTTACACACATACACACACACACGCTTACACACATACACACATACGCTTACACACATACACCCACACATACACACGCACACCTACACGCACTCACACTCACGCACACACACACATATTCCCACATACACAAGTGCAGGAGAAAGTGGATGATTGTGTCAAACAGACACACACATATTCCCACATACACAAGTGCAGGAGAAAGTGGATGATCGTGTCAAACATATACACACATTCCCACATACACAGGTGCAGAGAAAGTGTATGAACATACACAAACTCAAGAATAATACTAAACAAATAGAATAGAGTGTAAAAATAGTGAATGGCTCAACAAAGAGAAGAAAGTAATAGTGATAATGAAATACAGGCCCCCAGTCATTTTTTGAATAAGGGAAATGTGGAAACTAAAGGCATAAAAACACATTTTTGGCTGGAACACGCATATTTTGACGAGGACGGCGTGGAACACTGGCAGACTGAACAAGAAATTAACCAGAAATTGTGGCAACTGACAAAGATCATAAATTTGAATCAAACAAAAGAAGAATTCCCAGCAGTACCTTGGGAAGACGTGATACGCAGTTTATGGGTGCCATTCACCCTAGCTGCTATATTGGAAAATCTTTGTCTGTACCCTAAAGGTGTAGCTATTCTTCCTTTGCGCCCTTTTTTAGGAATCCCTGAAAATCTAGCAATCGCAGGGAGACATAGAGGGGCAGTAGATCCGCGGCTGCAGATTTGGATTGTTCCCAGGAACGTAGAGTGGGAGACAGGTAAATTTGGGTATCTCGAAAAAACCCGAGCCGAAGACGGGAGTGAGTTCTTAAAGTACAACCCAGAGTTAGCACCAAGGTTAAAACAGGCTACTACAGTAGGCAAAATATTAGTTTTAATACTAACAAGGGAAGACGGACAGCCAGAAATCACCAGAAAAGAAGACATCTACATCAGATGCTATTTTCATCAATTATTAGGGACCAAGCCCAAAAGGCAGAGGACTACTGTTTTACAGTGGTCCTCTGCCTTTTGGGCGAGGACCCTATTGGACACCCAAAGGCAGAGGACCCTATTGTTTTTCATGTGTTTGTTTGTTTATTTGTTTGTTTGTTTCTTTTTTTCTTTCTTTCTTCCTTATTACGCCACTTCAACCCTAAATTTGACCCCCTAAACATGGTCAGAAACTCACTAAATTTGGCACGCACATCAGGTCTGGTGAAAAATTTGTTGAAATGTAAAAATGAACCCCTAAAGTGCCAAAATGTGCTCTCTAGCACCACCTATGTAACTAAAATGGCCACCATAGCCTGTAGGAATGTCGTAGAGAGATCAAACCAAAACTCAATTATTCGTCTCATCAAGACCTACAAATCACACACTGGCCCTGACCTAAATCAAACACGAAGTCCGCAATTAGCCTCTCAAAATAAGACTGCCCCAATTTTGGCCCCCGAACAAATGTTATCTCCTCCGAGGGTGTTAATGGTATCGGCTTCAAACTTTAATAGGTGACTTATGACACTATGCTGAAAAAAAGTTGTTTTTTTGTAATAACTTGAACTGTTTGGATTTTATAAGCCCTCAAATTTTCAGTGCCACATCACCCTTACAATGTAAACCAATGGGGAGGCAATCTATGGGCATGAACTTTGTGTCAAACAGAGGCTTCTGGCGTCTAAACTATAAGTCTGACCACTTTCAAACCTGTATGAATGGATTCGCCACAAAATTTCCTACTAAAATATGATTTTTAATGTAAGATTTGGCCAAAGTAATGGGATTTATGAAGATATTTCACAAGAAGAGTACTCTAAAATCCTCCTCTCCAACTGCTCCTGGTGTTGTGACTCCCTCAGTACTGTGAAACATTCTGCAATACACACTCATTATAAAATCACAGGAGGAGCAAAAAAAGAGGTCTGAGTCTCGTGACTGACAGGTTTGAAAGGTTTTCTAGAGAATGATGAGGAAAGGCCACGCCTAAAAAAATATTCTAGTATCTAAGACATTGTTTGAAAACCAATCCCTCAAACCTGAGGCTAAAATGGGCCTCTATCAAGCCATTTTGCATCTATCAAACCTTTCTGGTTGAAATATTTAAGATGAGATTGAACTCTATTCCATCATCACGAAAGAAATGTCAGAATTCCACGGGACAAAAGCAATGATGCCTGCGAGCTCACCTGACATAGTAAAGATCCCCACCACCAGGTTAAGGCTTCGGTTTCCCAGCAGGACCATGTCCATTCTGGTAGCTGCACTCTTTTTCTGTTCCTTTTTGGACTTGAAGGAAGCCCAGATGCCAGTTCCAAGGACCAGCAGGTAGAAAAACACCATCGCTACCACTCCTGGGATGTTTACAGCCATGACTGACCTAATAGACGTCCTCACAAGTTGAAGTCTGACTGACTCCTTACCTGACAGGTTCTAGAGAATGATGAGGAAAGGCCACGCCTAAAAAAATATTCTAGTATCTAAGACATTATTTGAAAACCAACCCCTCAAACCTGAGGCTAAAATGAGCCTCTATCAAGCCATTTTGCCACACCCATGCATTTAAAGTTCAAATGAAGTCTGTATCTAAAACTATGTGGAAGCAGTAAATGTTCAAAAAGGTGTGGGTTCACTCACACTCTCCATTCAAATATATGAGTATTTTTCTGTGTCCAGCTGCAGTTACTTATTGTCTCTAGACACTTGACAGTACACATTTCAATCAAACTTTCACCAGGTCATGTGGGTCAAAAGTCTTTACTTTTCTAAAAATAGACTTGATGAAAATTAGGAAATTGATTTGTTTTACACACAAACTCATCAAGAGTTTTCAATTTACTAATTGAAATTCAAGTGAATGGGCCCAAAACTTGCATAATTCGATGACACAGGTATGAGCAAGACAGACATGTCTCACCCTGCAGAAAATTCTCACACCGTTGAGATTTGATGTTTCGCCATGACAGAGGAAGTTGCTATAACTTTATTGTACATGCTCCAGTCTGCACCAAACTTCTCCCAGCCTGATCACGTCTACATGACAATATTCCATCAGTGATGCAAACTGGCTGAATAGCGCCCCCTACAAAATTTCAGCAAAGCAGCCCCAGCAGCAGGCAAAACAGTGGACAAAGGAAGTGATGTTTATCTCCTTCTTGCACTGTCTGAAAACAGCTGGGTCTGAAGACATCTACATGCCCGTCACAGAAGCCCTTCGATTGCGTTGCGGCCTGACATGCGCAGAGGCACGAGGGCCCATTCAACGCTGCTTGTGTGGTGTAGTTTCATTAGAAGTCATTGGTGTGCTTAAAGACAATATTAAGCTATGCAGATTGATTTTACAAGTTTATAAGCAATAAGGGCTAGTGTGATACAATTTGTATTGGTGTAGTTATAATCTCACGAACCATATTTAATCACACTGTACATATAGAGGCACAGTAGAAGAATCATAATCATACACTGGAGAAATTTGAGTGTGTTTGTATTACATGTCATGTTGCTTGGGTCTGCATTAAAGTCTTCACCTTTTAGAAAAAATACCCTCTGGAAAAGATCAAGAAATAAGGGTGTAAAATGACTAAGAATAACTAGAATAAAATAAGAGGCCAGAAGACAACTGGACAATAATGGTATAAAGTGATTCCCAATACTTATATATAAAAAATTGGACACAATCAGGAAGAATTATGTGGGCCGAGATATGCCCACAAACAGCTCAAAACATGGTCTGAAGAGTTTTTGCCAGCAACGAGTGACGAGGAAAAAAGTAACATAATAATTGGTCAAAAATTAGGGAGGCTGGATGATAAGGTGTGGCTTTTGATGTTTGTGTTTGCTATGCCTCAGCAAAACCATGGTGCGGAAAAGAATGAATGTGATGAGATCATATTTAATGTATGTATAGTTGTTTGGATGTTAGCAACTGTGGTTTTTGCGGGAGGGTTGATTAGGTTGGCAATAAACCAGGGATAGCTAGAAAGATCAGAGCAGTATTTCCCTGACACCCGATGCTTGAAAAAAAAAAAAAAAAAAAAAAAAGGGCGCCAAGTTGGGGGTTGCATCGCATTTCCATCCTGGACCATCCATTAAATTGGATCTGGCTGACTGGAGTGCGATGTGACTCACCGACGGGTGATAAATGACGGGTGATAAATAAATAAATAAATAAATAATTTTTTTTTTTTGAGCGTTGGGTTGTGCGGCATGTTATCTTCATCCTGGAACATTGATCTGTCGGGCTGATTGGCATGGAATTTCACTCTACCAGATTCAACTTAATGAAAGGTTGAGGTTTTCTTAAATTAGACTGCCATACCTAATCAAAACAAACATGAGTGTGAGTTTTTGTAAGCGCTTAGAGTTAAAGGTCAAAGGTTGCCTCAGGATAAAGGCGTACCTTAAAGTTCACGATACCGCTCCCAAAGAGTGGGGGGTCTGCATGGGTGAACAAAATATATCTCGAGAAACAGAAATTAGCGTTTTAAGGGTAAAACGAGCTAATTTTTAAGCCTCAGGATAAAGGCTTATCTTTTATATCACCTAGAAGAGGTGATAATTCTGTTAAAGTTAGTATGAAGTAGTGAACATAAATATATATACATGTATGAAAGGTAATAAAAGGCCCCTTTCTAGTGTATAAGCTTGGAGAGAAAAAAAGGAGAGAGAAGAGCAAGAGGCCTGTGCATAAATCTGGGCGCGAAGCCAGAGCAGGTGTAGATAAGGAGTGCAGAGCACACACACACACACACATACGCTTACACACATACACACACATACACACATACACACACACACACTCTTACACACATACACACACACACACACACGCTTACACACATACACATACACACACATACACACATACCCACACACACACTCTTACACACATACACACATACACACACACACATACGCTTACACACATACACACATACACACACACACATACGCTTACACACATACACACACACACTCTTACACACATACACACACACACGCTTACACACATACACACATACGCTTACACACATACACCCACACATACACACGCACACCTACACGCACTCACACTCACGCACACACACACATATTCCCACATACACAAGTGCAGGAGAAAGTGGATGATCGTGTCAAACATATACACACATTCCCACATACACAGGTGCAGAGAAAGTGTATGAACATACACAAACTCAAGAATAATACTAAACAAATAGAATAGAGTGTAAAAATAGTGAATGGCTCAACAAAGAGAAGAAAGTAATAGTGATAATGAAATACAGGCCCCCAGTCATTTTTTGAATAAGGGAAATGTGGAAACTAAAGGCATAAAAACACATTTTTGGCTGGAACACGCATATTTTGACGAGGACGGCGTGGAACACTGGCAGACTGAACAAGAAATTAACCAGAAATTGTGGCAACTGACAAAGATCATAAATTTGAATCAAACAAAAGAAGAATTCCCAGCAGTACCTTGGGAAGACGTGATACGCAGTTTATGGGTGCCATTCACCCTAGCTGCTATATTGGAAAATCTTTGTCTGTACCCTAAAGGTGTAGCTATTCTTCCTTTGCGCCCTTTTTTAGGAATCCCTGAAAATCTAGCAATCGCAGGGAGACATAGAGGGGCAGTAGATCCGCGGCTGCAGATTTGGATTGTTCCCAGGAACGTAGAGTGGGAGACAGGTAAATTTGGGTATCTCGAAAAAACCCGAGCCGAAGACGGGAGTGAGTTCTTAAAGTACAACCCAGAGTTAGCACCAAGGTTAAAACAGGCTACTACAGTAGGCAAAATATTAGTTTTAATACTAACAAGGGAAGACGGACAGCCAGAAATCACCAGAAAAGAAGACAGTGCTAAACAAGGAGTGATGGGAGCTAAAATAACAAAACAGGAAGGGCTGCTAACCCCAGTAGAGTTAGTAATAAGACAGCATCCAGACCAGGTCAAACAAATAAGACATTGTATGGAGACGTGGCATAAGCGAACAACAGGCATCCTTCAGTGGCCTGAGAAGGGGACTTTCGATGTGGCCTGCTGTAAAGAAGTAGAAGCTAACATCAAACATTACAAGGCAAAAGACACCAGCAATAGCAGGGAAGGAAAGCGCGCCAGAGAACGTGAAGTGCTCAGATGGTTTAGAGACACTGCTAAGCAACATATATTGGACATAAAACAGATGCCCGCTTTAAAGAGCAAGAAAAAGAAGGCAGAGCAGCAAATTACCCCCTCAGCTCCGATGGAAACAAGCCAGCCACCTCCATATTCCCCCCAGCAAGAGGCTGTACGAGTAAAACAGTGCCCACTGGTGGGACGAGAAGCTATAGCAGAGGGAGAAATCACTGGACGATTCACATTGAACTGGGACACACAAGATCTTCCAGCACGCAATGAGTCATCAAGGGTATCAGCTGCCTCCCCTCTCTGTGAGGAAGAAAGAGGAGGTGTGCGGTCCGATGACGCCTATGAGACTTACAGGCAAACTACACGCTCCCTGGAGGATGAATTAAATACAGATAAAGCCAGGACAGCATATCTTGATGCCTGTGAGGCTTATGGACAGAAGACACGCTCCCAGGTGGACAAATTAGATCCAAACAAAGCCAAAACAACATATAACGACAAGGAAATGACAGCCTGTGGATCAGAGAGACGACATGCCTTACCTGTGCAGAGCCAGAAAAAGGAGGGATGCAGCCAGAAGGGGTCACAGTATACAGAACGACGATACCGAACTGGCGATATAATGACACCCCGCGCTCATTCCCTCCCAAGATGTGAGGGGACTCAGCTCCCACCACCAAGAGAAGCTCACACAGTAGAAGATGAAGTGGAGGGAAAAAGACGCCGAGCAATACTACATGAGGAGTTTATGAGAGCAAAAGAACGTCTAGAGGAGCGTCTGCAGAAAGAGCAGAGAGAACGAGAAATGCTAAAAAATTTGGAGAAAAAATGGCTGGTGCTGGAACATCTGGAGGAGATGGAACAACTGGAAGAGATGCAAAGACATTCAAGAGTATTACAAGGGGAATCAATAGAATTGGCAGAATGGACAACCAGGCCAGAAGCCTCTTTCGGCCCCCTAGATATGCAACTCCGCAATGGAAAAACTACAGGACCAAACGCTCAACAGACACCCCTTCGCCAGATGCCATTAGTGACCAAGGGCCGAAACCAGATTCCTCAATATACTCCGTGGTCCTTCTGTGACATGATTGGTCTAGCAGGAAGACTGCCAGACTTGAATGAGGGAGCTAATAAGTGGATCACAGCATTAGAAGAAAGCACAGCAGGAGTCACCTTGGCTTTGGGTGACATCAAAGCATTGCTCATGCACATGGCAGGAACTGCTGCTACAGAAGAAGTTTTTAAGGGAGCACACATGCCGGCGGTGCTGCTAGGAAATAGCCACGATCCATTAGGATTTAATGGATATCGGAGCCGAATATGGGCCCAGCTGAGGAAACAATACCCTGAAAAGATGGACCCATCTAAATTGGAGGGAGAAAGACTAAGGGATGAAGAGTGTCCTGCAAAATTCCTAAGGTCTTTTCAAAATAAATGGAGGGAGGAAACTGGTGGAGCATGGAACGAGAACAGCACAACTGAAAGCCTGTTCAAGGTTATGGCAAAGAAAGCCATGCCTCAAGAAGTGCAAAAGCGCTTGAATAATGTAGTGGGGCTGATGAAAATGGACTGGCCTCTGTTTTCTGAACATCTTGTACATCATGTGGAAAATGTGAGAAAAGAAAAACAGAAAGAAGCGGAGGTAAATAAAAACCTGGCTAGTAAGCTCACCCAGCTCCAATTGAATGATCTACACTCCAAACAAAAAAAGGAAAAAACAAAAATATAGGCTCCAGTAGTGGCAGTGGAGCAACCTCTAGCTCCACAGTCTGCAACACCCCAGACACCCAAACAGCCCCAAGCACAGCCTGAAGTCACACCCGTGACGCCACCTGCTTCCCTACCACCTATTCATGTGCATGTTAACCAGCCTCAGGTAAATCAAGGGCCCCCCTATAGAGGACAGCCGAGGTCAAGGGGAGGAAACTATCGCCCTGGGAGAGGAAGAGGACAAAATCCACAGATGAACAGACAAACACAGTCCCAAAACCAGTCCAACTCAAACCAAGATGAAGAAATGTTGTGTTGGGGGTGCGACCAGAAAGGACACCGCCGAAGGGACTGCCCCACCAATCCATGGGTGGGGCCAGCCAAAGATTGGCAATAGGGGCGCCTAGAGAAGCCAGAGGGGACACACATGACACCGGTCATCTCAACACAACCACAAGAAGAACCCACTATTGCCGTTGAAATACAGAGTCGAGAATACACCTTTATGGTGGACACAGGAGCCACATACTCCTGTATAGGCAGCGAAGGTTCCTCATTTCCCCTCTCAGGACAATCCATCTAGACTGTAGGCTTCTCTGGGACAACCCAAATAATTCCCCTAACACGACCGGTGCATATGATAGTATCAGGAAAATCAATAACGGCACCCCTACTCTATTCAGAAAACACCCCTATCAACCTATTGGGACGAGACATCCTGTGCCCACTAAAGGCAACTATTACCTGCACCCACACAGGTCTCAAATTGGACTTAAAAGACAGTGTTTCAAGCATGATGACAGTCCAAGGGCTAAAGGAATTTGAAAAACCAACTACTCATGTTCAGCCTGCAGTATATTGGATACAATGGCCGCCCAACTCAGAGCTAATACACCAGTGGAACACCTGGAAAGCGTGGGTACAAAGAGAGCTGCCCTCTGCATCTGAACCACAGCCGCCACTGCACTGTACTATGCTGTATGATGAAACCCAACAACACACGGATTACAGAGAATGTTGGAAAGAGCTGGTGGGTGGAAAAATATTCTCCATGGTATGTCAGGACCTCTATGTAGGACCACAAGGAGCTGCAGCAGCAGTCATCCTGCCACCAAAATTGCGCCATTGGTTCCAAGTGGCCAACTCCACCCCACATGTCACTCTCATGGTTGCAGTTGGAAAAAAGGCTAAGGACATGGGACCTATGGTGAAGAAAGCCTTACAAATAACAACATGGAAACCAACTCAAAAAAAAACATGTGCAGTCCTCTGCCAGTGGACAATATCTGAAAATATCCCTACGAACGTATGATGAAGGCACTGGGATCCAAGTGTTGCTCAGCCAGAGATCTCCTACTCAAGCGCCACTCTCAGAAGAACACAGTGTGCTATTACTACAGAGCTATTACTACAGGGGCTGTGGTCACAACATAAAACAGATGTAGGGTTGGTTAGGTCAGCGCAGCCGGTCCAAATTAAAACAAAACAGGGCATCATACTGCCGTATAAAAAACAATACCCGTTAAAGCCCCATCAAATAGCAGGTATAGAACCCACCATCAAGGGCTTGGTAGCAGCAGGCGTGCTAAAACCAACAAAAAGTCCGTGCAACACACCAATTTTTCCTATCAAGAAACCACACTCAAATGATTATCGATTGGTACATGATTTGCGTGCCATTAACGCTATTGTAGATGCAGAAACGCCAGTGGTCCCAGACCCACACACTCTGTTATCTAATATTCTTCATGATGCCTGCTGGTACACAGTCATTGATCTATGTTCAGCATTCTTTAGTGTACCATTGCATCTAGACTCACAATACTTGTTTGCCTTTACATATAAAAACCAGCAGTACACTTATTCACGTCTTGCGCAAGGCTACGTGGACAGCCCATCAATTTTTAACAGAGTTCTAGCCAATGATTTGCAACATCTAAACGTCACTAGCACAGTGCTACAGTATGTAGATGATCTGCTGGTTTGTAGTCTAACAAAAGAACAATGTGTACAGGACTCACTCTCAGTTCTACAGGCTCTAGCAAGAGGGGGACATAAGGTAAGCAAAGACAAATTGCAGTTTTGCCAAACACAGGTAGAGTATTTAGGAAGACAGTTATGTGGCAATAAACGAGCAATCGCTCCCTCACAAATCGAGGCAGTATCAAAAGCTCCAAAACCTCAGACAGTGGGCCACATGGTGTCATTCCTGGGAATGACTGGATTTAGTCGACCATGGATCTGTGATTATGCTATAAAAACAGCCCCACTACGTGGCCTAATCCGTGCTGCAGGACAAACAAATGGCTCAGCTGAGTTGCAATGGACTGCTGAAGCTGAGGGCGCATTTTTGGCTTCAAAACATGACCTGCAACAAGCACCAGTGTTAGGTAATCCTAACTATGCTAATGTTTTTCATTTATATGTTGCAGAAAAAGCAGGCTATGCATGTGCGGTACTAATGCAGGATACGCCAACAGGTAAGCAACCACTAGCATACTATAGTACCAAATTGGACAACATTGAAACAGGTCTGCCACCCTGCTATCAGGGGCTAGCAGCAGCTGCCTTTGCCTTTCAGAAGGCATCAGCTATCACAATGGGCCATCCAACCATTTTGTACACATCTCATCAGCTGCACGCTTTGATCACGAGCCCCAGATTTGTGTTAACACAAGCAAGACGAACAGGCTATGAGGTAATCCTTTCAGCCCCTGAACTCACAGTTCAACGATGCACTATAGTTAATCCAGCCACACGCATGATGCTGCCTATAGAAGGCACACCACATGATTGCGTCCAGTCTACAGATGTGTTCCTACGTCCTCGTCAGGACCTACATAACCAGCCTATAATTGCAGAACTTACACTTTTTGTAGATGGTTCTTGTTTCAGGGATGCTACAGGAAACCACGCTGGATATGCTATAATACAGTTGCATCCCGATGATACCTTTACGGAAGTACAAACATTGAAATTGCCTCAGCCTTGTTCAGCACAATTGGCAGAAATTAAGGCTTTGACTGCGGCATGTCATTTGGCTGCAGACAAAACGCTGAATGTTTATACAGACTCACAGTATGCATACGCAGTATGCCATGTTCATGGAGTTATTTGGAAACAAAGGTTTTTTGAGAGCAGATGGCTCCCCAGTAACCCATGGGGAGGCTATATCAGCTTTGCTGGAAGCTATACATCACCCTAAGGCACTAGCCATCATCAAATGTGCAGCACACCAAAAAACAAACTCATTGATTGCCAAGGGTAACAACTTGGCAGACGAGGCTGCAAAACGTATAGCTACATCCACATGTATGGGACCACAGCTAGTGGCAGAAGATTGTGAACCCTTAACAAACTTAGCATCCCTTATTGCAGCACAACAACAGTCAGGTCCATATGCACACTCTACATGGCTTCAAAGGGGGGCGGTTAAAATAACAGAAGAGGGTCCCTCACAGGGGCTATGGCGCAGTGCACAAGGCCACTTTGTTCTCCCCACATCACTGATACAAATCGCAATTCGTGATGCTCACGGCCGGGACCATTGTGCAAGGGGAGAGGTATTGAGAAGGCTTCAGAAGGTATGGTGGTCGCCATATTTAGCGGCTATGGTGGATAGAACATTGCATGAATGTGAGGTGTGTGCACAGCATAATGTAAGGAAAGCATTTTCAGCACCAATAGCACACATCCCACCACCAGAAGGACCGTTTCGCCACTTAATGTTAGATTTCATAGATATGACAGAACGAGTAAAAGGGTTCAGATACATCCTGGTGGTAATCGACAGATTCAGCAGATGGATAGAAGCGATCCCAACGAAAGGTCCAGACTGTAGATCTGTAGCTAAGTTCTTGTGCAAAGAGGTTTTTCCGAGATTTGGAATACCAGACACTATCAGTTCTGATAATGGGCCGTCAATTGTAGCGGAGACACTCAAAATAGCCTTAAAGATGTTAGGGATCAAACAAAAGTTTGGGTGTGTGTACCATCCACAGTCTCAGGGGGCTGTGGAAAGGGCAAATGGTACCTTAAAGACGAAGCTTAGGAAAATTATGGCAGATAGCCAGTACAAGGTTAACTGGGTGGATGCTTTGCCGTTGGCATTAATGTCTATGCGAACACAAGCTAACAGACTAACGCATCTAACACCGCATGAAGCGCTTACAGGGAGACCGATGCCGGTTCCCTATCGTAGGGGGCCATATGAAGGGCCACCCCTTGAACAATGTGAAAGAGAACTAACATGTTATCTGCAACATCTAACCCAAATACACAAGGTTGTGTTTCAACAGATAAAAACTGTGGCTGAGAGCAAGGACGTGGAAATCCCAGAACAACTGAGGACAGTCGAGCCTGGTGATTGGGTCTACGTAAAAGTATTCAAATGAAAGTGGGATCAGCCAAGGCGAGAAGGACCTTTTAAGGTGATCCTAGCCACCCCAACTGCACTAAAAGTAGAGGGTAAGAGATTTTGGTTTCATCTCAACCATTGCTGCAGAGCACGACGCCGACAAGAACCAGAACGGGACGGCAACGCCTCCCGACAAGAGGAGAGACAGCAGTGCGGGCCTCAAGGAGAAAGAAGATCACAAAGATTAGCTGCTAGACGTGGAGAGTCAGTAAGCAGTGGGAGGAGAGACAGTTAGAGGGTCAACGAGTGGTGAGCCACAGAGTAGTAGCTCAACCCCAGTCAGACAGAGTCATGAGGATCCAGCAGAAGTCAGGGAAACTTCAGGTGCCTCATCAGGAGAGGAAGTATCAGCCGGAGCCATTCCCATTGAATGTAACCCACAGAGTTACTATAATCGGAAGACAAAAGCATGAGAGAAGTCCAGGGAGTGACAGACGGAAAGCGTTGCTACTAGTAATTTTGGGGATGGGTTTAATGCTCACTAGGTATAGTAGCACAGGAAGAGTGTCAGAGGAAGAGCAGTTGGAAGAGTGCGCCCTAGCCACAGGCCTAGTAGCAGCATTAGAGGGAAAGATATGGAAGGAGGAGGTAATTGCACTCACATACATAAGATCAGCCCAGTACAATCAAACCCTAACATTAGGACCTGGAGACGTGAAAATAGACACATATGCAGTCCACCAACAATGCCTGGCAGAGGGGATAGTACAAATACGGGTGCAATGCTCTTACAATCAGTGTACGAACATAAGGTCCAAACGCATAATGAATGCCGAAGAAGCGATCAAATTGACTCGGGTGTATGTGAACGATAGTAAAGTTAGAAGCCTGCAGGAAACAGTGCACCAAAGTGATGAAGAGGAGGTATTAGGATGGGAGAGCAATTTGTTTTATCAATTGGTAAAATATTCTGCTAGACAGGTCAGCCAACGCGCTTGTATTACATGCTATAACTCAAAAAGACTGCCAGAAATAAAACCAATTCCAGGGATAAAAGAAGAAACATGTTCAAATAAATCCACTTGCTTTGCTTACTGTGCAACGGTAATGGCAAGTTGGGAGAGTATAACAAATATGGATTTGACAAAAAATACATCTATATGCCCTCAACGAGTAGATAATGAACTAAACACCTGGACACCATCCTTAACTAAAATAACTAAAAAGATAAAACATCCCTTCTGTATAACAAGGGGACAAGAAATGAAAAAGAAAATGGTAGCGCTCAATGGTAAGCTGCAGCAACAAACTGAAAAGGTAGCATTGAAACAAATGGGGACAACGATGAATAATGTTAGCAACTTGGGAATAGTGCTAAGTGTAGAATCAGAAGATGGTCTACGGCTAGATTATAGGTGGCTGCGTATGCCAGAACAGGGGAGAGTTAAACACCTACCAAGCAGCATGCCTTACTTTATATATAGTACTACAAACACTGCAGCAATACAATGTGAACAAGTTATAATAGATCAAGGGCTACCACTGATTGTTATGAACAATAATAGGTACTACAGTCAGTTCATCTTACCATCCTTAGACAACGGCACAAGACCACTAGCAGATATATTTTGGCTGTGTGACGACAACCAACAAGTAAAAGTAACGTTACCTAAAAAGTGGAAAGGGATATGCGCGCCAGTTATGGTAATGGGACAAGTTACTGTAATTAGTGAGCAGGTAGTAAAAAAATAGAACAACCAAAAGAATTAGGCGAACGGCTCAGACTCCATGGAAATTGGATGATAACATATACATAGCATGGAACCAGGAGCCCATTGGAGTACCAAAAAGACCATCAGGTGGTAGGGGAGGACTGTGCTAAAATCTCATTAACATATGAATATGATTTAGTAACAGCAGGATATAATCAGGCAACAGCAAGATATTACGACTATCCTGATTTTCCCTACTTTCCCCTTACCACTAAATATACAGTCAACATGATTACTATATTCTATGGAGAAGATATATTGTTTAGCACTCACATGTTCCTACAAAGATATGGTAAGGCAGGACTAGAACGACTATCAACTAGATACGAGCAGAAGTATAAAAAAATGCTTGAGTTATGGCAGCTTGACAGGGAGATGGATGCTGAAGCAGAGGAGGAAAAGGAGTAATAACTGGCAGAAGTCTGTGTCAATCCTCATTATGTGATGTTCCACCCCAGGTAGACATGGCTGAACAGTGGCTGTACTATTACGGCATGGATGGGCAATCCAATGCAGATTACCAGGATGGCCTACACATGCCAACAGGACCAACACCAGGGGGAAATGCAGCTCCAGGTTGGGCCGGTGTGTATACCTGGACATTCCAGCCACCTTCGACAGGACCCACCTGGACTGAGAGCAGACCACCACCACCCCACAAGCCACCATCAACTCCATGGCTCTTGAGGAGCAGGACCCGCCAGGAACAGCAACCACAACTGCCGTAACCCATGCAGTACTTATACACTGAATCAGAAGGCATCAAAGGGGGGAAGGGCGTCAGCTCCACTACTAAACGAGAAATTGACGACAACTCAGTGGAGACTGACCTGCTGCCCGCTCCACCCTCATTATGGGAAGGACCGAAATCTAGTCCTACAGTCAACTAACTACTGTATTGTCCAATGATTGTTTTTGATTTGTTTTCTTGCTACCTAAGACTACTACTAATACTTATGATACTGAAACTAAATGAATGTGCCTGAACCCCTATGACTTAGATGTATTTGTCACCCATTCCCCATATTGCAGGATCCCTGTTATTAAGAGATGACATGGTTTGTGAACCTAAATACAGTGTACATAAATATCGATTGGCAATGGGACCTTATCATCCCCAAGCATTATCGATTGGACTTTTTAGTCCCAAAGGGGGGAAATGTGGTGTAGTTTCATTAGAAGTCATTGGTGTGCTTAAAGACAATATTAAGCTATGCAGATTGATTTTACAAGTTTATAAGCAATAAGGGCTAGTGTGATACAATTTGTATTGGTGTAGTTATAATCTCACGAACCATATTTAATCACACTGTACATATAGAGGCACAGTAGAAGAATCATAATCATACACTGGAGAAATTTGAGTGTGTTTGTATTACATGTCATGTTGCTTGGGTCTGCATTAAAGTCTTCACCTTTTAGAAAAAATACCCTCTGGAAGAGATCAAGAAATAAGGGTGTAAAATGACTAAGAATAACTAGAATAAAATAAGAGGCCAGAAGACAACTGGACAATAATGGTATAAAGTGATTCCCAATACTTATATATAAAAAATTGGACACAATCAGGAAGAATTATGTGGGCCGAGATATGCCCACAAACAGCTCAAAACATGGTCTGAAGAGTTTTTGCCAGCAACAAGTGACGAGGAAAAAAGTAACATAATAATTGGTCAAAAATTAGGGAGGCTGGATGATAAGGTGTGGCCTAAGCTGACCCAAGGACATAAAAACAATGCCCCAGAGAAAAACCTTTGGAGCGATTTGATACTTTGTAAAAGGTGCTACTCGTTCCCCTTTTTTGCCGGCATTAAAGAACACTTTGCTGCTTGGACCTCTGACTCCCTTTTTATTAAGAGAGAGTTTTTTTTGCTCTGATACATTTTTCTGCAACAATTCGACACAACACTTGCACCTTTAATTTATTTACTGTATTTACTTATTTCTCAATTCTCTGATGCCTTTAACTGTTCTGAGCTTATATTTCTGATTATGTGTAGAAAACTCTTGGCAAAAAGCCAATGCATTTCCATCACTGTAGGGTTCTGGAGAAATATAATTTACTGAGATTTGAGGATTTTAGATTATTCTCACATTTGTGCCTAGTTTATAAAATGTTAAATGGTTTGGCCCCTCCTCCACTATGTGACTTTGTGTACACTGGCTCAGTAAGTTCTATTAGATCCTCCAGAATATCCTCTATACAAGATTGTACCAGACCATTTCGTCGCACTGCATTTGGACAGTCAGCTTTCTCTGTAAAAGCCACAACTCAGTGGAATGTCCTCCCTGATGATATGAAGAGCTGCAGTTCAATCAGTGCGTTCAGAACCAGGTTGAAGAATCTGCTGAAGGCTGCTCAGCTCTGTGGCCACTGAGACTGGATTTGATCTCATGGTCTTCCCAAATAATCTTGCTTTTGTTTTGACAGGCTTGCATTGTTGATTTCTGGTTGACATTGTGGGTGTATGCTTTGTATTTTGTGTAGTGTGTCCTGTGTGTTTTTTACTTTGTATTGCTTGTTATTGTGCTGTTATATGTTTTAATTGTAAGGGACTGCAGAGGAAAATTAACTTTAAAGCTAACTCTGGTGCAATGCATCAAATGTTAGCATTTATGTTTAAAACTGTACATTGTCCCAACAAATACAATACAATACAATACAAGGTCTGGTACCAACAGTTTTTCATATTTGTGTCAGTAATATTTTCATCAGTTGAATATGAGGGAAAAATAAAAAATAACTACTGGCAGGCAACACACTCAAAACACAGACAGTAATTAAACTTTTTGGGGTGGTTGGTTAAGACAAACTTATTACAAAAAATATTTTCTCTTTCTTACTTTTATTGTGAAAGTGTCCAGAAACTGACGTAACTTCATAAAGCTAATTAAATGTAACAAAAGCAACGGGGAGATCAATACCACAGTAATCTACTGTTTATTTCAGTTCCCTAAATGCTTCATTGTTACCTTTCCCAGGTACAGCCAGAGATGGAACAGAAATATTCAGATGGTAAATCTCATTTTACAATGAATCCTTCAAATTTGAAGTACTGTGTGTGTACAGATGCAGAAAAAGATGAGTTATCAAGTGTTTATTAAAGCAACTTTTAACCCAGAATGATCTTCATTTTCACAAAGACCTTTCTGGTTGAAATATTTAAGATGAGATTGAACTCTATTCCATCATCACGAAAGAAATGTCAGAATTCCACGGGACAAAAGCAATGATGCCTGCGAGCTCACCTGACATAGTAAAGATCCCCACCACTAGGTTAAGGCTTCGGTTTCCCAGCAGGACCATGTCCATTCTGGTAGCTGCACTCTTTTTCTGTTCCTTTTTGGACTTGAAGGAAGCCCAGATGCCAGTTCCAAGGACCAGCAGGTAGAAAAACACCATCGCTACCACTCCTGGGATGTTTACAGCCATGATTGACCTAATAGACGTCCTCACAAGTTGAAGTCTGACTGACTCATTACCTGACAGGTTTGAAAGGTTTTCTAGAGAATGATGAGGAAAGGCCATGCCTAAAAAAATATTCTAGTATCTAAGACATTGTTTGAAAACCAACCCCTCAAATCTGAGGCTAAAATGAGCCTCTATCAAGCCATTTTGCCACACCCATGCACAAGACCCATAAAATTTTTCACGATTTCTGGCATATGTGCAATGTTATCGAGCACACCAGGTGCAATACATTCTAGTGGAGACCTGCAGTTGTGAGCAACAAGCACCACTTGTTGCTCACATTGTCTCAGCACATTTGGTTTGGATGTGTGTCATTGTTTGTTCAACAGTTTTTACATTGTAAATGCACTTTTGTTCCTCAATGGGAATTAACATCATGTGACTTATTGCCTCCAGCATCTTGATCAGTTGATTCAGTTTCATAATCTGTCATAAATTTGTCTGGAAGCGTCTATACTGGATGGAATGCTGCTGTTTTTGCTGCCTTGATCATATAACATGGCAGCATTATTTCTAGTGTATGTTGAGTAGAGGTAGTAGTTTGCATCTTGAGTCCCCCGTGATTAGGTTTGGGCAACAAAAACACTTCGGTTAACATCAGGGAAAGAGCTGCGCAAGGTTTTAAATGCCACAATGAAAATAAATCAAATAAAGAAATAAATAAAGTGAAATGCAATACACATTGTTATTTGTATTTCCTGATTATGTATGCATTTACTGTAGCGTAATTACATGAAAAACATGTTAAATGACAAGTTGTTCAGCCTTTTATCTTTAATAACTGAGAGAGCTGTTTTTCATTGTGACATGAATTTTCCGTGTCACATTAAAATCCATTCATAGCAGAAAACAAAGTGAGGAGGAGTATTGCACTGCATTAGCATTAGCTAATCATCGTCCAATAAACCAGCTAGCTTAGCTGTCCACAATTACCAAGAACTGTCTGTTTGTACAACTTCCTTTAGCACAATCCATCAATAAAACTGCAGACAGTTGAAGAAGTTCTGCACATTTCTAGCTCTACATTTCTATTCTGGGGCTCTACTGGTATATCTTTGCATGATTCACAGTTAAAAACTCCTAATTTTCTTATACTGGTCCTTTATGCAGCCCCTCAGTTCAGCCTCTGTCTGAAACAGGCCGTTTTAGCTCCTGTCACTTTAAGGCATGTTTTTAATTGATTATGAAACATTGCTTTTTCTTTTTACATCACTAGAAATGTCAGCGGGATTTTGAATCTCTTATTTCAGAATACTTGATGCACTCAGTGAGGAAGTGAAGCTCTGTCAACAATAAAAAACAGCTTAAATTCAAAATCTGTTTTATTCAATCAATCCATAAATACAAGGCAAGATTTACATACATCTTTAATAATAAAAAAGGAATCCGATAACCATTCATATATCAAGATCTGTTGTATCAACATCAACACTTGTCAAACATCCTCTGAACTAACAGTTTCAGCTCCATCCCTCTCACACTATCCCCAGAATATCTCCTCTGTGGGGCCAGTTGAAGCTCTGTTTGTATCACTGATGTGATACGTTGGATAACTTATTTAGACCCCAGATGTTCAAACTGAACTCCAGTAGATGAAAATGGGAAAAAGACAAACTTAGTCTAAAGATTAAACCTGCAGACATATGGAAAATTAGATTCACAGAGTATTTGGCAGCAGAAAAAAACATTAAAATAATCCTGAAACTAATTTTCAAAATGATAAATTGTACTTTTATTTGAAATTTTGTTGCAGATAAGACCTGCAGAATATTATGGAGCCAGATCTGTTATTATGCAATATAAACACATGTCCTTGCAGGAAATAAAATGTAAAACTGTTGTCTATTTTACAATCTAGGTATTTGTTCTTATTTAAAAAGTGTAAAGTGTTAAAAGTGTAAGTGGAGAGATTCTTCTCGACCTGATCCAAAAACTTACTTTGTCCTGTCTCGTCTCTCAAACTTAAAAAGCATAAGACCAAAGAACTTGGTTCAACTTCTCTGAATGTTTAAGTACAACAAAACACTCTCACACAGAGCCGCAGTAATTTGATACAAACGATTCACTTCAGTTTTACTCTGGAATGGATCCACTGATTGTTGATCCAATGGGACTGAGAGAAAAGTGTCAACCAGGTGATGAAAATCTCAAGCAGTATCCCATTTGTTTCCATGATGTCAGTAAATAAAAATCAGTAAATTCCAAGTTTATATATTTGGTTAAAGTCAGACCATAAAAATCCTTAAACCAACTACAGTATAACTCTAGACAACCAGTAACTCAGTTATTAAGTGTATTGTATTGACATAAATCAAAAGCGATCGCTTACACTCATCATTCATCAATAAATAAATCATCTTCTCAATGCATCGCTGACTTCAACTCAGCTTCAAATAAATATTAAGAAAGAGAAAAAGAAAACATCCTCATGTTGTCAGCCGAGACATTGTCCAGCAATATTTGGCGATCAATGAATCTACCAGTGCTAATAATCACATTATTAACAACATCCTGATTAGATTTCACATTTTTGATCAAAAGCTCACATCCCTGCTGTTTTTTTTTTTTCGGAAGGTTCTTCTCCCATGTGACGTTACACTAGATACAATATATGTGTAATTAACATCTGAGAAAATGTAACCCTGCCAATAACCTACAGGTTCAAATCCCTGAACCAGAAGGAGGCGCTGGATGTTAGCGACTAATGCTCTCCAACACACCCAAACACTCTGGCTGAATATCTGTCAGTCAACACGTGAGACAGTTTGAATGTGATGCAGGGCGTTCTCTGAAAGAGAGCGTGAACACTCAGCAAAGCCTCCCTGAAAAAACAGAGATTTTCAAAACAAAAGACTTGTGTGCTTCCTCAGTATGGAAATGCCATGGACAGTCCTGCCCGACAAACCAGACAGGACTAGAAAAATACAAGTTTTTTTTCCCTTTGTCTACAACATTTTTTCCCTGATAATCCAGTACATTCTGTGGCTGAAACTCATGATTCTACTGG
This sequence comes from Thunnus albacares, assembly GCF_914725855.1. Classification (NCBI taxonomy): domain Eukaryota; kingdom Metazoa; phylum Chordata; class Actinopteri; order Scombriformes; family Scombridae; genus Thunnus; species Thunnus albacares. Next base: position 28,703,151 of record NC_058119.1, read on the forward strand.
TTTCTACTCGCTGAAGTTACACAGGAGGCTCTTGGCTCCGTTCTGCCATGAATACAGCGTTTCCATCGGAGTTTTTCCATCCTGTACAAAAAGAAACAAACACACAAGATCAATAAATGGGTCCTGAAAATTTATTTTCTCAACACAAATGTAAAAAACCAGTCAGTGCAGAAAGAGTATTTCCATCTGTTTTCAGTTCAACTGCATCTTGAAGCAAGAAAGTATAAGATGTGTCGCTACACTAAAATTATAATAAAGGATCTTAATTTTAGAAAATACTTTAAATAAATATTTTTTTACATGTTTTGAGAAAATAAGTGGTTCAGAAAAACACAATAAGAAGACATTCAGGGAATAAATGCATCATAATTTCAAAGGTTACAATTTGTTTTGTGTGTAAATATCTGACTTAGATTATTGACATAGATTTTGTGTATTGATAACAGTATGGAGGCTCTGAGGAGTCATGTACTGTATATTGTGAGGTGATACTCTGTACTTACACAGTTCTTGGTTTTGAGACTGGCTCCGTGCATCATCAGCAGCTTGATCATCTTGAATCTGTTTATTCTCACAGCATCATGCATGGGCGTGTCTCCGTCCTACACTCAGGGAGGAAAAACAGACATTCAGCATATGTAAAGCTCATTAGGAATCATTTTACAATCCCAATGATAAAAACACTCATTTCTAATAAGCTGTTGTGTGTCAGAGTGTGACATATTTAGTTTGGAGTTTTGTAATTGAATATAAATACAAGTCTGTAGCAGCACATTTTGCTGCTGTAAGCCACAGACAAGCACCCCTGCAGTGATTGAATTAGCTTTGTGTCCTGCTGCAGGAGATTTAATGTAGCTGTAAGAAGACTAGCTGCAGATGTCTGGATCTTCGGTCTGTCTGAGTCCTTACTCTGTCTTTGGCGTTGACGTCTGCTCCGCAGTGAATGAGATGCTCAGCACACTCATAGTGTCCTGTCCTCACAGCTACATGGAGAGGAGTGCTGCGCAACTGGAGAAAGCAAACACGGAGAGAGGATTTCTTGATTTATGCAGGAAAAATACTGAAAATGCCACTAAAACATTAAAGGCTCAATCTTTATTTTTGTGCACACTTTGTGAAAATATATTCCTGCACTGGTGTTGTTTTTAATACGACCACCAGATGGTGCTAAAGTAACAAACACATACTGTACTGGCTTTTAGATGCACCTGAGAGAATAAGAACTCTATGCAGCAGAGGTGACCTGTAGGAAACCCAATTTCCAAGTTCAGTGTGTGGACAAACCTTGTCTCTGGAGGTGAACTTGGCTTCCTGGTCGAGGAGGAGCTGCAGGGCCGGCAGGCTGCCTCCTCTGCAGGCCCAGTGGACCGCTGTGGCCTCCAGCTGAAACACACACTCGACTGTTAGACTACTGTATGTGTGTGTGTCTATGTGCATGTATGACAGAGACAGTGAAAGGAGAAAGAAGGAACAAAAAAATGTATGGAGTTTTCAATCCTCTCACCTTGTCTTTTTTCTCGATGGCAGCTCCGGCCTCCAGCAGCTTCTTCATCACCTCCACGTGTCCTTTGTATGAGGCTTTGTGCAGCGCTGTCCTCTGGAACTGGATATAGGTTTTAAAAAGTTTCCTTTTTAATATTTCAACAGTTTGTTCACTGAAACAATCGATGAATTAAAAGCAAAATACTGATAAGACAAACAAACATAAAGATTACTTAGGAATACTTTGTGTTTAATGAGATGTTTCTACAGAGGCGACACTCACATGGTCGGCTACGTTGGGGTTTCCTCCGTCACTCAGGTACTTCTCCACTACAGCCATTTTGTTCTCCATGGCTGCTGTCAGGAACAGCTTCTGATCCACAATCTCTGGCTGGAAGATATATGCAAAAAAAATTACATATAATCTATAGTTTTCTTTCTCTGAAGCTTAAAATAACTAGAAGAAGGTTTAAAAACAAATACAAATCTGAAAAGACTGTATTTTCCTCATTAGCTCTTAAATGTATGATATGGTCAGTTCCCCGCAGCAGCAGCTTTTACAACTTCCTGCATCAAAGGTGGCTACATGTGAGCGTCACTGCAGAGTATTTCAGTATGAAGACAGAGGTTCAATGAAATCAGTGTTTCTGAAGCTGCATTTCCTCTTACAGCCACTAGATGCTGCCTTCAAGCAAACAAGGCTGAATATCAACTTATCAAGACAAGAACATGTTTAGAAATATAAAAAATGTGAAGACTATAATCCTACCACAAACTCAGGCTCCGGCTCTCGTTTCTTGCGGATGGGAGTCTTCCTCTCCCTCCTCCTCTTCCTCAGCTGCAGGATGTTGAACAGGTCGTCCACAGTCTCCAGCTTCAGTTTGCCGCTTTTATCCGTCTGACAGGGCAGAGACGAGACACAGGACTTCAACAAACAACATCAACAACTAAATGAAGAAACATATTCGAAAAGCGGCTTCTCATCTTCATCTTTATGAAAGTATTCATTGATTAAAACGAAATATTTGCTTAAATATAAAAAGTAAAGGTACATATTAGTATATTTCAGAGTGTGAATTAATGATATTGTGTAACTTGTAAACATGATCTCAATGTAGGAGCATCACAGCTGGACTTGATCCTTATTGGCTCCTCAGATTGTTTTAGTGATTATTGATCTGTCAAATGAGGTTTGTAGCATTTATACTGACTTTTTACCCTTACACAATCATAAAAAGATGGAAAAAGACATGTGTATTTGTTTTTAAAATGATAAAAAATGATTCCTGAAAAAAAGAATAAGTCTAGTTTACTAGAAATTGGTATGAAAATATATGTGAATGCCTCCAGGTGGCAGCATGGAGCTGAAGTGAAGCTCAGAGGAGACTAAATTCAAACCCAGTTAGAGATCATATGCAGGATTTAAATAGTATTTACTGTATCAGTCTCATTTGTCTCTTTGCCTTTGCTTCACCATCATCTTCAGGCAAATGCTTGTCATTAAATAAAAACAAAGTACATCCTGAGCTCTGCCAACACGTGTTGATACAGAGCAAAGTCACGGATAACAGCCCAATGACTTCCTCTCCTTGTCCTGGTGACAACAGATACTTGAGTAGCGCTCTTGTTGCTGTTATCAGTGGATTCTTACATTGAGAGCAGCCACGCTGACTTCTTCCTGTTCGCTGCCGCTGTCGTTCTCCTCCGCCAGCGCTTTGTGGGACCTGCGGTCATCCTGCTTCTCTTGATGGACAGCTGTCTCGTACACGCCGTCTTGGAAGTTGGCTGCCGCCTCTTTGCCCTCTGACCTCTTACCGGTCACCTGAAGGGAGAGAAGAGGTGGAGATGTTGTACGTGACGTGTCTCTTTAAGGTCATACCAATGTCTAAATATCTGCCCTGAGCTTTAAAAAGGTGAACATTAAGTCTAAGTTTAAAATACTACAGTAGTGCTCACATTTAGCCTTACACATTTATTTAAATACAAAAAAACCTTCAAATAAGGTGAGATGATTTGTTTGGTGGTTCCAGTAGTGTTTTTTAGACTCAAAATGAGCCATAATAACATATAATTTGATTATTTTGAGGTAGAATAGAATAAAATGTATGAAAAGTTAATATTTTATATGTATTAGTTTCGATTCTTTAAGATTTTTGAAGTTGTTTGGTGCAGTTGTTGGATTTTGTTGAAGGTTTAATGACTTTAATGTTGAAGACAGAATCACTGGCGGAGTTGTTTCACAGTTGTTGGTGCTTTTATATTTTCTGCATTTTGTCCACAGTGACTCCAAGTTAATGAAACATAAGAAGGAGTCTCAGTTTGTAAATCACCAATGTTACTATCAGGCTGCTGGCGACAGATGACACAAACTATTCCCGCTTCCTGAGACTTGTTCTGTACATGTGAAAGATGATATGAGACCATGAGAACATTTGCAAAGGAAAAGGACTGAAGCTGTTAACAGAATTCCCTGTTAACTTGATGTCTTAATCAAAGCTCAGCGGGAGAGCTTTTTGTTTGGTCTTATCCAGAGAGTTAAAACACAGGAGCTGCTCTCAGCATTCAGTGTCTGCAGAGCCAAGTCATGCTGCTAACACACCACAGCTTCAACACATTAACACACACACTTCAGCTCCGGAGGGACGACTGTTTATATGTCCAGTTAATGAATCACTCATGTAATCACTGGATCATTATTAATCATTCTAACCGACTTTTAATCCTCACAGGGAGGAGAACACAGTAAGAAATTCAAAATATGAAGTTGAAATGTGCAGAAATAAGTAACTTTATCAGATAAAACAATTCAATTTGATGCTTAGCAGTGATCAGTGTTGCTTAATGTTTAATTACCTTTACCTAAACATAAGTTGTAATTAAGCAGCCTTTCCCTTAAGCTTGCAGAGTGAGCGCTAATTGAGCCATAAAATGAGGTAAATGAAAGAGTTTATTTCAGGTTGTGTACATAGATTAAGAGATGATTGAGGTTATTTTGAGTTGTTTTAATCGAGCGTTTTCTAGTTTTATTTATCTTTCACCTCAGGTGTTCTGGCATCACATGTAAAAGTTTCACTTTGGTTGTTTCAATCTCTCATTAAATGCATCACTACAATATATTTCTAGTCATCTTTTACATTTCAAAGGGACAGAAGGCAAAATAAATCAAACATCTGTCCAAGAAATGAATCCTTTCACCCAACATGTTCAAAGCATCATCAGTTTCCAGCAGTACGTTAAAACCAGAAGCTATTTTTTTATTTTCTTATGTGAACAAATAGAAAATTGTTTGAACCCAGAGAGAGAAAATGAATTAATTTTCCCTCCATCCCCTCATTTAAAAAGTTGCAAGCACAGAAATCCTACAGCTCATTTTTGGGACTCTTTCCGCCTCCTAGGCCTTCTCATAATTGCGATCATTTAAAAGTAACACACACATCAGCAGATCTTACCAGTTCCTCAACACTGTGCAGGACCATTTTTCTTCTTTGATAGGATGTAGTTTAATCTCACTGCAGGTAACTGGAGGTAGAGTTAAGTCCACTGGTCTTCTCCTGAGATGCTCCCTGTCTCTCTGTCTCTCTGTTCTGCCTGCAGCCAGAGTGTCGGCTTCTTTTATAGCCTTGTCAAACCTCTGTCCAAAAAATAGAGGTCCTGTCATTCAACTCAGATCACATTACTTCCCTCATGTGTACATTTGGCACGGTCAGTGCTGCCAACATCACCCCCCCCCCCCTCATCTCCATCTCCAGCCCCTCCCACTACCAGTCCTGCCCAGTATGGACTGCTGCTGGTTTCTGTATCATCATGCAAAGATTGAAGTGAGGTAAGAGGTGTCACTCTGCCACTGTTGACATTAACCGTATTACAGATTCTGGGGGGGAGACGATAAGAATTTAGTTTTATTGTCTTAGTTTTTCAACTTCCTGGGTATCAACTGTCTTAACGTTTGACTTAAACTTACAATAACTGATGTTTTTGTCCACCAGCTTTCAGCAGAAAACAAGTAGTGAACACAACACTGACATATCATCATCTTTTTAAGTTGATATGTTGAACATCCAGCAGTTACGGGGCAACATTATCATTCATGTGGAGTCATGTTTCTGTCCACCTGATGAATGTAAGTCCAATATTCACTGTCTTTTAGCTCTGTTTTTACTCTCTACCAACTCCTGAGGGAAATATCTGGCTCTTTAGCTGCTAAATGCTCCACTATGTTCACTATGTTCACAGCATCACTTTTGATCCTTTTCTTTAAACTGTCCATAGTGATGCTAAATCAGTGGAGAGTAATCCATCCTCTCAAACACAAACAATCTTTGGCAGTGTCTCATCACACTGACCATGTGGCCCCAGAAATGCAGTGATGTCACCGTGAGGAGACATGATGATGGTTCATGATGGTTGAGCAATAAATATAAATATCACACGTCCAAACATCCACTCACTGCCCTGCGGCCAATCACAGATCAGGGCCAAAGGTCAGCAGGATGCCTGACTGACTGGAAGTGGGTAACGTTATGTCATGTGTTTTATGCCCTGCTTGTAAATGTTGTATACTGCATATTACACATCTGAGAGCTGCGTAGAGTACATTCTCTGACAGTGATGACTCTTTACGATATGTGCAACATGTTCTCACTCCCAACTCGTCATATACCGAAGCTTGGTCAGGACCCCCTGGCGTCACTTTTTAACCCACTGGGTACCCCTTTAGCATCGTTTTTCAACGCGCAGTATCACGGCAGTCACTGTTAAAAAATAGTTATATTTTATGGTGTGACAACGCCGTGGTTAAGGTCTGGTTAGGTTTAGGCACAAAAACTACTTGGTTAGGGTTAGGGAGAGATCATGGTTTGGGTTTAAATAAAAAATGAAATAACAACGTTAAGTGTTAGGGTTGGGTTAAGGTCTCGAGCCGTGCTCTGCGCTGACTCTGTGCTGATTTCCAACTTTTTGCCAACAATATTACAAGCCATCCACGTCCTAATAAGAAAGTCAGCTTATATAGATGTCATGTGAAGTACGTTACTTCAGAAATGTCGATATGATACGTACTGTTGAAATGTTAATATGCTCCGTATTACAGGTACATATTCAATGTATCTGTGGTTAAGAGAAACATACAATGCCAACGTTTTATTCTGGCGACCAGGCTGAAATTTGTCACCTTATATAGACATCATCAGTCTCATAGGGTCTATTTCAGACGTTGTAGGAGTTCAACAGAAGTCTATCGGACTACCCTGCATGTTAAATAATGACGCTAATGGGCTACCCAGTGTGTTAAAAAGTGATGCCATGGGGTCCTGACCAAGCTTCAGCATGTGACGAGTTGGGAGTGAGAACGTACCTCGAGGGCTCCTCTGTTGAAATTTTTAGGGGGCACTATTGAGCCCCCCTGCCACACCCTAAGCCCAAGACCCATATCAGACAAAAAAATTCACCCCTTCTGACGCGTGTGCCAAGTTTTGTGAGTTTCCGAGCATCCCTAACCCCTCAAAAACAGATTCCTGTTTCATGGCAAATTAATAATATGTCGCCATGGCAACAATGTTTGATGAAAACTTAAAAGCTTCACTATTTAGCATCATCAAGGTCTTACAAATAAGCTGACCAAATTTGTGGTGGATCTGGTTAACATGCTAGTAGTTTGTAAAAGTAAAGGTCCTATAACTTCCTGTTGCCAGTAGGCGGCGCTATGACTATGACTCAATATTGACATGTAGATGTCATCAGGCCAGGACTCTTATCAAGCCTGAGAAATTTTGAGCAGATTGGACGATGTATATTTGAGTTAGAAAAACTTCCTCTTTCATGGTGAAAGGTTTTAAATGCCACAATGAAAACAAATCCAATAAAGATATCAATAAAGTGAAATACAATACACATTGTTATTTGTATTCCCTGTTTATGTTTACATTTACAGTAGCGTAATTACATGAAAAACATGTTAAATGACAATTATTCAGCCTTTTTATCTTTAATAACGGAGACAATTGTTTTTCATTGTGACATGAATTTTCCATGTCACATTAAAATCCAATCATAACAGAAAACAAAGTGAGGAGGAGTATTGCATTGCATTAGCATTAGCTAATCATTGTCCAATAAACCAGCTAGCTTAGCTGTCCGTAATTACCAAGAACTGTCTGTTTGTACAACTTCCTTCAGCACAATCCATCAATTAAAACTGCAGACAGTTGAAGAAGTTCTGCACATTTCCAGCTCTACATTTCTATTCTGGGGCTCTACTGGAATATCTTTGCATGATTCATAGTTAAAAACTCCTAATTTTCTTGTACTGGTCCTTTATGCAGCCCCTCAGTTCAGCCTCTGTCTGAAACAGGCCGTTTTAGCTCCTGTCACTTTAAGGCATGTTTTTCATTAATTATGAAACATTGTTTTTTCTTTTTACATCACTAGAAATGTCAGTGGGATTTTGAATCTCTTATTTCAGAATACTTGATGCACTCAGTGAGGAAGTGAAGCTCTTAAACAGCTTAAATTCAAAATCTGTTTTATTCAATCAATCCATAAATACAAGGCAAGATTTACATACATCTTTAATAATAAAAAAGGAATCCGATAACCATTCATATATCAAGATCTGTTGTATCAACATCAACACTTGTCAAACATCCTCTGAACCAACAGTTTCAGCTCCATCCCTCTCACACTATCCCCAGAATATCTCCTCTGTGGGGCCAGTTGAAGCTCTTTTTGTATCACAGATGTGATACGTTGGATAAGTTATTTAGACCCCAGATGTTCAAACTGAACTCCAGTAGATGAAAATGGGAAAAAGACAAACTTAGTCTAAAGATTAAACCTGCAGACATATGGAGAATTAGATTCACAGAGTATTTGGCAGCAGAGAAAATATTAAAATAATCCTGAAACTAATTTTCAAAATGATAAATTGTACTTTTAATTTGAAATTTTGTTGCAGATAAGACCTGCAGAATATTATGGAGCCAGATCTGTTATTATGCAATATAAACACATGTCCTTGCAGGAAATAAAATGTAATACTGTTGTCTATTTTACAATCTAGGTATTTGCTCTTATCTAAAAAGTGTAAAGCGTTAAAAGTGTAAGTGGAGAGATTCTTCTCGACCTGATCCAAAAACTTACTTTGTCCTGTCTCGTCTCTCAAACTTAAAAAGCATAAGACCAAAGAACTTGGTTCAACTTCTCTGAATGTTTAAGTACAACAAAACTTCTCACACAGAGCCGCAGTAATTTGATACAAACGATTCACTTCAGTTTTACTCTGGAATGGATCCACTGATTGTTGATCCAATGGGACTGAGAGAAAAGTGTCAACCAGGTGATGAAAATCTGGAAAACCTCAAGCAGTATCCCATTTTTTTCCATGATGTCAGTAAATAAAAATCAGTAAATTCCAAGTTTATATAATTGGTTAAAGTCAGACCATAAAAATCCTTAAACCAACTACAGTATTATTCTAGACAACCAGTAACTCAGTTATTAAGTGTATTGTATTGACATAAATCAAAAGCGATCGCTTACACTCATCATTCATCAATAAATAAATCATCTTCTCAATGCATCGCTGACTTCAACTCAGCTTCAAATAAATATTAAGAAAGAGAAAAAGAAAACATCCTCATGTTGTCAGCCGAGACATTGTCCAGCAATATTTGGCGATCAATGAATCTACCAGTGCTAATAATCACATTATTAACAACATCCTGATTAGATTTCACATTTTTGATCAAAAGCTCACATCCCTGCTGTTTTTTTTTTCCGGAAGGTTCTTCTCCCATGTGACGTTACACTAGATACAATATATGTGTAATTAACATCTGAGAAAATGTAACCCTGCCAATAACCTACAGGTTCAAATCCCTGAACCAGAAGGAGGCGCTGGATGTTAGCGACTAATGCTCTCCAACACATCCAAACACTCCGGCTGAATATCTGTCAGTCAACACGTGAGACAGTTTGAATGTGATGCAGGGCGTTCTCTGAAAGAGAGCGTGAACACTCAGTAAAGCCTCCCTGAAAAAACAGAGATTTTCAAAACAAAAGACTTGTGTGCTTCCTCAGTATGGAAATGCCATGGACAGTCCCGCCCGACAAACCAGACAGGACTAGAAAAATACAAGTTTTTTTCCCTTGTTCTACAACATTTTTTCCCTGATAATCCAGTACATTCTGTGGCTGAAACTCATGATTCTACTGGTTTCTACTCGCTGAAGTTGCACAGGAGGCTCTTGGCTCCGTTCTGCCATGAATACAGCGTCTCCATCGGAGTTTTTCCATCCTGCACAAAAAGAAACAAACACACAAGATCAATAAATGGGTCCTGAAAATTTATTTTCTCAACACAAATGTAAAAAACCAGTCAGTGCAGAAAGAGTATTTCCATCTGTTTTCAGTTCAACTGCATCTTGAAGCAAGAAAGTATACGATGTGTCGCTACACTAAAATTATAATAAAGGATCTTAATTTTAGAAAATACTTTAAATAAATATTTTTTTTACATGTTTTGAAAAAATAAGTGGTTCAGAAAAACACAATAAGAAGACATTCAGGGAATAAATGCATCATAATTTCAAAGGTTACAATTTGTTTTGTGTGTAAAAATATGACTTGTGATTACTGACATAGATTTTGTGTATTGATAACAGTATGGAGGCTCTGAGGAGTCATGTACTGTATATTGTGAGGTGTTGCTCTGTACTTACACAGTTCTTGGTTTTGAGACTGGCTCCGTGCATCATCAGCAGCTTGATCATCTTGAATCTGTTTATTCTCACAGCATCATGCATGGGCGTGTCTCCGTCCTACACTCAGGGAGGAAAAACAGACATTCAGCATATGTAAAGCTCATTAGGAATCATTTTACAATCCCAATGATAAAAACACTCATTTCTAATAAGCTGTTGTGTGTCAGAGTGTGACATGTTGCATATTTAGTTTGGACTTTTGTAATTGAATATAAATACAAGTCCGTAGCAGCACATTTTGCTGCTGTAAGCCACAGACAAGCACCCATGCAGTGATTGAATTAGCTTTGTGTCCTGCTGCAGGAGATTTAATGTAGCTGTAAGAAGACTAGCTGCAGATGTCTGGATCTTCGGTCTGTCTGAGTCCTTACTCTGTCTTTGGCGTTGACGTCTGCTCCGCAGTGAATGAGATGCTCAGCACACTCATAGTGTCCTGTCCTCACAGCTACATGGAGAGGAGTGCTGCGCAACTGGAGAACACAAACACAGAGAGAGGATTTCTTGATTTATGCAGGAAAAATACTGAAAATGCCACTAAAACATTAAAGGCTCAATCTTTATTTTTGTGCACATTTTGTGAAAATATATTCCTGCACTGGTGTTGTTTTTAATACGACCACCAGATGGTGCTAAAATAACAAACACATACTGTACTGGCTTTTAGATGCACCTGAGAGAATAAGAACTCTATGCAGCAGAGGTGACCTGTAGGAAACCCAATTTCCAAGTTCAGTGTGTGGACAAACCTTGTCTCTGGAGGTGAACTTGGCTTCCTGGTCGAGGAGGAGCTGCAGGGCCGGCAGGCTGCCTCCTCTGCAGGCCCAGTGGACCGCTGTGGCCTCCAGCTGAAACACACACTCGACCGTTAGACTGCTGTATGTGTGTGTGTGTCTATGTGCATGTATGACAGAGACAGTGAAAGGAGAAAGAAGGAACAAAAGAAAGTATGGAGTTTTCAATCCTCTCACCTTGTCTTTTTTCTCGATGGCAGCTCCGGCCTCCAGCAGCTTCTTCATCACCTCCACGTGTCCTTTGTACGAGGCTTTGTGCAGCGCTGTTCTCTGGAACTGGATATAGGTTTTAAAAAGTTTCCTTTTTAATATTTCAACAGTTTGTTCACTGAAACAATCGATGAATTAAAAGCAAAATAGTGATAAGACAAACAAACATAAAGATTATTTGGTGATACTTTGTGTTTAATGAGATGTTTCTACAGAAGCGACACTCACATGGTCGGCTACGTTGGGGTTTCCTCCGTCACTCAGGTACTTCTCCACTACAGCCATTTTGTTCTCCATGGCTGCTGTCAGGAACAGCTTCTGATCCACAATCTCTGGCTGGAAGATATATGCAAAAAAAAAAATTACATATAATCTATAGTTTTCTTTCTCTGAAGCTTAAAATAACTAGAAGAAGGTTTAAAAACAAATACAAATCTGTAAAGACTGTATTTTCCTCATCAGCTCTTAAATGTATGATATGGTCAGTTCCCTGCAGCAGCGGCTTTTACAACTTCCTGCATCAAAGGTGGCTACATGTGAGCGTCACTGCAGAGTATTTCAGTATGAACACAGAGGTTCAATGAAATCAGTGTTTCTGAAGCTGCATTTCCTCTTACAGCCACTAGATGCTGCCTTCAAGCAAACAAGGCTGAATATCAACTTATCAAGACAAGGACATGTTTAGAAATATAAAAAATGTGAAGACTAAAATCCTACCACGAACTCAGGCTCCGGCTCTCGTTTCTTGCGGATGGGAGTCTTCCTCTCCCTCCTCCTCTTCCTCAGCTGCAGGATGTTGAACAGGTCGTCCACAGTCTCCAGCTTCAGTTTGCCGCTTTTATCCGTCTGACAGGGCAGAGACGAGACACAGGACTTCAACAAACAACATCAACAACGAAATGAAGAAACGTATTCGAAAAACAGCTTCTCATCTTCATCTTTATGAAAGTGTTCATTGATTAAAGCGAAATATTTGCTTAAATATAAAAAGTAAAGGTACATATTAGTATATTTCAGAGTGTGAATTAATGATATTGTGTAACTTGTAAACATGATCTCAATGCAGGAGTTAGTCCTTCCTTTAGTCGCCTACAAAAAATACCAAAGTTAAGAAACACAACCTCTTCTTTTTATCTACTTTACTCCATCATGAGGGCGTCATACACAGATCCACAAAATACATCACAGCTGGACTTGATCCTTATTGGCTCCTCAGATTGTTTTAGTGATTATTGATCTGTCAAATGAGATTTGTAGCATTTATACTGACTTGTTACCCTTACACAATCATAAAAAAATGGAAAAAGACATGTGTATTTGTTTTAAAAATGATAATAAAATGATTCCTGAAAGAAAGAATAAGTCTAGTTTACTAGAAATTGGTATGAAAATATATGTGAATGCCTCCAGGTGGCAGCATGGAGCTGAAGTGAAGCTCAGAGGAGACTAAATTCAAACCCAGTTAGAGATCATATGCAGGATTTAAATAGTATTTACTGTATCAGTCTCATTTGTCTCTTTGCCTTTGCTTTACCATCATCTTCAGGCAAATGCTTGTCATTAAATAAAAACAAAGTACATCCTGAGCTCTGCCAACACGTGTTGATACAGAGCAAAGTCATGGATAACAGCCCAATGACTTCCTCTCCTTGTCCTGGTGACAACAGATACTTCAGTAGCGCTCTTGTTGCTGTTATCAGTGGATTCTTACATTGAGAGCAGCCACGCTGACTTCTTCCTGTTCGCTGCCGCTGTCGTTCTCCTCCGCCAGCGCTTTGTGGGACCTGCGGTCATCCTGCTTCTCTTGATGGACAGCTGTCTCGTACACGCCGTCTTGGAAGTTGGCCGCCGCCTCTTTGCCCTCTGACCTCTTACCGGTCACCTGAAGGGAGAGAAGAGGTGGAGATGTTGTACGTGACGTGTCTCTTTAAGGTCATACGAATGTCTAAATATCTGCCCTGAACTTTAAAAAGGTGAACATTAAGTCTAAGTTTAAAATACTACAGTAGTACTCACATTTAGCCTTACACATTCATTTAAATACAAAAAAACCTTCAAATAAGGTGAGATGATTTGTTTGGTAGTTCCAGTCGTGTTTTTTAGACTCAAAATGAGACATAATAACTTATAATTTGATTATTTTGAGGTAGAATAGAGTAAAATGTATGAAAAGTTAATATTTTATATGCATTAGTTTCGATTCTTTAAGATTTTTGAAGTTGTTTGGTGCAGTTGTTGGATTTTGTTGAAGGTTTAATGACTTTAATGTTGAAGACAGAATCACTGGCGGACTTGTTTCACGGTTGTTGGTGCTTTTATATTTTCTGCATTTTGTCCACAGTGACTCCAAGTTAATGAAACATAAGAAGGAGCCTCAGTTTGTAAATCACCAATGTCACTATCAGGCTGCTGGCGACAGATGACACAAACTATTCCCGCTTCCTGAGACTTGTTCTGTACATGTGAAAGATGATATGAGACCATGAGAACATTTGCAAAGGAAAAGGACTGAAGCTGTTAACAGAATTCCCTGTTAACTTGATGTCTTAATCAAAGCTCAGCGGGAGAGCTTTTTGTTTGGTCTTATCCAGAGAGTTAAAACACAGGAGCTGCTCTCAGCATTCAGTGTCTGCAGAGCCAAGTCATGCTGCTAACACACCACAGCTTCAACACATTAACACACACACTTCAGCTCCGGAGGGACGACTGTTTATATGTCCAGTTAACGAATCGCTCATGTAATCACTGGATCATTATTAATCATTCTAACCGACTTTTAATCCTCACAGGGAGGAGAACACAGTAAGAAATTCAACATATGAAGTTGAAATGTGCAGAAATAAGTAACTTTATCAGATAAAACAATTCAATTTGATGCTTAGCAGTGATCAGTGTTGCTTAATGTTTAATTACCTTCACCTAAACATAAGTTGTAATTAAGCAGCCTTTCCCTTAAGCTTGCAGAGTGAGCGCTAATTGAGCCATAAAATGAGGTAAATGAAAGAGTTTATTTCAGGTTGTGTACATAGATTAAGAGATGATTGAGGTTATTTTGAGTTGTTTTAATCGAGCGTTTTCTAGTTTTATTTATCTTTCTCCTCAGGTGTTCTGGCATCACATGTAAAAGTTTCACTTTGGTTGTTTCAATCTCTCATTAAATGCATCACTACAATATATTTCTAGTCATCTTTTACATTTAAAAGGGACAGAAGGCAAAATAAATCAAACATCTGTCCAAGAAATGAATCCTTTCACCCAACATGTTCAAAGCATCATCAGTTTCCAGCAGTACGTTAAAACCAGAAGCTATTTTCTTATTTTCTTATTTTCTTATGCAAACAAATTGAAAATTGTTTGAAACCAGAGAGAGAAAATGAATTAATTTTCCCTCCATCCCCTCATTGAAAAAGTTGCAAGCACTGAAATCCTACAGCTCATTTTTGGGACTCTTTCCGCCTCCTAGGCCTTCTCATAATTGCGATCATTTAAAAGTAACACACACATCAGCAGATCTTACCAGTTCCTCAACACTGTGCAGGACCATTTTTCTTCTTTGATAGGATGTAGTTTAATCTCACTGCAGGTAACTGGAGGTAGAGTTAAGTCCACTGGTCTTCTCCTGAGATGCTCCCTGTCTCTCTGTCTCTCTGTTCTGCCTGCAGCCAGAGTGTCGGCTTCTTTTATAGCCTTGTCAAACCTCTGTCCAAAAAATAGAGGTCCTGTCATTCAACTCAGATCACATTACTTCCCTCATGTGTACATTTGGCACGGTCAGTGCTGCCAACATCACCCCCCCCCCCCCATCTCCATCTCCATCTCCAGTCCCTCCCACTACCAGTCCTGCCCAGTATGGACTGCTGCTGGTTTCTGTATCATCATGCAAAGATTGAAGTGAGGTAAGAGGTGTCACTCTGTCACTGTTGACATTAACCGTATTACAGATTCTGGGGGGGAGACGATAAGAATTTAGTTTTATTGTCTTAGTTGTTCAACTTCCTGGGTTGTATGTCTTTGAGTTTGGGACATAATTACATAAGTCGTGTTTCTGTCCACCTGATGAATGTAAATCCAATATTCACTCTCTTTTAGCTCTGTTTTTACTCTCTACCAACTCCTGAGGGAAATATCTGGCTCTTTAGCTGCTAAATGCTCCACTATGTTCACCAGCTAGTCTACAGCATCACTTTTGATCCTTTTCTTTAAACTGTCCATAGTGATGCTAAATCAGTGGAGAGTAATTCATCCTCTCAAACACAAACAATCTTTGGCAGTGTCTCATCACACTGACCATGTGGCTCCAGAAATGCAGTGATGTCACCGTGAGGAGACATGATGATTGTTCATGATGGTTGAGCAATAAATATAAATATCACACGTTCAAACATCCACTCACTGCCCTGCGGCCAATCACAGATCAGGGCTAAAGGTCAGCAGGATGCCTTACTGACTGGAAGTGGGTAACGTTATGTCATGTGTTTTATGCCCTGCTTGTAAATGTTGTATACTGCATATTACACATCTCAGAGCTGCGTAGAATACATTCTCTGACACTGATGACTCTTTACGATATGTGCAACATGTTCTCACTCCCAACTCGTCATATACCGAAGCTTGGTCAGGACCCCCTGGCGTCACTTTTTAACCCACTGGGTATCCCTTTAGCATCGTTTTTCAACGCGCAGTATCACGGCAGTCACTGTTTCATGGTGTGACAACGCCGTGGTTAAGGTCTGGTTAGGTTTAGGCATAAAAACTACTTGGTTAGGGTTAGGGAGAGATCATGGTTTGGGTTAAAATAAAAAATGAAATAACAACGTTAAGGGTTAGGGTTGGGTTAAGGTGGTCTTGAGCCGTGCTCTGCGCTGACTCTGTGCTGATTTCCAACTTTTTGCCAACAATAATACAAGCCATCCACGTCCTAATGAGAAAGTCAGCTTATATAGATGTCCTGTGAAGTACGTTACTTCAGAAATGTCGATATGATACGTACTGTTGAAGTGTTAATATGCTCCGTATTACAGGTAAATGTACATATTTAACGTATCTGTGGTTTAGAGAAACTTACAATGCCAACGTTTTATTCTGGCGACCAGGCTGAAATTTGTCACCTTATATAAACGTCATCAGTCTCATATGGTCTATTTCAGACGTTGCAGGAGTTCAACAGAAGTCTATCGGACTACCCTGCACGTTAAATAATGACGCTAAAAGGCTACCCAGTGTGTTAAAAAGTGATGCCATGGGATCCTGACCAAGCTTCAGCATGTGACGAGTTGGGAGTGAGAATGTACCTCGAGGGCTCCTCTGTTGAAATTTTTAGGGGGCACTATTGAGCCCCCCTGCCACACCCTAAGCCCAAGACCCATATCAGACAACAAAATTCATCCCTTCTGATGCGTGTGCCAAGTTTCGTGAGTTTCCGAGCATCCCTAACCCCCTCAAAAACAGATTCCTGTTTCATGGCAAATGAATAATATGTCGCCATGGCAACAATGTTTGATGAAAACTTAAAAGCTTCACTATTTAGCATCATCAAGGTCTTACAAATAAGCTGACCAAATTTGTGGTGGATCTGGTTAACCTGCTAGTAGTTTGTAAAAGTAAAGGTCCTATAACTTCCTGTTGCCAGTAGGCGGCGCTATGACTATGACTCAATATTGACATGTAGATGTCATCAGGCCAGGACTCTTATCAAGCCTGAGAAATTTTGAGCAGATTGGACGATGTATATTTGAGTTAGAAAAACTTCCTCTTTCATGGTGAAAGGTTTTAAATACCACAATGAAAACAAATCCAATAAAGATATCAATAAAGTGAAATACAATACACATTGTTATTTGTATTTCCTGTTTATGTTTACATTTACTGTAGCGTAATTACATGAAAAACATGTTGAATGACAAATTATTGTTTTTCATTGTGACATGAATTTTCCATGTCACATTAAGGTCCAATCATAACAGAAAACAAAGTGAGGAGGAGTATTGCATTGCATTAGCATTAGCTAATCATCGTCCAATAAACCAGCTAGCTTAGCTGTCCGAAGTTACCAAGACCTGTCTGTTTGTACAACTTCCTTCAGCACAATCCATCAACTAAAACTGCAGACAGTTGAAGAAGTTCTGCACATTTCCAGCTCTACATTTCTATTCTGGGGCTCTACTGGAATATCTTTGCATGATTCACAGTTAAAAACTCCTAATTTTCTTATACTGGTTCTTTGTGCAGCCCCTCAGTTCAGCCTCTGTCTGAAACAGGCCGTTTTAGCTCCTGTCACTTTAAGGCATGTTTTTCATTGATTATGAAACATTGTTTTTTCTTTTTACATCATTAGAAATGTCAGCGGGATTTTGAATCTCTTATTTCAGAATACTTGATGCACTCAGTGAGGAAGTGAAGCTCTGTCAACAATAAAAAAAACAGCTTAAATTCAAAATCTGTTTTATTCAATCAATCCATAAATACAAGGCAAGATTTACATACATCTTTAATAATAAAAAAGGAATCCGATAACCATTCATATATCAAGATCTGTTGTATCAACATCAACACTTGTCAAACATCCTCTGAACCAACAGTTTCAGCTCCATCCCTCTCACACTATCCCCAGAATATCTCCTCTGTGGGGCCAGTTGAAGCTCTTTTTGTATCACAGATGTGATACGTTGGATAAGTTATTTAGACCCCAGATGTTCAAACTGAACTCCAGTAGATGAAAATGGGAAAAAGACAAACTTAGTCTAAAGATTAAATCTGCAGACATATGGAGAATTAGATTCACAGAGTATTTGGCAGCAGAGAAAATATTAAAATAATCCTGAAACTAATTTTCAAAATGATAAATTGTACTTTTAATTTGAAATTTTGTTGCAGATAAGACCTGCAGAATATTGTGGAGCCAGATCTGTTATTATGCAATATAAACACATGTCCTTGCAGGAAATAAAATGTAATACTGTTGTCTATTTTACAATCTAGGTATTTGCTCTTATCTAAAAAGTGTAAAGCGTTAAAAGTGTAAGTGGAGAGATTCTTCTCGACCTGATCCAAAAACTTACTTTGTCCTGTCTCGTCTCTCAAACTTAAAAAGCATAAGACCAAAGAACTTGGTTCAACTTCTCTGAATGTTTAAGTACAACAAAACACTCTCACACAGAGCCGCAGTAATTTGATACAAACGATTCACTTCAGTTTTACTCTGGAATGGATCCACTAATTGTTGATCCAATGGGACTGAGAGAAAAGTGTCAACCAGGTGATGAAAATCTGGAAAACCTCAAGCAGTATCCCATTTTTTTCCATGATGTCAGTAAATAAAAATCAGTAAATTCCAAGTTTATATAATTGGTTAAAGTCAGACCATAAAAATCCTTAAACCAACTACAGTATTATTCTAGACAACCAGTAACTCAGTTATTAAGTGTATTGTATTGACAATATAACATCAAAAGCGATCGCTTACACTCATCATTCATCAATAAATAAATCATCTTCTCAATGCATCGCTGACTTCAACTCAGCTTCAAATAAATATTAAGAAAGAGAAAAAGAAAACATCCTCATGTTGTCAGCCGAGACATTGTCCAGCAATATTTGGCGATCAATGAATCTACCAGTGCTAATAATCACATTATTAACAACATCCTGATTAGATTTCACATTTTTGATCAAAAGCTCACATCCCTGCTGTTTTTTTTTTTCGGAAGGTTCTTCTCCCATGTGACGTTACACTAGATACAATATATGTGTAATTAACATCTGAGAAAATGTAACCCTGCCAATAACCTACAGGTTCAAATCCCTGAACCAGAAGGAGGCGCTGGATGTTAGCGACTAATGCTCTCCAACACACCCAAACACTCCGGCTGAATATCTGTCAGTCAACACGTGAGACAGTTTGAATGTGATGCAGGGCGTTCTCTGAAAGAGAGCGTGAACACTCAGCAAAGCCTCCCTGAAAAAACAGAGATTTTCAAAACAAAAGACTTGTGTGCTTCCTCAGTATGGAAATGCCATGGACAGTCCCGCCCGACAAACCAGACAGGACTAGAAAAATACAAGTTTTTTTCCCTTGTTCTACAACATTTTCTCCCTGATAATCCAGTACATTCTGTGGCTGAAACTCATGATTCTACTGGTTTCTACTCGCTGAAGTTACACAGGAGGCTCTTGGCTCCGTTCTGCCATGAATACAGCGTTTCCATCGGAGTTTTTCCATCCTGCACAAAAAGAAACAAACACACAAGATCAATAAATGGGTCCTGAAAATTTATTTTCTCAACACAAACCAGTCAGTGCAGAAAGAGTATTTCCATCTGTTTTCAGTTCAACTGCATCTTGAAGCAAGAAAGTATAAGGTGTGTCGCTACACTAAAATTATAATAAAGGATCTTAATTTTAGAAAATACTTTAAATAAATATTTTTTTTACATGTTTTGAAAAAATAAGTGGTTCAGAAAAACACAATAAGAAGACATTCAGGGAATAAATGCATCATAATTTCAAAGGTTACAATTTGTTTTGTGTGTAAAAATGTGACTTGTGATTACTGACATAGATTTTGTGTATTGATAACAGTATGGAGGCTCTGAGGAGTCATGTACTGTATATTGTGAGGTGTTGCTCTGTACTTACACAGTTCTTGGTTTTGAGACTTGCTCCGTGCATCATCAGCAGCTTGATCATCTTGAATCTGTTTATTCTCACAGCATCATGCATGGGCGTGTCTCCGTCCTACACTCAGGGAGGAAAACAGACATTCAGCATATGTAAAGCTCATTAGGAATCATTTTACAATCCCAATGATAAAAACACTCATTTCTAATAAGCTGTTGTGTGTCAGAGTGTGACATGTTGCATATTTAGTTTGGACTTTTGTAATTGAATATAAATACAAGTCCGTAGCAGCACATTTTGCTGCTGTAAGCCACAGACAAGCACCCCTGCAGTGATTGAATTAGCTTTGTGTCCTGCTGCAGGAGATTTAATGTAGCTGTAAGAAGACTAGCTGCAGATGTCTGGATCTTCGGTCTGTCTGAGTCCTTACTCTGTCTTTGGCGTTGACGTCTGCTCCGCAGTGAATGAGATGCTCAGCACACTCATAGTGTCCTGTCCTCACAGCTACATGGAGAGGAGTGCTGCGCAACTGGAGAAAACAAACACAGAGAGAGGATTTCTTGATTTATGCAGGAAAAATACTGAAAATGCCACTAAAACATTAAAGGCTCAATCTTTATTTTTGTGCACACTTTGTGAAAATATATTCCTGCACTGGTGTTGTTTTTAATACGACCACCAGATGGTGCTAAAGTAACAAACACATACTGTACTGGCTTTTAGATGCACCTGAGAGAATAAGAACTCTATGCAGCAGAGGTGACCTGTAGGAAACCCAATTTCCAAGTTCAGTGTGTGGACAAACCTTGTCTCTGGAGGTGAACTTGGCTTCCTGGTCGAGGAGGAGCTGCAGGGCCGGCAGGCTGCCTCCTCTGCAGGCCCAGTGGACCGCTGTGGCCTCCAGCTGAAACACACACTCCACTGTTAGACTGCTGTATGTGTGTGTGTGTCTATGTGCATGTATGACAGAGACAGTGAAAGGAGAAAGAAGGAACAAAAGAAAGTATGGAGTTTTCAATCCTCTCACCTTGTCTTTTTTCTCGATGGCAGCTCCGGCCTCCAGCAGCTTCTTCATCACCTCCACGTGTCCTTTGTACGAGGCTTTGTGCAGCGCTGTTCTCTGGAACTGGATATAGGTTTTAAAAAGTTTCCTTTTTAATATTTCAACAGTTTGTTCACTGAAACAATCGATGAATTAAAAGCAAAATAGTGATAAGACAAACAAACATAAAGATTATTTAGTAATACTTTGTGTTTAATGAGATGTTTCTACAGAGGCGACACTCACATGGTCGGCTACGTTGGGGTTTCCTCCGTCACTCAGGTACTTCTCCACTACAGCCATTTTGTTCTCCATGGCTGCTGTCAGGAACAGCTTCTGATCCACAATCTCTGGCTGGAAGATATATGCAAAAAAAAAATTACATATAATCTATAGTTTTCTTTCTCTGAAGCTTAAAATAACTAGAAGAAGGTTTAAAAACAAATACAAATCTGAAAAGACTGTATTTTCCTCATCAGCTCTTAAATGTATGATATGGTCAGTTCCCTGCAGCAGCGGCTTTTACAACTTCCTGCATCAAAGGTGGCTACATGTGAGCGTCACTGCAGAGTATTTCAGTATGAACACAGAGGTTCAATGAAATCAGTGTTTCTGAAGCTGCATTTCCTCTTACAGCCACTAGATGCTGCCTTCAAGCAAACTAGGCTGAATATCAACTTATCAAAACAAGGACATGTTTAGAAATATAAAAGAAATGAAAACTATAATCCTACCACGAACTCAGGCTCCGGCTCTCGTTTCTTGCGGATGGGAGTCTTCCTCTCCCTCCTCCTCTTCCTCAGCTGCAGGATGTTGAACAGGTCGTCCACAGTCTCCAGCTTCAGTTTGCCGCTTTTATCCGTCTGACAGGGCAGAGACGAGACACAGGACTTCAACAAACAACATCAACAACTAAATGAAGAAACATATTCGAAAAACAGCTTCTCATCTTCATCTTTATGAAAGTGTTCATTGATTAAAGCGAAATATTTGCTTAAATATAAAAAGTAAAGGTACATATTAGTATATTTCAGAGTGTGAATTAATGATATTGTGTAACTTGTAAACATGATCTCAATGTAGGAGCTTGTCCTTCCTTTAGTCGCCTACAAAAAATACCAAAGTTAAGAAACACAACCTCTTCTTTTTATCTACTTTACTCCATCATGAGGGCGTCATACACAGATCCACAAAATACATCACAGCTGGACTTGATCCTTATTGGCTCCTCAGATTGTTTTAGTGATTATTGATCTGTCAAATGAGATTTGTAGCATTTATACTGACTTGTTACCCTTACACAATCATAAAAAAATGGAAAAAGACATGTGTATTTGTTTTAAAAATGATAATAAAATGATTCCTGAAAGAAAGAATAAGTCTAGTTTACTAGAAATTGGTATGAAAATATATGTGAATGCCTCCAGGTGGCAGCATGGAGCTGAAGTGAAGCTCAGAGGAGACTAAATTCAAACCCAGTTAGAGATCATATGCAGGATTTAAATAGTATTTACTGTATCAGTCTCATTTGTCTCTTTGCCTTTGCTTTACCATCATCTTCAGGCAAATGCTTGTCATTAAATAAAAACAAAGTACATCCTGAGCTCTGCCAACACGTGTTGATACAGAGCAAAGTCATGGATAACAGCCCAATGACTTCCTCTCCTTGTCCTGGTGACAACAGATACTTGAGTAGCGCTCTTGTTGCTGTTATCAGTGGATTCTTACATTGAGAGCAGCCACGCTGACTTCTTCCTGTTCGCTGCCGCTGTCGTTCTCCTCCGCCAGCGCTTTGTGGGACCTGCGGTCATCCTGCTTCTCTTGATGGACAGCTGTCTCGTACACGCCGTCTTGGAAGTTGGCCGCCGCCTCTTTGCCCTCTGACCTCTTACCGGTCACCTGAAGGGAGAGAAGAGGTGGAGATGTTGTACGTGACGTGTCTCTTTAAGGTCATACCAATGTCTAAATATCTGCCCTGAACTTTAAAAAGGTGAACATTAAGTCTAAGTTTAAAATACTACAGTAGTACTCACATTTAGCCTTACACATTTATTTAAATACAAAAAAACCTTCAAATAAGGTGAGATGATTTGTTTGGTAGTTCCAGTCGTGTTTTTTAGACTCAAAATGAGACATAATAACTTATAATTTGATTATTTTGAGGTAGAATAGAGTAAAATGTATGAAAAGTTAATATTTTATATGCATTAGTTTCGATTCTTTAAGATTTTTGAAGTTGTTTGGTGCAGTTGTTGGATTTTGTTGAAGGTTTAATGACTTTAATGCTGAAGACAGAATCACTGGCGGACTTGTTTCACGGTTGTTGGTGCTTTTATATTTTCTGCATTTTGTCCACAGTGACTCCAAGTTAATGAAACATAAGAAGGAGCCTCAGTTTGTAAATCACCAATGTCACTATCAGGCTGCTGGCGACAGATGACACAAACTATTCCCGCTTCCTGAGACTTGTTCTGTACATGTGAAAGATGATATGAGACCATGAGAACATTTGCAAAGGAAAAGGACTGAAGCTGTTAACAGAATTCCCTGTTAACTTGATGTCTTAATCAAAGCTCAGCGGGAGAGCTTTTTGTTTGGTCTTATCCAGAGAGTTAAAACACAGGAGCTGCTCTCAGCATTCAGTGGCTGCAGAGCCAAGTCATGCTGCTAACACACCACAGCTTCAACACATTAACACACACACTTCAGCTCCGGAGGGACGACTGTTTATATGTCCAGTTAATGAATCACTCATGTAATCACTGGATCATTATTAATCATTCTAACCGACTTTTAATCCTCACAGGGAGGAGAACACAGTAAGAAATTCAAAATATGAAGTTGAAATGTGCAGAAATAAGTAACTTTATCAGATAAAACAATTCAATTTGATGCTTAGCAGTGATCAGTGTTGCTTAATGTTTAATTACCTTTACCTAAACATAAGTTGTAATTAAGCAGCCTTTCCCTTAAGCTTGCAGAGTGAGCGCTAATTGAGCCATAAAATGAGGTAAATGAAAGAGTTTATTTCAGGTTGTGTACATAGATTAAGAGATGATTGAGGTTATTTTGAGTTGTTTTAATCTAGTTTTATTTATCTTTCTCCTCATGTGTTCATGCATCACATGTAAAAGTTTCACTTTGGTTGTTTCAATCTCTCATTAAATGCATCACTACAATATATTTCTAGTCATCTTTTACATTTAAAAGGGACAGAAGGCAAAATAAATCAAACATCTGTCCAAGAAATGAATCCTTTCACCCAACATGTTCAAAGCATCATCAGTTTCCAGCAGTACGTTAAAACCAGAAGCTATTTTCTTATTTTCTTATGCAAACAAATTGAAAATTGTTTGAACCCAGAGAGAGAAAATGAATTAATTTTCCCTCCATCCCCTCATTGAAAAAGTTGCAAGTATAGAAATCCTACAGCTCATTTTTGGGACTCTTTCCGCCTCCTAGGCCTTCTCATAATTGCGATCATTTAAAAGTAACACACACATCAGCAGATCTTACCAGTTCCTCAACACTGTGCAGGACCATTTTTCTTCTTTGATAGGATGTAGTTTAATCTCACTGCAGGTAACTGGAGGTAGAGTTAAGTCCACTGGTCTTCTCCTGAGATGCTCCCTGTCTCTCTGTCTCTCTGTTCTGCCTGCAGCCAGAGTGTCGGCTTCTTTTATAGCCTTGTCAAACCTCTGTCCAAAAAATAGAGGTCCTGTCATTCAACTCAGATCACATTACTTCCCTCATGTGTACATTTGACACGGTCAGTGCTGCCAACATCACCCCCCCTCCCCCCCATCTCCATCTCCAGCCCCTCCCACTACCAGTCCTGCCCAGTATGGACTGCTGCTGGTTTCTGTATCATCATGCAAAGATTGAAGTGAGGTAAGAGGTGTCACTCTGTCACTGTTGACATTAACCGTATTATAGATGCTGGAGGGGAGACAATAAGAATTTAGTTTTATTGCCTTAGTTTTTCAACTTCCTGGGTTGTATTTCTTTGAGTTTGGGACATAATTACATAAGTCGTGTTTCTGTCCACCTGATGAATGTAAATCCAATATTCACTGTCTTTTAGCTCTGTTTTTACTCTCTACCAACTCCTGAGGGAAATATCTGGCTCTTTAGCTGCTAAATGCTCCACTATGTTCACCAGCTAGTTTACAGCATCACTGTTGATCCTTTTCTTTAAACTGTCCATAGTGATGCTAAATCAGTGGAGAGTAATTCATCCTCTCAAACACAAACAATCTTTGGCAGTGTCTCATCACACTGACCATGTGGCTCCAGAAATGCAGTGATGTCACCGTGAGGAGACATGATGATGGTTCATGATGGTTGAGCAATAAATATAAATATCACACGTCCAAACATCCACTCACTGCCCTGCGGCCAATCACAGATCAGGGCCAAAGGTCAGCAGGATGCCTTACTGACTGGAAGTGGGTAACGTTATGTCATGTGTTTTATGCCCTGCTGGTAAATGTTGTATACTGCATATTACACATCTCAGAGCTGCGTAGAATACATTCTCTGACACTGATGACTCTTTACGATATGTGCAACATGTTCTCACTCCCAACTCGTCATATACCGAAGCTTGGTCAGGACCCCCTGGCGTCACTTTTTAACCCACTGGGTACCCCTTTAGCATTGTTTTTCAACGCACAGTATCACGGCAGTCACTGTTTCATGGTGTGACAACGCCGTGGTTAAGGTCTGGTTAGGTTTAGGCATAAAAACTACTTGGTTAGGGTTAGGGAAAGATCATGGTTTGGGTTAAAATAAAAAATGAAATAACAACGTTAAGTGTTAGGGTTGGGTTAAGGTCTCGAGCCGTGCTCTGCGCTGACTCTGTGCTGATTTCCAACTTTTTGCCAACAATAATACAAGCCATCCACGTCCTAATGAGAAAGTCAGCTTATATAGATGTCCTGTGAAGTACGTTACTTCAGAAATGTCGATATGATACGTACTGTTGAAATGTTAATATGCTCCGTATTACAGGTAAATGTACATATTTAACGTATCTGTGGTTTAGAGAAACTTACAATGCCAACGTTTTATTCTGGCGACCAGGCTGAAATTTGTCACCTTATATAAACGTCAGTCTCATATGGTCTATTTCAGACGTTGCAGGAGTTCAACAGAAGTCTATCGGACTACCCTGCACGTTAAATAATGACGCTAAAAGGCTATCCAGTGTGTTAAAAAGTGATGCCATGGGATCCTGACCAAGCTTCAGCATGTGACGAGTTGGGAGTGAGAACGTACCTCGAGGGCTCCTCTGTTGAAATTTTTAGGGGGCACTATTGAGCCCCCCTGCCACACCCTAAGCCCAAGACCCATATCAGACAACAAAATTCATCCCTTCTGATGCGTGTGCCAAGTTTCGTGAGTTTCCGAGCATCCCTAACCCCCTCAAAAACAGCTTCCTGTTTCATGGCAAATGAATAATATGTCGCCATGGCAACAATGTTTGATGAAAACTTAAAAGCTTCACTATTTAGCATCATCAAGGTCTTACAAATAAGCTGACCAAATTTGTGGTGGATCTGGTTAACCTGCTAGTAGTTTGTAAAAGTAAAGGTCCTATAACTTCCTGTTGCCAGTAGGCGGCGCTATGACTATGACTCAATATTGACATGTAGATGTCATCAGGCCAGGACTCTTATCAAGTCTGAGAAATTTTGAGCAGATTGGACGATGTATATTTGAGTTAGAAAAACTTCCTCTTTCATGGTGAAAGGTTTTAAATACCACAATGAAAACAAATCCAATAAAGATATCAATAAAGTGAAATACAATACACATTGTTATTTGTATTTCCTGTTTATGTTTACATTTACTGTAGCGTAATTACATGAAAAACATGTTGAATGACAAATTATTGTTTTTCATTGTGACATGAATTTTCCATGTCACATTAAGATCCAATCATAACAGAAAACAAAGTGAGGAGGAGTATTGCATTGCATTAGCATTAGCTAATCATCGTCCAATAAACCAGTTAGCTTAGCTGTCCGAAGTTACCAAGACCTGTCTGTTTGTACAACTTCCTTCAGCACAATCCATCAATTAAAACTGCAGACAGTTGAAGAAGTTCTGCACATTTCCAGCTCTACATTTCTATTCTGGGGCTCTACTGGTATATCTTTGCATGATTTCCAGTTAAAAACTCCTAATTTTCTTATACTGGTTCTTTGTGCAGCCCCTCAGTTCAGCCTCTGTCTGAAACAGGCCGTTTTAGCTCCTGTCACTTTAAGGCATGTTTTTCATTGATTATGAAACATTGCTTTTTCTTTTTACATCATTAGAAATGTCAGCGGGATTTTGAATCTCTTATTTCAGAATACTTGATGCACTCAGTGAGGAAGTGAAGCTCTGTCAACAATAAAAAAAAACAGCTTAAATTCAAAATCTGTTTTATTCAATCAATCCATAAATACAAGGCAAGATTTACATACATCTTTAATAATAAAAAAGGAATCCGATAACCATTCATATATCAAGATCTGTTGTATCAACATCAACACTTGTCAAACATCCTCTGAACCAACAGTTTCAGCTCCATCCCTCTCACACTATCCCCAGAATATCTCCTCTGTGGGGCCAGTTGAAGCTCTGTTTGTATCACTGATGTGATACGTTGGATAAGTTATTTAGACCCCAGATGTTCAAACTGAACTCCAGTAGATGAAAATGGGAAAAAGACAAACTTAGTCTAAAGATTAAATCTGCAGACATATGGAGAATTAGATTCACAGAGTATTTGGCAGCAGAGAAAATATTAAAATAATCCTGAAACTAATTTTCAAAATGATAAATTGTACTTTTATTTGAAATTTTGTTGCAGATAAGACCTGCAGAATATTGTGGAGCCAGATCTGTTATTATGCAATATAAACACATGTCCTTGCAGGAAATAAAATGTAATACTGTTGTCTATTTTACAATCTAGGTATTTGCTCTTATCTAAAAAGTGTAAAGCGTTAAAAGTGTAAGTGGAGAGATTCTTCTCGACCTGATCCAAAAACGTACTTTGTCCTGTCTCGTCTCTCAAACTTAAAAAGCATAAGACCAAAGAACTTGGTTCAACTTCTCTGAATGTTTAAGTACAACAAAACTTCTCACACAGAGCCGCAGTAATTTGATACAAACGATTCACTTCAGTTTTACTCTGGAATGGATCCACTGATTGTTGATCCAATGGGACTGAGAGAAAAGTGTCAACCAGGTGATGAAAATCTGGAAAACCTCAAGCAGTATCCCATTTTTTTCCATGATGTCAGTAAATAAAAATCAGTAAATTCCAAGTTTATATAATTGGTTAAAGTCAGACCATAAAAATCCTTAAACCAACTACAGTATAACTCTAGACAACCAGTAACTCAGTTATTAAGTGTATTGTATTGACATAAATCAAAAGCGATCGCTTACACTCATCATTCATCAATAAATAAATCATCTTCTCAATGCATCGCTGACTTCAACTCAGCTTCAAATAAATATTAAGAAAGAGAAAAAGAAAACATCCTCATGTTGTCAGCCGAGACATTGTCCAGCAATATTTGGCGATCAATGAATCTACCAGTGCTAATAATCACATTATTAACAACATCCTGATTAGATTTCACATTTTTGATCAAAAGCTCACATCCCTGCTGTTTTTTTTTCCGGAAGGTTCTTCTCCCATGTGACGTTACACTAGATGCAATATATGTGTAATTAACATCTGAGAAAATGTAACCCTGCCAATAACCTACAGGTTCAAATCCCTGAACCAGAAGGAGGCGCTGGATGTTAGCGACTAATGCTCTCCAACACATCCAAACACTCCGGCTGAATATCTGTCAGTCAACACGTGAGACAGTTTGAATGTGATGCAGGGCGTTCTCTGAAAGAGAGCGTGAACACTCAGCAAAGCCTCCCTGAAAAAACAGAGATTTTCAAAACAAAAGACTTGTGTGCTTCCTCAGTATGGAAATGCCATGGACAGTCCCGCCCGACAAACCAGACAGGACTAGAAAAATACAAGTTTTTTTTCCCTTTGTCTACAACATTTTTTCCCTGATAATCCAGTACATTCTGTGGCTGAAACTCATGATTCTACTGGTTTCTACTCGCTGAAGTTACACAGGAGGCTCTTGGCTCCGTTCTGCCATGAATACAGCGTTTCCATCGGAGTTTTTCCATCCTGCACAAAAAGAAACAAACACACAAGATCAATAAATGGGTCCTGAAAATTTATTTTCTCAACACAAATGTAAAAAACCAGTCAGTGCAGAAAGAGTATTTCCATCTGTTTTCAGTTCAACTGCATCTTGAAGCAAGAAAGTATAAGATGTGTCGCTACACTAAAATTATAATAAAGGATCTTAATTTTAGAAAATACTTTAAATAAATATTTTTTTACATGTTTTGAGAAAATAAGTGGTTCAGAAAAACACAATAAGAAGACATTCAGGGAATAAATGCATCATAATTTCAAAGGTTACAATTTGTTTTGTGTGTAAATATCTGACTTAGATTATTGACATAGATTTTGTGTATTGATAACAGTATGGAGGCTCTGAGGAGTCATGTACTGTATATTGTGAGGTGATACTCTGTACTTACACAGTTCTTGGTTTTGAGACTTGCTCCGTGCATCATCAGCAGCTTGATCATCTTGAATCTGTTTATTCTCACAGCATCATGCATGGGCGTGTCTCCGTCCTACACTCAGGGAGGAAAACAGACATTCAGCATATGTAAAGCTCATTAGGAATCATTTTACAATCCCAATGATAAAAACACTCATTTCTAATAAGCTGTTGTGTGTCAGAGTGTGACATGTTGCATATTTAGTTTGGACTTTTGTAATTGAATATAAATACAAGTGTGTAGCAGCACATTTTGCTGCTGTAAGCCACAGACAAGCACCCCTGCAGTGATTGAATTAGCTTTGTGTCCTGCTGCAGGAGATTTAATGTAGCTGTAAGAAGACTAGCTGCAGATGTCTGGATCTTCGGTCTGTCTGAGTCCTTACTCTGTCTTTGGCGTTGACGTCTGCTCCGCAGTGAATGAGATGCTCAGCACACTCATAGTGTCCTGTCCTTACAGCTACATGGAGAGGAGTGCTGCGCAACTGGAGAACACAAACACAGAGAGAGGATTTATTGATTTACGCAGGAAAAATACTGAAAATGCCACTAAAACATTAAAGGCTCAATCTTTATTTTTGTGCACACTTTGTGAAAATATATTCCTGCACTGGTGTTGTTTTTAATACGACCACCAGATGGTGCTAAAGTAACAAACACATACTGTACTGGCTTTTAGATGCACCTGAGAGAATAAGAACTCTATGCAGCAGAGGTGACCTGTAGGAAACCCAATTTCCAAGTTCAGTGTGTGGACAAACCTTGTCTCTGGAGGTGAACTTGGCTTCCTGGTCGAGGAGGAGCTGCAGGGCCGGCAGGCTGCCTCCTCTGCAGGCCCAGTGGACCGCTGTGGCCTCCAGCTGAAACACACACTCGACTGTTAGACTGCTGTATGTGTGTGTGTCTATGTGCATGTATGACAGAGACAGTGAAAGGAGAAAGAAGGAACAAAAAAATGTATGGAGTTTTCAATCCTCTCACCTTGTCTTTTTTCTCGATGGCAGCTCCGGCCTCCAGCAGCTTTTTCATCACCTCCACGTGTCCTTTGTACGAGGCTTTGTGCAGCGCTGTCCTCTGGAACTGGATATAGGTTTTAAAAAGTTTCCTTTTTAATATTTCAACAGTTTGTTCACTGAAACAATTGATGAATTAAAAGCAAAATAGTGATAAGACAAACAAACATAAAGTTTATTTGGTGATACTTTGTGTTTAATGAGATGTTTCTACAGAGGCGACACTCACATGGTCGGCTACGTTGGGGTTTCCTCCGTCACTCAGGTACTTCTCCACTACAGCCATTTTGTTCTCCATGGCTGCTGTCAGGAACAGCTTCTGATCCACAATCTCTGGCTGGAAGATATATGCAAAAAAAAAATTACATATAATCTATAGTTTTCTTTCTGTGAAGCTTAAAATAACTAGAAGAAGGTTTAAAAACAAATACAAATCTAAAAAGACTGTATTTTCCTCATTAGCTCTTAAATGTATGATATGGTCAGTTCCCTGCAGCAGCGGCTTTTACAACTTCCTGCATCAAAGGTGGCTACATGTGAGCGTCACTGCAGAGTATTTCAGTATGAACACAGAGGTTCAATGAAATCAGTGTTTCTGAAGCTGCATTTCCTCTTACAGCCACTAGATGCTGCCTTCAAGCAAACTAGGCTGAATATCAACTTATCAAGACAAGGACATGTTTAGAAATATAAAAGAAATGAAGAATATAATCCTACCACGAACTCAGGCTCCGGCTCTCGTTTCTTGCGGATGGGAGTCTTCCTCTCCCTCCTCCTCTTCCTCAGCTGCAGGATGTTGAACAGGTCGTCCACAGTCTCCAGCTTCAGTTTGCCGCTTTTATCCGTCTGACAGGGCAGAGACGAAACACAGGACTTCAACAAACAACATCAACAACTAAATGAAGAAACATATTCGAAAAACAGCTTCTCATCTTCATCTTTATGAAAGTGTTCATTGATTAAAGCGAAATATTTGCTTAAATATAAAAAGTAAAGGTACATATTAGTATATTTCAGAGTGTGAATTAATGATATTGTGTAACTTGTAAACATGATCTCAATGCAGGAGTTTGTCCTTCCTTTAGTCGCCTACAAAAAATACCAAAGTTAAGAAACACAACCTCTTCTTTTTATCTACTTTACTCCATCATGAGGGCGTCATACACAAATCCACAAAATACATCACAGCTGGACTTGATCCTTATTGGCTCCTCAGATTGTTTTAGTGATTATTGATCTGTCAAATGAGGTTTGCAGCATTTATACAGACATGTAACCCTTACACAATCATAAAAAGATGGAAAAAGACATGTGTATTTGTTTTAAAAATGATAATAAAATGATTCCTGAAAGAAAGAATAAATCTAGTTTACTAGAAATTGGTGTGAAAATATATGTGAATGCCTCCAGGTGGCAGCATGGAGCTGAAGTGAAGCTCAGAGGAGACTAAATTCAAACCCAGTTAGAGATCATATGCAGGATTTAAATAGTATTTACTGTATCAGTCTCATTTGCTTTACCATCATCTTCAGGCAAATGCTTGTGATTAAATAAAAACAAAGTACATCCTGAGCTCTGCCAACACGTGTTGATACAGAGCAAAGTCATGGATAACAGCCCAATGACTTCCTCTCCTTGTCCTGGTGACAACAGATACTTCAGTAGAGCTCTTGTTGCTGTTATCAGTGGATTCTTACATTGAGAGCAGCCACGCTGACTTCTTCCTGTTCGCTGCCGCTGTCGTTCTCCTCCGCCAACGCTTTGTGGGACCTGCGGTCATCCTGCTTCTCTTGATGGACAGCTGTCTCGTACACGCCGTCTTGGAAGTTGGCCGCCGCCTCTTTGCCCTCTGACCTCTTACCGGTCACCTGAAGGGAGAGAAGAGGTGGAGATGTTGTACGTGACGTGTCTCTTTAAGGTCATACGAATGTCTAAATATCTGCCCTGAGCTTTAAAAAGGTGAACATTAAGTCTAAGTTTAAAATACTACAGTAGTACTCACATTTAGCCTTACACATTTATTTAAATACAAAAAAACCTTCAAATAAGGTGAGATGATTTGTTTGGTAGTTCCAGTAGTGTTTTTTAGACTCAAATTGAGACATAATAACATATAATTTGATTATTTTGAGGTAGAATAGAGTAAAATGTATGAAAAGTTAATATTTTATATGTATTAGTTTCGATTCTTTAAGATTTTTGAAGCTGTTTGGTGCAGTTGTTGGATTTTGTTGAAGGTTTAATGACTTTAATGTTGAAGACAGAATCACTGGCGGACTTGTTTCACAGTTGTTGGTGCTTTTATATTTTCTGCATTTTGTCCACAGTGACTCCAAGTTAATGAAACATAAGAAGGAGCCTCAGTTTGTAAATCACCAATGTCACTATCAGGCTGCTGGCGACAGATGACACAAACTATTCCCGCTTCCTGAGACTTGTTCTGTACATGTGAAAGATGATATGAGACCATGAGAACATTTGCAAAGGAAAAGGACTGAAGCTGTTAACAGAATTCCCTGTTAACTTGATGTCTTAATCAAAGCTCAGCGGGAGAGCTTTTTGTTTGGTCTTATCCAGAGAGTTAAAACACAGGAGCTGCTCTCAGCATTCAGTGGCTGCAGAGCCAAGTCATGCTGCTAACACACCACAGCTTCAACACATTAACACACACACTTCAGCTCCGGAGGGACGACTGTTTATATGTCCAGTTAATGAATCGCTCATGTAATCACTGGATCATTATTAATCATTCTAACCGACTTTTAATCCTCACAGGGAGGAGAACACAGTAAGAAATTCAAAATATGAAGTTGAAATGTGCAGAAATAAGTAACTTTATCAGATAAAACAATTTAATTTGATGCTTAGCAGTGATCAGTGTTGCTTAATGTTTAATTACCTTCACCTAAACATTAGTTGTAATTAAGCAGCCTTTCCCTTAAGCTTGCAGAGTGAGCGCTAATTGAGCCATAAAATGAGGTAAATGAAAGAGTTTATTTCAGGTTGTGTACATAGATTAAGAGATGATTGAGGTTATTTTGAGTTGTTTTAATCGAGCGTTTTCTAGTTTTATTTATCTTTCTCCTCAGGTGTTCTGGCATCACATGTAAAAGTTTCACTTTGGTTGTTTCAATCTCTCATTAAATGCATCACTACAATATATTTCTAGTCATCTTTTACATTTAAAAGGGACAGAAGGCAAAATAAATCAAACATCTGTCCAAGAAATGAATCCTTTCACTCAACATGTTCAAAGCATCATCAGTTTCCAGCAGTACGTTAAAACCAGAAGCTATTTTCTTATTTTCTTATGCAAACAAATTGAAAATTGTTTGAACCCAGAGAGAGAAAATGAATTAATTTTCCCTCCATCCCCTCATTGAAAAAGTTGCAAGCACAGAAATCCTACAGCTCATTTTTGGGACTCTTTCCGCCTCCTAGGCCTTCTCATAATTGCGATCATTTAAAAGTAACACACACATCAGCAGATCTTACCAGTTCCTCAACACTGTGCAGGACCATTTTTCTTCTTTGATAGGATGTAGTTTAATCTCACTGCAGGTAACTGGAGGTAGAGTTAAGTCCACTGGTCTTCTCCTGAGATGCTCCCTGTCTCTCTGTCTCTCTGTTCTGCCTGCAGCCAGAGTGTCGGCTTCTTTTATAGCCTTGTCAAACCTCTGTCCAAAAAATAGAGGTCCTGTCATTCAACTCAGATCACATTACTTCCCTCATGTGTACATTTGGCATGGTCAGTGCTGCCAACATCACCCACTCCCCCCCCCCATCTCCATCTCCAGCCCCTCCCACTACCAGTCCTGCCCAGTATGGACTGCTGCTGGTTTCTGTATCATCATGCAAAGATTGAAGTCATGTAAGAGGTGTCACTCTGCCACTGTTGACGTAAATCCTATTACAGATGGAGGCCATCATTCATGTCAATTGTGTTAATGTTTGACTTAAACTTACAATAACTGATGTTTTTTTTCACCAGCTTTCAGCAGAAACAAGTAGTGAACACAACACTGACATATCATCATCTTTTTAAGTTGATATGTTGAACATCCAGCAGTTATGGAGCAACATTATCATTCATGTGGAGTCGTGTTTGGTGAATGTAAGTCCAATATTCACTCTCTTTTAGCTCTGTTTTTACTCTCTACCAACTCCTGAGGGAAATATCTGGCTCTTTAGCTGCTAAATGCTCCACTATGTTCACCAGCTAGTCTACAGCATCGCTTCAGATCCTTTTTTTTAAACTGTCCATAGTGATGCTAAATCAGTGGAGAGTAATTCATCCTCTCAAACACAAACAATCTTTGGCAGTGTCTCATCACACTGACCATGTGGCCTCAGACATGCAGTGATATCACTGTGAGGAGACAGGTTCATGGTGGTTGAGGAATAAATAGTCACACTTCCAAACACTCCACTCACCGCCCCAGCAGCCAATCACAGATCAGGGCCAAAGGTCAGCAGGATGCCTGACTGACTGACAGCCGGCGGCGGGTAACGTTATGTCAGATGGTTTATGTCCTGCTGGTAAATGCGCATATTACACATCACAAAGCTGCGTACAGTACATTCTCTGGGAGTGATGACATCTTACGGTATGTGACAGTCACAAGCTGCGTGAGCTCACCGTCGACCAATCAGGGGACGGAAAATGAAGACGTAAGGTGTGACACATGAGAGAAAAACTTCATCTAAATGAGAGATTTAGTGTTTTGATCGATTTAAAGATTCATTAAAGTTTTTTTTTTTTTTTTTGGGGGGGGTTCCACTTTCTCTGACACTTCCTGCTCAGTTTGTCTGACAGTTTCAACTCCTTTTAAGTGCTTGAACTTCAACTGATTCCTTAAGTTCACTCAGCGCTCAAACTTAAGTGAACTGACATAATAAATCAATATATCTCCCTTTTGGATTGCATGAAATCAAATTTTATAAAATGTATAACTGGCAAAATGACATATTGTTAAATTAAGTCAAAAATGGCAGAATTAAGACCCAAATAATGATGACAATATAAAGGAGTTTACAAGTTTATATCCAGAATAATTACAAACATTTAATAAGCAAACAATTATTTATCATGAATCTGATAAAAAAAATTGTCTTATCTGAAATCTATATAACATTATTGTCTGTTTGAGAGCTGATGTAGCTCCGCTGGTTATGAAGCAGGTTGATTTTGATCTCAAAGGCTACAATACGTCCATAAAAAGACATGTTCTAGCGTTACGATCCAATAACCTTTCATTCTCATTCAACTCTAGTGGCAGTGTTTTAACCACCGGGTTTATGAACTACACTCCACCAGACGACAGAACAGAAATAAATCGCAAATATGACAAAAAAGTGAATTTGCCAGTCAAGAATCAAGAACCAAGGTCAATCTACAGAAAAATAAACACATTAATCAGTGAATATGACATTAGTGGGGTCAGTGAGATAATGAGGAAGGCAAAGGCAAGTTTATTTGTATAGCACATTTCAAGTGCTTTACATAGAACATAAAAGGCATTAAGACAGAATATAGAAGCAACACGAGGCAATATGAAAAGATATATAAAAGTGAAAATAAGAATAACAATCTTTGCTCTTCTATGTACATTTTAAGTCAAAACGGAGCTCAGATCTGTTCCTCTGAAGGTGAATTCATAACTGCAGGCTATTTTCAACACTGACCTTGTGACTGAAATAGATGGTAAAAGGGGGAAACTGTTTTGGATGGAGACCTTCAGAGGTCCTGCACACCACTTTCTACATCTAGCAGCAGATTTGTCACCACTAGTTAACTCTTTTATTAACCCTAATCATGATCATTCTCTAACTTTAACCATGCCACAGTTTCACAAATATTATAGAAAGTGAGAGTTTTTCAGATGTGATGAGGTGAATGTAAGACAATGTGACTGGATATAATGTGGGGCGAGGAGGGGGGGGATTTATAGGGTCATGTTCTTATCTGGAGATAGGGTTACCATATATTTCCTGTGCCAGTAGCAGCAGCACTTACCAGAAGTTATGAACAACTTTTTGTTTAGTTATTTTAGTCTGTGAATGCCTCGCTGACAGGTCCACAGCTCGATCAGGAACAGCAAATCATCTCGTTGCAATGAGCGCTTGGCGCCAGCGGTGAAGACTAAATAAAAAAGGTACAGTTCACCGAAATAAAGTCCCTTGTGTCTATATTACCAGCACACACACACACACACACCTCATATCCTTTGCTCATATTTGTCACAGTCTAAAGGAGAGTGTGAAGATGACACTATCTTTATATGCATGTCGGTAGTCTAAGACCGGTTTGGCGTTAAACCCAGAGGGATACATCATAGGATTCTGTAATTATTAATAGGCCCCGTGCAGAATTCCTTCTC
Source organism: Thunnus albacares (assembly GCF_914725855.1). Classification (NCBI taxonomy): domain Eukaryota; kingdom Metazoa; phylum Chordata; class Actinopteri; order Scombriformes; family Scombridae; genus Thunnus; species Thunnus albacares. The sequence continues at coordinate 28,740,095 of NC_058119.1, forward strand.
TGGAAATATATCTAGTTTACTCTATTATTAGCTGCGCAAATCCTCCTCACACCCGGTATTCTCATTTGAGGGAGGGGGGGGACAGGGGGCGAGGGGGGGCGCTGCATCTGTGAGATCGATTGCAGCGCCTTGGTCCTGTTTACGAGTGTGTCATCGTATGAAGATAATCCTTCACTCAGAGAGACAAACCGTCCGGTCGTAATTCACGACGCTGTTTGCTTTCTGACAAGCGCCCTCAGGCTCTCCAAGGCCCCCAGACTCTGTCCTACTGCCATCTGTCTGAAAGAGCTGTAAACTCTGACAGAGATGAAATTTTAAAGGTGATTTGTCAATCCGCTGCCACGTTTTGTCAGAATAGACACAAAGGCGTGACAGAAGAGATGAGATGAGATAAAGGTGACGAGGATGCCGAGTTTTAGTATGCGTGTTAAACTGTATTTTATATCAAACAGCCACGTATCCCCCAGGAACTAGCTTCATATCTTCACAGTTTACGCACAACGCCAACGTTTAGTGTCATTTATTTAACAAGGTGGAGAGCAAAGACCTGCAAAAGAGTGCCAAAGTGAAATCTGAACTTCTGGATTCTGCACCAGAAGTAAGAAAACTTGATATTTGTGATAATGTAAATGAATAAAGATCCAACGCTAGCTTACTGGGAACAGCTAGTGGTGCACACTTGGGCTAATGGCTCTTACATTTTGAAAATATTGCTTTCTTCTCTGTATCACAGCTCTGCAGAGTCATAGCAACTACTTGACTTCTGTTTTTTTATACTCATGAGGAGGCGTCAGAGCATGTAAAAAAAAATATTAATTCATATCCTCGACACTTTGAACCCTCTTGCTGGTCTTTTTCTCCAAAACAATTTCAATCAAACTGTCAAGCCAGCCTTTTTTTGATGAGATCATTAATTTTCTTCTTCTTCTTTTTAAACACAGCACTGGACTTTCTCCCACATAACTGTTGGAGGAAAGACAGGAAGTGAAGACAGGAGACACAACCTCATTTTCTCTGCAGATGATGATGACTCACCTTTTGGATTTTGGCATTTCGAATATTTCTGCCTCCTACTTCAGTAAAAATAATATCATAAACCAACCAATTACTGACGTCCTTTACAACCACAGTGTTTTACTGCAACAGGAACACTTCACTTTCAGTATTTTACATGTTAATAAAAAGACTCATAACACTGTGAAAGCTGCTATAGTCTTCAAAATCCTACTCTGATGCACAAAGATGCTCTGGGACCTGTTGGTTCAGGTGTTTCCTCCTTGAAATAACTCATGGAAATAAAGTTTGTTGCTAAGCAGCAGCAGCCAAAACTTGGTTTATGGGAAAATAAGTTATTTGTTGCCAAGCAACATTATCTTATTGGCTGTGTTGGGAACCGCTGGGAAATACTGTGTGGGAAATAAAACAATTTCAATTTATGAGTCATGCTTATTAACATGTTCATCAGCAGGTCGATGATGATGCTGACAGGCTTCACTGTCAGTCCACGTTTGTGCTAAAGGACAGGTTCACAATTTTTCAAGTGTGTCTTAAAACAACAGTCAGGAGGCAAAATGATCATTGAAACTTGCTTGCTGTAATCATTCCTCCTCTTCATACTGACCATTAGAAGATCCCTTCATAATGCACTTACAATGTAAATGATGGCGGACAAAATCCACAGTCCTCCTTCTGTGCAAAAATGTATTTAAAAGTTTATCTGAAGCTAATATGAAGCTTCAGCATCCAAATGAGTCAAATCAAGTAGATATCTTTCAACATTACAGTCTTTTTAGTGCCAAAGTTCCTCTTTTTGTTACTATACTTCCACCACAGCTCAACAGGGAAACACTGTCTGAGGAAACACGAGGGGACAAGAGGGAACTCTATACTAAAAAGTGTAAATGTGGCAGATATCCACTTGATATGACTAACTCAGACTGATGAAGCCTCATATCATCTTCAGATAAATCATAAAGATGCTCTGGGACTGTGGATTTTGTCCCCCATCACTTACATTGAAAGCACATTGAGAAAGGGATTTTTAATGGCCAGTATGACAACAGGAGGAATGATTACAGCGAGCTTAACATGTTCATTTGGGCTCCTGACCAACAAGTCCTCCAAATTAAATGACCACATAGGTCGTTTACTCATGCAACCACTCGGTTAGATTTAGGGAAAGATCATGGTTTGGGTTAAAATTACTACTTCCTTAAAGTTAGGCAACCTTCGTCATCATGGCAACAGTAAACACCATGACAACCCTAGTTTTTAAAAAAGTGTCCTGACTCACAGTTGGAAGTGGGAAGCGAACGGCGGTCTCCTGCAGGAAGATCCACTAGGTCCACATTTTGCCATCTATCTATCTAGCCATCTGCCAACCCCTCACCTCTGAATAATACAGTAATCATCTGAACTGCATCATTTCTCCAGGTCATAATTACTTCAGTAGATGGTCACTCAAATGTAACTATAGGTCGGGTTGTTTTTGGCGACTGACATTGTGTTGTCTTTCTTGGGAGGACAGGCTCCACCTGACCATTGTTTTAAAACTTTAAATGAAAAGACATGTGAATTCACTAACAAAGACCACGCCATTTGAATGGTATAAAAAGTAGTTTTATTTGGATTGTCGAGAGGGTTCAGGATTGGATGAGGATAGTGTATGATGGGCTGGATGGGGGTCGAGGAGAGGGATGAAGGGGGTCAATGGCATGGGGACCAAATGGAATCACAAAGAGGCTGGAGCGTCTAGGAACCAGGGGGTCGAGACTCAGGGTGGGGGGGAGCATGTCTCGATGTGCTTTCTGCTTCATCATCCCCCTGTGGTTCCTAGAATAGGACAAGAAGAATCACTTATGCAGAAGTATTAACCCTAACGAGCATGTCTTTGATCGTGGGAGGAAACCACAGTACCCGGCGGAAACCCACGCAAACATGGGGAGAACACACAAACTCCACACAGAAAGGACCTGGGACGGCCAGTGTTCAAACCCAGGATCTTCTTGCTGTGAGGCACAAGTGCCGCCCACTGAGAGGGGAGAGAGGAGAAAAATGGGGTTTGGGGGGGGGGGGCGGTGAGAACTGAGACGAACGGGAGAGAAAAGGGTTAGTCACGCTTATACAGGTATGCCTGAATTAGTGAGGCACAGGTGATTGAATTTAGTGAGAGAGAGGTGCGTGGTCTTGTTCCTGAACCTTTGTTATAATAATAACTCCATTCTATGCTTTCATTTTATTACCTTTTCTAGTATAAAGAAGACCAACAAGAAGTAAATCTTTCCACCTTGTAAACAGACATGTTATAATCATGCGTAAGGTACCCCAATATAGAAAATAACGCTATAAGACGTGTTGTTTTTCATCTCTATATTGTCATTTATTACTGTTTGTTTTCTTACTAATTTACAGCCATTCATGTTTAATCCTCACACAAATAATAATAGTTTTAACTTAAGTTTTATACAACCAGAGTGAAGAACTAATATAATAAAAATTGAATAAACATAAACACTTCTGTACAGTCACCTCATGTTTGTGTGTTTGTTTGTGTGCTACAGATTGTTTTGAACGCTTCAGTTTACGACAGTGTGAGAACGAGGTCAACTCGGATGTTGTGGCACGAGTCCTAAGTGGGACGAGCTGTTGGTCTTTCTCTCTCCCCCTGACCTGACCCCCCCCCCCCCCAAAAACACAGCAACAAGCTCACATAAACACTTCCTGTCGGAGCGCTAAAAGAGCTTAACGATGAAGCATCTTCGTGTGTATTAATAGATGCCGTGGAGAGCTGGATGGCAGTAATGAGGGTCTTTAAGACAGTGGAGATGTGTTGGGATTAACTACAGGTGTCACACTCACACATACAAACACACACATACATGCATGTACAAGCAGGCGGAGATACACACATGCAGGCATCAGCATATGAACAGCTGTAAAAATTGCCTCTCAGGAAGATTCACTGCTCAAGGTCACAGGAGAGCTCTGTGTGTATATGTGTGTGTGTGTGTTGCTTCACATGTATACATGAGATCACCCTCATAAGAGTGGAGGCAAAGGTCAGCGAACCAACACCTGCTGCAACCACATACACACACATGCAGATACATAACACCCTATACAAGTTATTTCTGTCTGATACCGTTGATGATAAACAATCCATAATCCTCCTCTAATCTCCCTCACGCTTCAAACAAAGTTCCACTCTGCATCAACACAGACCGGTTTAACAAAGGGACGTCCAGCTGTAGAGGGGAAACGCAGAACAGTGTGTCGGTCAAGAACTAAACCCTGTTTTTCTATATGTAGACATGCAGTTTCCAAAAGGGGTTTAAATTTGTTGGCAAATGACTGTGTTTACATCCTGGTTTTTGAGTCTTATCCCATCATATTTGGTGTTTACATGGAACATAACCTGGTTCGAATATCACCTATGTCAAAGAATTGATTTTAAGATACTGAAGCACTGAATGGTTTAGAAGCCAAAATACATATTTCTGATCTGCTGCTACATTATGAACCATCCAGACCTCTCGGGTCATCTGGATCAGGTCTGCTTTCTGTCCCCAGAGTCAAAACTAAACATGGAGAAGCAGCGTTCAGTTTTTATGCTCCACATATCTGGAACAAACTCCCAGAAAACTGCAGGTCTGCTGCAACTCTCAGTCCTTTTAAATCACAGCTGAAGACTTTTCTGTTTGCCGCTGCCTTTTATTAAACCATTTATCTCCAAATTTAACACTTTAATTGTTTTTATGTCTTTTTAATTGTGTTGCTTTTATATTCTGTTTGATGCCTTTTATGCTCTACGTAAAGCACTTTGAATTGCCTTGTTGTTGAAATGTGCCGTACTAATAAACTTGCCTTGCCTTATACTTGACTCTAACATGATCCAGGTGTCTGATCGTCTGTGTCCAGATGTGTTTTGATCCTTCATCATCTGAGAACAGGATATGATGTTTAAAACCAAAAACCTGATCATAACCAGGATACTAACACACAAGTCAACACGCTCAGTGTTTAGTTAAAAAAAAAAACCCTCATACCAGTCAGCCAACTCACGTGGAATATGTAAATGTAGAGTATGTATAGCATTAGTGTTCGGTGTTGAGGCTCTGACCTCGTTGCTCCCCGCTCTACATACTCTGATCCTCTGAGCCTAGGAGCCTATAGGAGGATGTTGGGGTGGCGGTGAGGCTTTTGAAACATTATATCAATGGCAGCTAGCGGCAGCATAGCTCGCAGGCTTCGCTTCATACGGTATATGACCATACTTGCAAATTACATGTGTAATTTATATGCCCTGATCTGTGTCTGTCCGAAACATGTTAGTCACATAAATCTAATATATATATATATATATATATATATATATATATATATGTATGTATTTCAAAGTACTGCAACAATATATTTTAAAGATATATGTATATAGAAATGAATATATTTTAACATCAATGCTGTCATATGAGGTATATTGTTATCAGTTAGACATCCAGCCAGCTTTTTGTACTGTGAGGTGATAGTTAGATAAATACCCCAAATATCAAAATTACTTATGTAGCTTGAAAAGATTTCAAGTTGCATTAGATCGACTTTATATATATTTACATTTTGATTTAAAAAAAAGAAGTCGATGCACCGACACAAGGCTTATTTAAGTCCCGTAGATTTTGTCATTTAATCATGTGTAATAATGACAAGTCTTATTATAATCATTTTGCAAATAACAAACTGAAAATTGCATATGAGGCATCATTTTCTTTTTAAATTTAGAAAAAAAAGTCTACATTTCTAAATTCTCATAAGCTATGAACATATTAAAATCACATATGTCAAATATCTATATTTATGTTGAATATTTCCGTTTATATTGCATGTTGAAAGACATATTTAGTAGTTTTTGATGTGTAAAACACAGATACTGAATTAAAATCTATTTCAAAATACTGTATGTACATATTTCTAGTTCTTTTATTTAATATGTGTTCATATATTTATAATATACTGAAAACCTGACTGTGGTTTATTTGTTCTCTGTGCAACGTGCCTGTTGTGTTTTACAGTTTTATCCAAACCTTTTCTTACATCTTTATTAATTTACTTATTGATCTTAATGACTTTATGTCTGCATTTGTCATTTTTAAATGTGCTTCTGACTTAAGATTTATCATATCAGATATACAGTGTTTGTTGCACGAGGAAGAGATCTTTTCATAACCAATGTGGAGAGCAGGAATGAACCAATCACTCTTGTATCAATATAGACTTGAGAGACTGTTAAACCTCTCCTTTAAAAACCTTAATCATTTTTTTAGCTGCCAGCAGTGGATATTGTTGGGACAAACGCTCAAGTTGCTGCTCCACATGCTGTGAACACACACCAAGGCTAAACCAGACATAGAGGCAACAATCCCGTGGCATGTGTGCATGTGTGTGTATGATACATGTGTGTCTTTGTGTGTGTGTGTGTGTGTTCATGAATATGTGTCTACAGGAATGCCAACTACTCGCCATGAACAGGTGGAGCGGGCGCGGTAACGGGCCGTGTGGTGAGTAAAGGCTCGCCGACAGCAAACAGCAGCTCCGGAGGGATCAAAGCTGATCCTCAGGTTCAAGGTTAAAGACAAGAGGAGTGTGAGGAGAGAGCTTATAATGATCTGAATGATAAAGCAATATCACTGTCAGAGAAAAACATTTGTCATGTGACGCGCCTCTGTGGTGAGGTTAGTGCCATATCAGATTAAAGGATTATTCCAGTATTATTTCCGTAGTTTTTTTTTTATCATTTCTCAATGATCAATAATTACAACATTACTAAGTTAATTACCAAATGATCTGGGAACACACTGACATCACTGTAAAGAAGTCTGATGGCAGGAAACACGAGCAGTCAGATGATATGGTCGTTACAGTTTTTTCTTTGTAAAAAGTGAAGCTTTTAAGTTGGATGTTGAACTTGTTAGCAAAGAGTTGCTTATTTCCACATCCAGCAGTTACGGAGCAACATTATCATTCATGTGGAGTCGTGTTTCTGTCCACCTGGTGAATGTAAGTCCAATATTCACTCTCTTTTAGCTCAGTTTTTACTCTCCACCAACTCCTGAGGGAAATATCTGGATCTTTAGCTGCTAAATGCTCCACTATGTTCACCAGCTAGTCTACAGCTAACTGTGTCTGTTTGCCGTTTGGTGCCGAGCAGGTAGTGTACAGTAGCTTTTTACAGCTTTTTCCCTGAAAATGACGCTATGAGAGCCCTGAGAGTGAACCAAAACAGTAAAGTTGCAGCTGGACAGATAAACAATGAGCTGAAACTCACTATAAAACTCTGTAAAGTCCCTGATAATTCTCTGTAGGTTCATCACTACAAGCCACATCTTACACACTGTCCTTTTATACATTGTGGTTTAGTGTTTTAACAGGGAAATTTGTGTTGCTACTTTATTTTGTTCATAATTTCTTGCAATCTTTCTTGGTCTCTTCTATCTCCTGCCCAATAAAGGCAAGATAAATATACACACTCCTGAAAAACATAAACAAGAGATTGAGATTATAATGAAGATTTGAGGAGCTGCATTTAAATGCTGTTAAATACAGTGTTCATGCTGCCCTGTGAGAAATCATTCAGTATTTTGTTGTAGGAGACTGTTTGAGATGCTTCTTGCACCACATTTGTACACAAGTAAGGAAAAATCTTAAAGCCAGGCTGTGCATTTTTTGCTGAACAGCAGCCTCTGTGGCCACAAGCAGCAATTACCGGCTGAAGATTCTCCTCAGTCCGTTGCTTCGAAGGCGTCATCATTAGGTGGCTTGATTGAAAGTGAGAGGAACAGTGAGAGGAACAGGACCACAAACAGGAAACAACAAACATCCCCCTCCCTGCTGTTAGGTACACTGTGTTCTCTTCTTGTCTTAGTTTCATGACAAAACCGTTGACATGTTTTCCTGGGGCACAAAAATGTTGCTTAACAGTTAGACAAGTTGAGAAGGGTCATAAAGTCAGAAAAGTGATTCAATAGTGTCAGTTGTACTGCTAAAATTAACCACATTAGTATCTCATCAGTTAGAAATTCAACATTTAATTTATAAGAGGAAAATTGTGTTTTGTCTTTTTTTTTTATAGAAATTATGTAGTGAAGCTCTTTGAAATCCTAAATTTTAAAATGTTTTGTTGTCATTAGTGTTCCCAGAAACACTAAACCAGAGAGAAAGTCTAATTTCTCTGCACAGCAATGAATCACCGCGCCCTGCTGCCCAGAAGCATATCTGCGGTCAGAGCCACAGTGTTGAGGGAACTCCACTGGTGCCCAGCACACCCTGAAAATAATCCCAGTTTGGTATTTTCTGACTCAGCTGCTATTCAGCTGCTGCACGCTTCATTTGAAGGGTTGGACACCCAACCCCGAACATTTGGCAATACTGAATACAAAACAAGGTTAAATTTAAAAGCGGTTGGCACTCATGGCTACATTAAATCTGCGGGTGTTGTGGAGCAAAAAGGAGTGACAAAAACTCACTATACCCTAACCCTAACCCCAACCCCCAACCCCTAACCCCTAACCCTAACCCTAACCCCTAACCCTAACCCTAACCCCTAACCCTACCCTTAACCCTACCCCTACCCCTAACTCCTAACCCTAACTCCTAACCCCAACCCTAACCCCTAACCCTTACCCTATATCATGTTCGTAAAAAAAGACAAACATTTACTTAATTAATGGATGTAGAAAATTTAAAAAAAAGAATTACAGTGAGAATGGAGCTTTTCTGTTCCCATTTTTTTCGTTTCAATCTTATTTTTCGTGTTGAGAGCAGGCAGGTGTTGTCACATCGACTCAACGCCAAGTTGCTCAGCTGGACTGAACTGAACCGAAGCTCAGAAAAGCCAAATCCTGGCTTGAACAACATCTAATAAAGACATGTCTTGTAAGTTTGATGGTATCAACCACAGCTGGTATAAACCTCAGATTTAAATATGACCCAGCTGTTTGGGGTTTCCACAAGTTGGTAGAACATTTACTGGCAAATGTTTGTCAAGAGATGTTGATGCACAAAGAAGCAGCATGCAGAGGGAAAGATCTAAATCTTTTCATGGTCACTAAGAGCTTGAGTCCAGCTTTGTGCTTGGAGAGAGTTAGACTGAAGATTTAAAAGGTCTCCAGTTTCCTCTGTATCCGATATTTGGGCTTAACTAGAGTAAACAAATCACATGATTACCTCTGTATTGAATGCACAGATGGCAATGAAATTGATAGTGTCATCTACCTTTGTAAGGTGCAGTAACATGACCAGAAATCTTACTGTAGATGGGCAGTAGGCAGGCAACTATTACCATACTTGGTAAATCAATTACATTTCATGCTCCAAAAAAAAAAGAAATCACACCTGACAGAGAGCTTGACAACTTAACGTGGCACTCGTATGACAAAATGCTAGTCAACTCAGGAGCTTCTCGACTGATGATTCAAATCACTGATGCTTAAGGGGAAGCCCTGGAAATATGTCACTGAGGCTTAACGCGAGGTCCAGGACTTCATCAAGTGATGGAAAGTACTTATTCAGTGAAATTTCCATTTAACCGCCGAAGAAAACTCTCTTTGTCTGTTTTTTCCTGCCTCGCCACATACTAACTCTCCTGTCATTCCCTCCACCCACCTGCCCCCACCTCCCCCCGTGCTCACCTGTTTCCACTTCCCCAGTCAGCCCCGGCAGCATTTATACTGGTCTCATTCATTCTCTGCCAGATCATCTTTTGTGCCCTGCCATTAGCGGTCCAGCCAGTCCCTTTTTTTTTTTGTCTTGTTGGCCTGTTGTCTTCCTGGTGTTTTGATCTCTGCATGTTTTTGGATTTCGATTAAAGTTCAACGTTTTTACCTCACCTGTCATGCCTTGAGTCGTGCTTTTAAGTCCAGAATACACTGAACCTTTCCACAGCTAGTGAAAAACGGCTGCGAGTATATTGGACGATTCTGCAAAAACCTTTGATTATGTTCACTGACAACGTTTTATTCTGGAAACTATGGTATGGTTACGATCAGGGAAAGATTGCAGTGAAGGCAATAACTTTTGAAACACTTTCAGATTCGGGGAAAATAGTAGCCACAATTCATAAAAAGGTGAATGTTCGTTTCAGGTTTGTGACCAGATGTAAACTCCACTCCACTGCATGGAAGTCTGATGCACTACACTCCCATCTGCCCGCCAACTCGACCTCCACACCCGTATACTCCACCTCACATGAAGGACACACTAATCCCTGCATTGGCACTAAATGTTGGCACCGGATGTAAACTGTTTGGTGCTGAATCGTCCAATATGGATGTAATTCCAATGAATACTGGGCTGCCAGGAAGCTTCGTCAGCTACTTAAATAAAGTCCAGCTACTTTTGACTTCAGAACAAATGAATACTCTGTCACGGTGTGTGAGTAAAGGATATATAATGAACAGAGATTTCCAAATCCTGGAGGAAACAGCTTGCTGAACCACACAGTCGCTGTCAACCTGAGCCAGAATTTTGCTTTAGAAATGAAAATAATAAAATACAAAACTCTCAGACTTTAGTATTAAAAAAAATAGAAGAAAAAGTGTTATGATTGGACGTGTATCTTAAACTCTCTAATGTAAAATCTGCATGTATTTAAAGCTCCCTTTACCCATGCATCTACTCATCTATGGCATTGCTTATAGGTGAAAGTATTGTTCTGAATGTGACCGGTGTAAATCATGCAGGGAGAATAATGAGTCATACAAAGTGAACTGATGACTGAAGATGAGTCAGTCAGCCAGGAACCTGCTAAAGGAGCCTTTTGAGAGATGGAAAATAAAGATGAGAGAAGGGGAGGGGTGGATAAAAAGAGAGAGGGAGAGGAGGTTAAAGAAAGGGAGAGGAACAGTGGTGAAAGCAAAAATGTCCGATAGACAAGAGAAGGAAAAAAGATGGCAGAGAAAAAGAAGAAGAACAGAGCACATGAGAGTGGAGGAAAAGAAAGGAAAAAGAGGGGGAATTCATAGGGCAGCGGTCAGTAATCCGGGGGATTCAGGAGTCGATCAACATTCTTGTATGGTGAGGATATAGAGCAGTGGCTGCCAGCAGTGTATGTAGAAAGAAACACTATGATATCCTGTTCTAGATGAGAGAAATGAGGAGGACAGATGCTTCTCTCAGTACTCTCCCTTTTGTTCATAACGCACAGTCACATAAAGAAACATTATTATGTAAAGCCACATCCGACTTTTATGAAATCAATCAGTTCATCAACCAGCAGCAGCAAACAAGCTCTAACAACCGACCGCACATTACCTGAGCAGCACCAAAGAGCAGACAGACACAGTTAGTGAAGAAAGTGGAACATCTAGCAGATAAAGAGTCATATTGTTCTCAGAAGTTGACTCCAATGAGATGGGATGACAAACTAAGTGGTGCCTAAACCTGACCAAACAGACAGGAAACAACCAAGTGGATAATTTATCTAATGCTGTAATGTAATGTGTAATGTGAGAAGGCAAAAAGTCAAGTGTGTTTCCTGTGGGTGTTGGGCTCTGTCAGGGTTGCGATAAGATTTGCGGTGCTAAATCAGCGGAGTATTGTTTAAATGACTGAAAGAGCAAGGTTGCAACCATATAAGGTAAGTTTCCTTTGAAAGGTGGCTGACTCTCAAGGACACAGTGAGAATCTCGGACAGCTAGAAGGAGGCTGAAGTAGAACCGCTGCATCTTCACGTCAATAGCATCCAGTTGAGGCTTGTGTTTGCCTCCTGGAAGCCTCATTCTGGAGGTTTATGGGATGTGTGGATACCTTAAGGCCCCTTTACAATGTGTGATTTTGGGCTATCTGAGACAAAAGTTGGCAAATGTCCAAAACGGTGTCATAGATCTCACCATGAGACACGTCAACTGCCAACTTTACCTGCAGAAAAATTCTGAAAGTTTCAGAAATTTAGGACCAAATTCTCACAATATGGCTGCTGCTACGATCCACGTCTACAAACCAACAAACCAATAAGATTTTGACATGATATAACACAGAGTACACTAGTAGGCACAACAAGTTTAGGGGACAAAAACTCATCCAAAATGATGGAGTTGAAAAAGAAGTTTGTGTGACTAAACTGTACTTTCAAGACATCACAGCTGCAGATGGATGACAAGCTGATGATGTGTCTCTCATTTCATTTATTTACCTCGTATCGCTCCGATTCACCACGCATTCATCTCACAATCTGACATCCTCAAACTGACATCACTACAGGAGGCTTGACATACAATGAACTTACCAGTAGTTGTTGTCATACAGTCTAAAGGCACCTTTACTTTGCCTGCTGCCACCATGACTTGGACCCAGAGTGGTAGAAGATGGATTGATGGATGATTTGTAAACAGTTCTGGATGGCACTGTTCACACCAACAGGAGGATTATATTGGAAAATGGTAATATGAGTCATTTTTTGAGCAACGAGAAACAACGTATAGTATTTTCTTGCTTAGTTTGGAGAACTTTTCAAAGTAGTGTTGAATGTTTTGGCAGTACTATAATAGTACAAAGATATGTGTTAGAATAATCTCAAGACTTTATAATAAACACACACAAAGATGCGCATAAACTCTGTCTCTCTCTCTCTCACACACACAGAGATATAAAATTATACATGTATATATTTAGCTCCTGTATCTATGTAGACTTGTGTGTTTCACAATAGATGAAGTATGACGTGAGTGATTTAAATAAAGAGATACAAATACAAAGCGGTGAAACTGTTGCCATGTTAAAAAAAAACATAGTCACACACATCTTCTGTCTCAGTTTTTTCTTTCGCTTTCTGTCTTTATGAATCTATCTTTCCTCTTCTCCCTTCCTCTTTCTTTGCAGCTGTCTGCATGTTCCTGCTCTACTTTGATATCCATCTGCTGTATCTGTATCCTGTCACATTTTGTCTTTTTTATCTCTTCTCTATTCCACCCTTTACCTCTCCTTCTTTTTCTCTATTCATATCGGTTCTGCCCTCAATTCCATTACCATGTTTCTCCTCCTCTACCTCATTTTTTTTTCTATCTTACCATCGTCTTGTCTCATCCATTCATCCATCTGTATATTTTGATCTGTCTTTTTCCTCTTCTTTCAACTTCTCCTGACCTGTCGACCCCCTTCTCCTCTCTTTCTCTATCTTCTCCCACTCGTAATCTCATGTCTCTCTATCCCTCTCTCTTTTCTCTTTCTGTCTTCTAATCAGTATTCTTCCCTAACTCGGAGTGACACGAACCTCGCTACACTAATCCTTACAGTCGGCACTAATTGGTCTAATGAGAGCACCGAAATTACAGGTCAAAACTTTTAACTCGAATCTAACACTGAAAACACAATCAGATGACTAAACTTTTAATGATGGATCATAAAAACATTCTTATTCTTCTTTTCCCTCTTCCCACATAAGATAAGATAACATATACTTTATTGTCCTCTTAGGAAATTTTTTTCTTGGGCTCAGCATCGCTGCATCACACAGCATTTATCTCCAGGCTTACTTAGATGCTTAGCAACATCCTTACAATAATTCATACATAAAAAAGAAAAAAAACACACCAATACAACTTTCATACATCCACATAGAGTATGTCCGTAGTACAACAAGTCCTCTAAATTAAACGACCAAACATGTGGTTTGATCATGTGACTCCACAACGACATATAGGAGCGTTTTCTAATCTGGCGCCTCTATCAGCAGTAACCAGCAGGACGACATCATCTGTTTATGCTTTCCAAGCATAACCTGTGGTTCAGGTCTGGTAAGGTTTAAGGAAAGATGATGGTTTAGGTTAAAATGATCACTTTGTTGAGGTTAGAGAAACATGTGGTGGGTTAAAGCTACTACTTCCTTAAAGTTAGGTCACCTTCATCGTCATGGCTACAATAATACCCACAGGGTAAAGGGACGATCGTTGGGAACAGGAAACAAACAGCGGTCTCCTGTGGCAAAGTCCGCTGTTGGGTTGATGCCTCCATCCTCTCTCCTCCTCTGAATGAGGAAATTTGTATACATACATCATCTAAACTGCACTATTGCTCAAATTACTATGGCTGCTACATGGCATCTGTCACTCAAACGTAACTACTGGTCCTATTTAGGCGACTGATTTAGACCTATTGTGTTGTTTTTCTTGGGAGGACAGTCTCCTCCCTTCTGTTTATACAACAATTAATTCACCCGACAAAAATACCCTGAAACCTATTATATTTCTCTGGTATGGACTACTTGAAACAACTACAATAAACACTTAAAGTCATATCTGTAGCACTCCCTCTCTCATCTTGATGATGTATCACATTACTGATGGGTACATTAGATGCCTGCATCCTTCCCTGTTTACTGTTGCCTTATTACAGTAACTGGGTGGTAAAAAAAAAAAAAATGCAGCGAGTGAGTCACTGTTTTTGATGAAAAACAGGTGTTATTTCCATTTTGTCAAGTCATCTGGTAGGCAGGGAAATAATGCATGAAGTCTGGCCCAACTTTAATAGAACCACCTGCACCTCTGGAGACGGAGGGAGGGAGGGGGAATGTTGATGATGAGACACAGAAACGGAGAGAGAGAGAGAGAGAGAGAGAGAGAGAGAGAGAGGAGTCATTCAACAATCCTGATAACAGTCCCTGAAGAGAAAATGACACATTTTTTGCTCAATGTGTTGCAGGCCAACGTTTTCACTTTTGGAATTTACTATCTCCAGGACTGTCCCGCTGTGTGATTGGGAACGTTGTTGCCATGGTGATACATTCCACTTCCCAAAACAAGAGTTCACATCCCACGGGGTGATATCACTGGAGACACTGTTTTCCCTTCAGCGAGCCCCTTATGTGTGTCAGTGCTGTACCAACAAACCTGCTGGAAGCAAAGTCAGCTACATAAAGCTATCTCTAAACATCTGATTTAAACTCAAACAAGAAGGGGGAGTTCATGCTAAAATATCCATGTGTAGACGCCACAGTGAACATTAACAGTAGACAGTTTGTAGTCTTCATTCTAAGTTTTCAAGAAGTGGTTTAAGGTGCATGTGGCCGAGCTAAAGGGCCCACATATTGCCAAAAAACTGGAAGAGGCTCCTCAAATTTAAACAAAACAAGAGTCTACAGCAATGCTAGTGGCTATTTGTGACTTTACTTTGAGCTAAATGTTAACAGCAATATGCTAACATGCTCACAATGACATGCTGATATTTAGCAGGTATAATGTTCATCATGGTCACCTCAGTTTAGCATGTTAGCATAGCAC
The DNA here is from genome assembly GCF_914725855.1 of Thunnus albacares. Classification (NCBI taxonomy): domain Eukaryota; kingdom Metazoa; phylum Chordata; class Actinopteri; order Scombriformes; family Scombridae; genus Thunnus; species Thunnus albacares. Next base: position 28,755,358 of record NC_058119.1, read on the forward strand.
AAAACACAAAGCACAGCTGAGGATGATGGGAATGCCATTAGTCCTGCAGATATTTGATCATGAACCAAAGAATTGGACAAAATGGAAAATTTGTCGGTAGACATGATGTCTGTACCAAATGTCATGGCAACCCATTCAATAGTCATTGAAGCATTGCACAAAAAAAGTCATTGAAATCACCAAAGTCATTAGGATACATCGTCTGGGAAGCATGAATGTCTATACAACACTTTGTGCAGATCCATCCACTAGATGTTGAAAACTTTCATTGGATAAGTGTAAACTCTGACCTGCTGGTGGCGCTAGAAAAAAAGTCAGTCAGATTATCAAAGTCATTAGGATTCATCCTCCACAGACCAGGAATGACTGTAGCAAATTACAATAGTTGTTGGGACATTTAACTAAAAATTAAAAATGTCAGCCTCATGGTAGCACTAGAGGAAGAGTCAGGGGATCAAGGGAAGTCATCCTCCGGGGGCCATATCTGCACCAGATTTCATGGCGTTCCATTCAACAGTTGTTGAGATATTTCAGTCTGAACCAACGTAGTGGACTGTACGACAGAACAACGTCATTCATATAGCTGCAATGCTAGAATGACTAAGAATGATAAAGGGGACATATATTTCCAGTTCTATATTTATATTTTGGGTCTCTACTGGAATATCTTTGCATGATTTGCAGTTAAAAACTCCCTTTTTATCTTCTACTGGTCCTTAATGCAGCCCCTCAGTTCAGCCTCTGTCTGAAACAGGCCATTTTAGTTCCTGTCTCTTTAAGTCCCGCCTCCTGATGAGCCCACTCTGTTCTGATTGGTCAGCTTTCAGGAAGCTTCCTTTGGCTCCGGAGGCTACGTAAACTATACAAACTATAGTAGCAGGATTTCACTTCTTTTTCTCCTTCTTTACTCCAAATGTCAACTTCTCAAATCAATCGGTACATGTTGGAGCCCAAATCTAGACTGAAATATGAGAGTGAACAACATGAACAACCTCTGCAACAAAGCTTACTGCTTTGTTTACTACCCTAAATAAAGCTTTACTGCCCTAAATAAATCAGTTTAGTTTATAATAAATTTTAACAGGATTGATGTTAGCATTCATAACTTATTTTACTGCAATGTTTTTACTGTTTTACTGTTTCTACTTTTTTATTGTTACATTTGTTCTCCTTGGTCTTTGATTGAGCCGCGTCAAAGAGAAATTTCAGTTACTATGTGAAAGACAATAAAGTTTCTTGAATCTTGAAACCTGGACTACTAACATACATTCACCTCAAATTTTAGAAACATCACAAAGTAAAATCACAAAAAGCGTAATATGTGTCCTTTAAGGTGCTTTCAGACAACGAACATCTACCTGCGATACTCACCAGCAAACATCACAGGCTGCTGTTAGTTGTAGCTTAAAACAGAAAATGGCCATGAGGAGCTGGCGGTGGCAACTGCTCGCTGTCTGAAAAGCTCCTTTATGACATACAAGAGGCAACAAAGGGTGATGAAAAACTGAACATTACGATAATAAGACTTTGGTTCGTACAATGTATATAACAATATAACACTAGAGACTAAATATGCAATCAGACAACAGGCTGAGTAGAATCATGATCACTCAAAAGGGTACAAAAAATGTAAAAAATGTAACTAATCACATGACAACTATCACTCAAGGATGGGACTAAAATGGGTGAAAATTTAACCCTGTGATTTTTAGTGTGCATGGTTGGGCGTGAAGGTTAATTAGGATGTTTGGTTTGGTTTGCGTGACATCGGTCCTGTTGCTGAGACATCGCCCATCTCACTTCCTGGCAGCCGACCTGATGCCGTCCAATCCAGTGGATGCAATTTGGGCCGTTGTGTTATATATTTTCGGTCAAGTTATTAGTCAGTGCAGCTGTGATTTGATGTGAGCGGATCTGTTTGTGTTAGATAAGTGGGTTTGATTTAAATAGTTTAAATAGCTGAGGAGATAATAGGAGCAGAGGTGTTTCTTCTAATGTTTTTTTCTTTTTGAACAGGTACAATAAGAGCAGAGCAGGTTAGTTGAGGTTTTATTTTTCATCTTTTGGTTGTATTTATTTATTTGACTGGAGCAGCAGCCTCAGACTCCTTTTTCCTTTGAAGTTTGCCTCTTTTTCTCTGTTATTTGCACAGCGAAGTTAATTATGACCAATCCTTGTAATAAATAACTTTTTTTAACCAAATCCATCTGGTTTTACGTTGTTGTTTCTCTTCCCCTTAGAGAGCCTGGTCATAACACGCTCAAAATCAATGACAAACTCACAATGAAAATCTCATAAACAAAAAACAAACAAAAGAGTAATCTCTTCAAAGAACCACCAACATGACAAGAATATACTAAAACCTGTAATATTTGACAAAACAACAATTAAAACTTTATAACATGAGGGAACAAATATCCACCAAGTCTCCCCATGGAAAACCTTCTCATTAATATGATTTAGTATTATATAATTGCTTTTATCTAATAACTGTATGGTAAAGTAACTTACTTAAGCCATAAAAATAGTAGAGTATTCACCATCAACAACAAGGCTCCAGCTCACTGAACTGTTGCTCCCAAAAAAGATTTACTGGATGCAGCTATTAAAAAGTTTTGCCATTATGTCTTCATGCAGCATGCAGCATGCATGATTAACCAAGCATCAGTGGAACAGCTCAACTAGAGGAGGACACACAAAGACTGGGACTGTTTAAAGATCTAATTTTACTGTTTATTCATTTTATTTTTTTTTACTGTTTTTATGTGTTTCAAATCATGTTGTTTGTTGATACAGTGTCTCATCATTATCCTGTATTGTATTGTTTTTGTGAAAAATAAAGTTACTAACTAACTAAATAACATCAAAATCCTTGTTCAGTCCTGGAGGAGATCTTCAGGATATCCAATAAGTTCCCCCTGATTGATGCACAACGTCACGTCGTACTAATTTAGAGCACTGACTTCAAATCTCTTGAGACCACTTACTCATATAAACAACAGATCTAAAACTTTTTTTATGGGAAATATGAGTAGAAATCAGTCATACTTCTTTTTAACTGGCGGCAAGAATCACACCAAGATGTATATTTTTTATGTGGTGGAAAGTACATTTATTCAAGTGCTGTGCTTGAGTACAGTTTTGAGGTGCTTGTACTTTACCTGAGTATTTCCATGTGATGCTAATTTATACTTCCACTCCACTACATTTAAGAGGGAAATATTGTACTTTCTACTCCACTACATTTATTTGACAGCTTTAGTTACTTTTCAGATGAAGATTTGACACAATGGATAATATAACAAGCTTTTAAAATACAACACATTGTTAAACATGAAACCAGTGGTTTCCAACTTAGATGACTGTATAGACATATTGTGGATTTTGGCCTCCATCACTTCCATTGAAAGCACATTTGAAGGATCTTTTAATATCCAGTATGAACAGGAGGAATGATTACAGACACCTGACTGCTGGTTTAAGACACACTTGAAAAATTGTGAATCTGTCCTTTAATTTTCACTCTTCAGTTTACATCATGAAGTTAAAAGGTGTGTTGTGTTATATTTGCAAAAATTATTGCATTCAGTGGTGGAAAGTAACTAAGAACATTTACTCAACTACTGTACTTAACTACAATATTGAGGTATTTGTACTTTACTTGAGTATTTCCATGTGATGCTACTTTCTACATTTCAGAGGGAAATATTGTACTTTCTACTCCACTACATTTATTTAACAGCTTTAGTTACTTTTCAGATGAAGATTTGACACAATGGATAATATAACAAGCTTTTAAAATACAACACATTGTTAAAGATGAAACCAGTGGTTTCCAACCTTTTTGTCTTTTGACGTCTTACAAAAAGCAGTGTGTAGTCGGGGTCACATTTCACATGTCTATGAGTTGTTAACAGCTCCACCAAATAGTGATTTTTCCCTCTAAACTTCTCACATGCTTTCATTTCAATAAATGTTCAAATGATCCAATATTTCAGCAAAAATCAAAGATTAGAGAAAAAGTCCAAAAACTGAAAACAGATTTGTGTATCAGAACTTTGTTTTTTCTTCTTTCCTCTCCCATTAATCATCTCACCACCCCTCAGATTTATCTGCTGACCCTTTGGAGGGGCCCCGACCCCTAGGTTGGGAACCACTGGACTAAACTAGCTAACTGTATATAAAGTAGTGTAAACTAGCTCCACCTCCAGCAGCTACAACAGTAACATGCTGCTCTAACACTGATGCTTCACTATTAATAATCTAATGATGTCATATATAATAATATATCAGTCAGAGGGACCAAACCACTACTTTTACTGCAATACTTTAACTACATCAAGCCCATAATACTTATGTACTTTTACTGTAGTAGGATTTTTCATGACTTCTATTTATAATGGAGTATTTTTACATTGCTGTATTGGTACTTTGACTTAAGTAAAGGATCTGAATACTTCTTCCTATGAGGCCAAACCGGAATACTTCACTTGCACATACATGCATACTCTCGTCCAACTTTTACTTAACTTTACTTTCTATATTTTTACTCCTCATTCATTCAGTCGATATCAAAGAGGAGGTTCACTCTCTATGTCAGAATCAAAATCCCGGTTGGATATCAGTTTGTTACAAGAGGAATATCTTTAAAAACGTTTCCCCCTTTTAATGCACATCAGTCGTTTCTTTGAACATCGATCTCTGTCTTCACATTCAAATATGACGCAGCATAAATTCACTCTCAGCTCAGAATGAAACCTCCGCGTGTCCTTTTATAAAACCGTGACTCTGTGCACATCCATCACACAGGTGTCAGGTTGTTACAGCAGCTCCTGCACTCGCATGTTTATTATCTGATCATTTCTCTTAAATTTTTTAAGAAAAGGAAAAGATATAGACACATAAGATCAATAATCACCTCATATGTCTCATGATATGATTAGCTGCATTGATGGAACATTCCCATCATAGTTTTCATGTCATGTTGGAGATGATTAATATTTCCTCTGGTTCACCTGCAGACTGCAAACTAAATGTCGTCTGACAGTGAGTGTTTAAATAGACTGTGTATAGTCTGTTTAAACTTACTACATTTAATTGCATTTGTTGAAACACAGTCACTGAATGCTGTTGAGCCAAGATCCAAGCAGACGTCTAAACATTTACTCTCAGTTTGAACCTTGTTGCCTTTTCAACTGCAAATCCCCAAAGTCATTATTACTGGTGCAGACTGAGAGCTTCCAGTCATGTCTCTATGTAACATATCTATCATCTGTTTTATCTCTCCATATCTTTTTAATATTCTGCTGTATTCTTCATCTTCAGTTGCTTGCCCCTGTGTTTTGACTCAGTCATATTATAGCTGAATACATATATGTAAAAGTGTATAATGTAGCCACTTTATCATCCATTAAGTCTAGTAAATGATGAATTAATGGACAACACTGAATAAAACGTTGTGTGTTCTCTTGCACGGACTGTAACTTTCTTAATGATTGATTAGTCATTTCCTGCCAAAAACACACACACACACGATTGGTTTAAACAGTTTGAAATATTTGCATGTGTTATTTTCATAACTCAGAAACCCTGAAGAAGAATAAAACGTTGAATCAGAGTTATGAATGTGCACTTCTGCTTTGTTCACTCAGAGCCATAAAGTCTCTTCGGTACAAAAAAAATGTGGCAGCTTTGAACACTAAAGATACAGTTTGCACTTCAAGACCCACAATGTATTCTACATCATAGCAGACTCAAGGCTGATGCCTACATGTCTATATTGAAGCGTTGGCTGAATCGTTGGCTCTGGTTTTGCAGGATGTACAAAGGCAGTTATTGCCACATTCTGCAAAGCTTGTCTAACAAATAAGAAGATCAATCAATTATTACTTGAAAAGAACATCAGACAGGTTGGTTTTAAAAGTTTTTACTACATCAAAGTAGCAAGAAATTAACGAGGCAGCGTGAGTCCTGACAGCACACGTTATAATCAGGTCTTGTAATTTTAATAGATTATTAAATTAAATGTCAGCCGATATTGAATTCTTTTCCGTGTTCATTTGTAGACAAGTCGATATGACAACTCGCAGGTTTCTTGTCAACATTGATGTCGTCACTTCTGCAAAACTCAACCAGCTTTTCTGTGTTGTTGTGCGTCAGAACAACTTTCTAAACCTGCAGGCTGAGATTCTGGTGTCTCTCACTGCTGCAGATGAAGGAATCTGTTCATCGGATGACAGCAGACACACAACACAACGTGGCTCCTTGTAGCTTGTAGCTCACTCTAAATACAACACAGAAAAAGCTTCAGACGCTGAAGGTTTCAGGTCCTAAATTTATACAACCTCTATAGCCTTGTCATATTACCTGGTATCATTCACCTGATGTATCGATATTGCAACAATATTGTAGGGATGACGATTTGGTGCTTTCACAAAATCTTTACACAATGAGATTTTTGATGAATAATCATCAGTAATGTAGATATAATGACTGAGTGAGTAAAAGCAAACAATAGAACAACTAGAACAGTCTGGTAAATTCAGAAAATGATATCACTTTACTGTAATGCAGCAAAACAACACTAATGCTGTATCACGACATTACGGTATCCAATATCTAAGATGATATCTCGTCTCATGTCATGATATTCATATAATATCAATATATTGCCCACCTATTGCCTACCTGATGAGTTGGCTGACACAACATGCAGTCTGCTGCAGGTTGCTGACTGAAAATAGTTTATGATGCAGGCTGCTGTCAGTAACATGCAGTCTATGGCTGGGGGTCGCGGCTGTGGACCCTGTGCTGCTGTGGTCCTGCTTGATACCCACACCTGCTATTATTATTATTAGTCATATTTCTATTATTATTATTATTGCTATTATTGTTGTTGTTGTGCTTCTCTGTGTGTCTCTCTCTCCCCTCCCTCCCTCTTTCTCTCTCAACCCAACCAGTCCAGGCAGATGGCCGCCCACCTAGATCCTGGTTCTGCTTGACGTTTTTTTTCCCATTAAAGGGGAGTTTTTTCTTGCTGCTGTCACCAAGTGTTGCTCATGGAGGAATGTCAGGTCTCTGTAAAATAAAGAGTCCGGTCTAAACCTGCTCTATGTGAAAAGTGCCCTGAGATAACCTCTGTTATGATTTGGCACAATATAAATAAAATAGTATTGAACTGTCACTAACATACAGATGTGTGTTTGTTCCCTGCTGACTCATATATATATATATATATATATATATATATATATATATATATATATATATATATATATATATATATATATATATATATATATATATATATATATATATATATGGATATGCATGAGAATTTCAGTTCTGGTCTAGACTGCTTCTCATTCTATATGTTGTAGCCTCTGTAATATTTAGTTTTAGTTTAAATCTAGACTGTCTAATACTTAATCTGGTTGTATTTTGTATTAAAATGTTGCTTGGAAGTGAATAAACGAGCCCAAACTCTGCAGTAACATCAGTCATTCAGCCTGAGCAGCTGAATAAACTGAGTTGCGGTGCCTCCGCTTCATCCCTGTTCATCACTACACACAGCAGACACGGCGCTCTGTGTGTGTGTGTGTGAGTGTATATGTGTGTGTGTGAGTGTATGTGTGTGTGTGTGTGTGTGTGTTGTGGGCCAATAGTCACTCAGTTACACAACCGCTTTCAGTTTCCGAGCCCTGCCTGCTTGCCTGGTGGCTCCCCGCCCACCGCTGCTCTCTGCTGCCTGCCTGCCTGCCTGCCTGCCTGCCTGCTGGGCGGACTGGGGCAGATTCGAGCCGACCAGTTCCGTGTTCTCTCCTCTCCCAGTACGCGGAGCAGACTGAACGGGAGGACCCGGCAGTGTCATGGTGGACATTCCTGCCCAGCCGCGGCATCCATAAGTCCGGGGGCAGAGGGAAAGTGTGGACGGAGGTGAGGAATGTGTTTTTATTTCTTATTAATTCTGCGCGGATGGCGAATTCATCAGCCGACGTCGGTCGCGTTACGTTACAGCCAAACTTTGACGCTGCTGGCTGGACCTCCTCTCTCTCCCTCTCTCTCTCCCTCTCTCTCTCTCTCTCTCTACCCTCCTCCTCCTCCTCCTCTCTCTCTCTCCCGAAACGCAAAGTGCGTCGCCGTGCACACTCACATGCGGGATTACGGTATGTTCACGCAAACGGTAAATAACCCTCGTGCGGCGCGCTTCCCTTTCGTGTCGTTAAAAGGCCGTGACATGAAGCTCTGCAACTTTTACTGTCGATACGTGCTGCGTGCGCGCGCGCGTGTGTGTGTATGAGCGCGTGTGTGTAGATAGATTGGTATACAGTACAGTAACGAGATGCGACATGCGCGTATATAGCCTGCGCGCGTGTGCCTACACGAGCGTTTGTATGTATTATATAGGCTATCGGCGTGTGTGTGTGTGTGTGTCTGTAATGTGCGTGTGTGTGTCGTCCATTGATGTTGTTGTGACACAGGTGACGTAGACCGTGACGCGCCTTAACGATGAGATAAGCAGATCTGCTCTGTGTGAATAAATAACACGCGTGTGTGTGTGCGAGCGTGTGCGTGTGTGTGCGTGTGTGTGTGTGTGTGTGTGTTGTGCGCGCGCCTCATTGACGGACACTGAGGGGGATTTCTGAGCTGCGCACTTGAGATTTTTCTAGCAAAAAGCGACCCACGCTGAATGAAGCAGGAGTCTGGGGCGAAGCACACAGTTTCCTCTGTCTGTAGTTTGTTTCTGCAGTGAGTAAGCTGCCTAAAATCCACCTCTGCATGTGTTCAACACACCTGACTGACACACCACAGCACATCAACACACACACACACACACACACACACACACACGCACACTTTCTATGACGTAATTTCAAAATGATGGAAGCTGCAAATGAGAATAAAGTGCAACCCTAATTAAAAGTCATCGCAACAGTATTTTCTTATATGATATTTATGTTGGGATCTATAATAAGTTAGTAGCATGAACAGCAGGTGAATTGGTTAAACTCATAATGTGATCCACTAGAATTAAACTACAAATATGGACTCTAAAATGACATCATCGCTCTCCTGCTCATTAGTAAAAAGTTCAGTAATTTCTCTCATATCATAAACGTGACATAGAAAGTCAGTATTATGACTTAGTTTCTAATTGGCTAATGAAGATTGCTGTCTGTCAAAATAATGACCTTATAATGACATATAATAATATAACCATACAGAAATCCTGCAGAAGTCTTATCATCATTACTCATAGCTGCAGGGCATCTCGTTACCAAAAAGCCAAAAAGTTTATGTTGTCAGTCTCCTGTGTTTGCTTGTTTATCTGTTGTTAGGCGGCAAAATATCTGAAAAAGCATTTTGACTGATTTAAAGTTTTATTATGGGCTGAAGAACAGGTGATTCATTTAGTTGCAAAGTCAGGAATTAAATAAATTCTTCACATTAAAAAAAAAAAGTTTGGCACATGGTCGTCTATCGCAGTGCATTTTGATTCAAAGTCAGATCCATACACAGATGAAAAGTTCCTTGATATTTTCTATTATAACATTAGAAATAATTTGCCAGATTGTGCAGCTTTGAGTCTCAGCAGGATCCGACGCTTTGTTCATCGTCTGTTTTTATGTTACAATCTTTGATGGCACAATTTTATGTTATTTTAAAACATCACATAACTTCAATAAGTTTGATTATTACAAGGATTCAGCTTGTGGTAAAGTTTTGTTGGAGATTTGGCACAATGTTACAATTTAAAGTGCATATTTGCCCCAAATATATATATGTACAAAAATTAAAAATCTCTAAGACATTTTTACTCGTAATTACATTATTTTACATAAAATTGACATAGTCTTTAAAACTTTTAGTGAGTAAAACGTTTTCGATATAAACTTTATTTATGTGTCGTAACAGCAACATGCAACCAAGATATAACAAGCAACATGTAATAAAGCATTTTGTTCATGTAAACTTATGCTCTATTACAGCAAAAATGTTGTTATTTTAAAACATACCAGAATATAACTTCAACAAGTCTGATTCTTTCCAGCCAACATGTTGTATTTATTGCTTTCAGATCTCAAAATCTAAAGAAAGTTTTACAGGAGATGTCAGACATAATACATACTGACAGATATTTTAGTAATAAGTGATCAATAACCAGTGTTGGAATTTCCATTTTTATCTAAATTTAATTTATAGTAACCATCAAATTCTATATGGTATTTTAATCTGCTATTTCTCAACATACTATACATACAACACTACAAACAATAGTACCAATAACCTTATTTCTATGATTTATATACACCTTGTTTCACATACTGTCGAGACTACTTCACTCTGTTGTTTCCTTGTGAAACAATCTTATATTGCCATATCCTTCCATCATTTATTATATGAGTAAATTATGTGTCAGGTAAACCCACCAAAACTCAGAATGACTCATTTAAACTCTGACATTAATTGCAGATCAGGTTGATTTATAGCAATCATCACAGTAAGAAGTGTCAAACTCATATGAGACGTTAGATGAGGTAAAATAAATGCAACCTGCCCGCTGAACAAACAGTTTATTCTGTAATTGTTATTATAGTAATTTGCATGATGATTAGTATTTGATGGTAGCCTGTTATCAAGTAATAGACAGACCGCTGAGTGTTTACTAAGAGAATGAATCAGACCTGAGATCAGTGACTGATCCCATATCCAGGAACATTTGCTGGCCTGCTCACTTCATTTACTGTAACAGCAGCACTGAAAACATCCCATTAAAATAAATGGTTTACAAAAGGGTTGTATGAAACTACCTAGTGGGCTGGTAGCAGCCACTATAAGACTTAATATTCAGCCCAGTATCTATATTTGAAGCAAGGGAAACCAAAAAGTCATTTAGATCCATCAAAGTGGGGATGAAATGGGGGCAAGTTGGAGAGTTTAGCTATTCATAGTCATGGTAATCTAGAGACGGATGCATGTAGGTCAGAACTGCAACAGTCCTGTCGTGGTGGATGTTCGGGTCACTGTTAGTTAATAATAATCACACTAATTACTGAAGGCTATAAAATACTTCACAACAAAACAGGTAGAAGAGAGAAAACTAAAAAATATGCTAAAGGGGAAAAAGAAACAATAGAAAGAAACACTCCCACTACTACCTCAAGTTATTTTGCACCATAACTCGCATGTGTACATATGCAGAAACAGGTGGTTATATATAATGTATGTGTAATTGTACATTCCTGGTAAATATATTTACTTTATTGCCAAATTGACAGTTTAATTCCATTCTAATTTAAAATATTTTAATATTTGTAAATACATTGTGGAGGCGTTTCATCGTGTAAACCTGCATTTTATAATGACAATTAAAATGAAGGTCGGACCTTGAACCTGGAATACAGCTATAAAACAAGTAAAAAGACTGTATATGTGTCAACTTTATGATTGCGCACACCCTGAACCTTATTTAAAAAAAAAGTTTTAGTCTTCATTCTCTAGAATCATAAAATCACGGCTTGTGGTGACATCTCTAACGTGTTCAAAGGTCATAATAAGAGACTGTCCTTCCCTAGAAAAACAACAACATCGGCCATTTATCCAAAGACCTAAAACGACCTTTGTTTGCATTTTACTGACATAAAGCTTCTTGTGGTTGTGCAAATAATGACTATTGTCCCTCTAAAGCAGGAACAAAAGTATCACGATGTTGTTAGAACCTCAAAACTAGTTAAAGTTTAAGCGTATCTGAAGCTTATATGAGGCCTCAGCAGTCTGAATCAGTCATATCAAGTGGATATCTACAGTCTTTTTAGCATCAGACAGTGTTTCCCTGTTGAGCTGCGGTGGAAGTATAGTTACAAAAAGAGGGATTTTGGCACTAAAAAGACTTTAACATTGAAAGATATCTACTTGATTTGACTCAAGCTTCATATTAGCTTCAGATAAACTTTTAAATACAGCTTCACAACAGGCCGAGAGCAAATAAAAGCCATAAAACAAGTAAAATGAGGACAAAAGTAGCTGCTACGGGTACAAAACCAGTGCTGTTTTTGAATGGGTTAGAGATGTTGGCTCATGTCCAGGAAGGGTGATGGTTCTGGGAAAAAGTTCTCTCCCTTTCTTCAATAAGTACTTCTTAGTTTCTGTTGAACAAAGCACTTAACCCTCCACCCGCTGAGTCCATCAGTGGACTGGACGCTGCTCAGCCGAGGAGTTTGGACGCTGGTTAATTTGTGTTTGATTAAATGGAGGGTAAAGCTGTCCGAGGTGACTGTATGGTGACGCTTTTAAATGGCACTGAAAGGTTATTAAATCCACCGTTTGAAACTTTGTAAATACTCAAGAGTTCAGAAAGTCAGTAAGGTCACGTTAATAAGCTTCTGGCTTTTATCCAAGTTTTATCACTGACCTTTAAAGTAACTGTGAGCCAGTTCACACAGCTTGGAGCCTCTGGTGGTTGGAAATATTGTCTTTTCCTGGTGTTGAAAGACGTGTCAGTGACACAACTATTTGAACTTGTGGCTGAGTTTCTCAAGAATACAGTCGTTCCTTAGAAACCACCACATCCTCGCTAGAGGTATTTCAGCGGAAAAGGTGTGATGATATTTTATTTGTCCTTTTCTTTTTATTGTTTGTAGAGCTGCAATGATAAGTTAATGAAACGATTAGTTGCCAACTATTAAATTAATTGTATATATTTGGGTTGTAGACCTCATCTGGAACATTTTATGAACCAAACAACTAATTGATAAATTGACAAAATAATGGACAGATTAATTAATAATGAAAATAATCGTTAGTTGCAGCTCTAATTGTGTGTTGCCTGCTTTGGTTTTCATGCTTGCTTGTAAAGCACTAAATAATCTTATGTTTTAGACACATTTATTTGACTTCTTTGTCTAATATAATTGATATAATACAGTTTGATTTGATTTTTAGAGGATGTTTGTTAGCAGCCGTCAGCTTCTCACTTTCCTTTTTTTGTATATATGTGTGTAGGTGCAAGTTTTTTTCTTTACATGTGTTTTATTCTCTCTAGGTGACTTCAGCCTGAGGTTAAAAGGTCATCAGACGGTCAAGTGCAAACTAGAAGAATGAAGACGTCAACAGCAGCAGCACCGTAATGATGAACGAACAGACCGGGATGAGGACGACTACGCAGAAGTCTTTGGGGTCATCAGCTGAGCTTTGACCCCCTCATGGATTAAAAATGGCTCTGTGGCTGAAACAGGGAGGGAAGAAACCCATCATACTCTCTGGGAATTCTTGGACTTTTACCAAGGTGTTTGTTTGAAGCAGGATTTGTACACACTGGAGTGTCTTTTTGATTTAAATGGGACTAAAGTGAAGATGGAATAAGATCTGAGAGGGAGATGTTCCTAAAGCAAAACTGACTATAAAATACTTTGAAGTCAAGGATGGAGCAGGATTTCACACAGTAGGATCTCTCATCTCTCTCATAAATTGTGGCTTGTGAAGACTTGTATGCACCGGCCTGGACTAACATTAGCCAGTGTTGGTGAAGTTTCCAAACCTTTACGTCCAAAACAACTTAAAAAAAAAAAAAAATCATCCTACTGGTAAATAAAATCTAGCTGGCAATATTTGCCTGTAACTGTAAATATTTCCATTCCTCATTGTTGTGAATGGACGTCTGACTCTTCTAAAGCTAGAAGGCGACGTTTCCCTTCAGCTTCAAAACGGTACCTCTCGCTCCTGGTCAGTGTCTTGCTGCAGTGCCATTAAAACACTCCAAACATGGCCGCCACGGGAAGGAAGCACATGGTGAAAGACTTCAACCATTTCATCACCTGTTACCTGTGTCGAGGTTACCTGATTAAACCGACCACAGTCACTGAGTGCCTGCATACCTGTAAGTGGAACGACTAACACACATCCTTTGTTATTTAAAGAATGAGTCCACAATTTTTTAAGTTTTAAACCAGCAGTCAGGTGTCCGTATGAACAGTGAAAGAGGTTTTCCTCGCTGTAATCATTCCTCCTGTTCATACTGGCTATTAAAAGATCCTTCAAATGTGCTTTCAATGTAAAATAAAAGTGGATATCTGCCACATTTACTGTCTTTTTATAGCATCAAATTCCCTCTTTGTGTTTCCCTGTTGAGCTGCAGGTGGAAGTATAGTAACAAAAAGAGGGACTTTGGCACTAAAAAGACTGTAACGTTGAAAGATATCTACTGGATTTGACTCATTTGGACGCTGAAGCTTCATATTAGCTTCAAATAAACTTTTAAATACATTTTGTCCCCCATCACTTACACTATAAGTGCATTATGAAGGGATCGTTTACAGCAAGAATAACATATTTCGTTCATTTGGTCACCTGACTGTTGTTTTAAGACAGACTTGAAAAATTGTGAACCTGTCCTTTAAGCTGACCTGCACCAGGTTTACACTCATTTAAAGGGGTGAAAATAAATAACAAAGGTGCATGAAGATGGTTTGACTTCATCTGAAATGTGTCCCACAGTGCACTGAATAAAATCATCATCATCCACTCATGAAAATGAGCTAGTTAGATTTAATGCCTAATTTAAGCTAATGCCTAAAGCTAAAGCACATTGTATTGTTCAGAATATTATTATTGTGAACAGCTGAGTGGGAAAAACCTTTTTATATGGTGTCACTTCAAGGCTAAAAACAGAGGTAACCATCACAAGTCTTAATAATGGGAAGTTTACCAGGATTTCCTGTTCTGTTTGCTAACTAATTTGCAAGGCAATTAGCTTGTGACCTAGCAAGCTCACCAAGCAGCAAGTGACTTAACAAGATTTTAATAAGTTAGCTGCTGTAACCTGCTAATGAGCGAGCTAACAAGTTAAGTAGCTTGCAGTTCTCAGCTGTGCCTTTCTTGCTTTTCTTTAAAGGACTTAAACATGACGTCAAACTGTCTTAACGAAGTGTTGCAATTGGAGATACTAATTTTGACTTTAGTAAAACATGTTAATGTTGTTTCCTCTGCAGTCTGTAAGAGCTGTATCGTGCAGCACTTTGAGGAGAGTAATGACTGTCCGAAATGTGGCATTCAGGTCCATGAGACCAACCCGCTGGAGATGCTCAGGTAAGATGTACTTTCTCTACTTTCACCTCCTCTTTTATTTGACTTTATTTGACCTGTTGCTTTTTATCTTCCCTCTACTCTTTGATCATCTCATCTTAATACTTAATACTCATCCTGTTTTCTTCCTTTCTCATAAACTCTCTCATTTTCCTCTTTGTCACATCTCCCCTTTTCCAAGATCTTTTTATTCCTACTTGACTTCTTTTCTTTGCTTTTCTTCCCCCTGCTCTCTCTCTCTCTCCTTTCATTCCTTATATTCCCCCTTCCTCGCCACCCATGTAACATCCTCCTCACCTCCTCCTCATCTTTCTCTCCCTCCACCTCCCCTCTCACACTCTTCTCTCTCTCTCTCTCTCTCTCTCTATTCCCAGATTGGACAACACCCTGGAGGAGATCATTTTCAAGCTGGTGCCCGGGCTCAGAGAAAGTAAGTTTGCCAGATGGGTTCATCAATCTGTCTCCTCAGTTTGCAGTCCGTGTTTAATTATGTTACTTTTCATGGGAGGTAGGAAAAATAATTAAGTAAATGACAGCACTCCAATCACATAATTTATCACAAGACAGAGAAATAATTTATTACGATGCACAGATGGCCTTTCTTCAGCATACACACACTATAACGGTGTTGTGACGTCACACAAGTTCACACAGTTTAACACAAAGGGGGGGCATCAAATTTTACACGAACAAGGGAAACCATTGAAACATGTAATCAGGCTCTGTGGTGACCTGGAGGCCAACTGTACTCACGTTTTCTGGAGCTGCACTAGAAACTAAAGACATTATGGGATATGTTATTCCAAACAACTGTGATGAGATAGATGAGAAAGAAGACATAGATATCTGGCAAAAAACCTGCTTATAGCCAGCAAAAAATATTTAATATAATAAGAAATTGGCGTAAAGCTGATCCTCCGGGTAAAGAGCAATAGTTTGAGATTGGCAGGGATATCTATTCAAGTTGACCTACCTACTAGGAGTTAAAGGAAATAGAGCTTGGAAAAGTGGATCATTTACATGAAACATGATGCTGAACATGTTAGGATATGAAAAACCTTGAAAAGAGAATGTATATATATATATATATATATATATATATATATATATATATATATATATATATATATATATATATATGTCTGAGTTGCCCTAGACAACTGTTTTTGTTGTATTTGTTCAGTGTTGTATTGTTGTGTGTGTGCTTGTGATGTTGTGTGTCCAGAGCTGAAAACCCAATAAAAAATTAAAAAATGCTATTGTCAGGATAAAAATTTCATACATAAAGTGTCAGAAAATATAAGACAAATATAAATCTTCATTAATGCCATGTAGGGAAAAATTTTTGAAATAATCCAGTCAAATACATTCATAATCAGTTTTCTTACAGTACTCTTATGACACTCCACAGTTCAATAATAAATCGCTAACTTCCTCTTTCTCCTTCTGGGTAGTTCGGTCTAACTAAACCTCCAAGAATTTTTCCTGCTACATACACATATGATTCATTGATACATATGACTCACTGAGGAGATGTGAGCTGTGTTGTTTGGCAGCAATCTGTTATATAAAGTTCATTAAAACACTGTAGCAACCACCCAGTAACACCCCATCAATCACCACATCTTATAAACTACTTGGCAACACTGTTAAAATGACCCAGAACCCCGTAGCATGCACTTGGCAACACCCTTAACAAGAACACAATCATTTAGCAACTATAGTAACCAACTTGAACTCCCTAGCAACGACCTCGCAATGCCTTAATACCGCCCGTAGCACATAGTAACTAACTACCAACGCCTCAACAATAACTTTAATCCAGCAACCATCCTACAAACCTCTTAACAGCAACCTAGCAATCATTTTCTCCAAGTGACATAACGGAGTCAGCACATTTCTCTTTGCGGTCTAATTCTGTCTTCATGAATATGTTTAAAGATCACCTCCAGGCATGTTTGAAGACACAAAAATACCCACTTAGCATAATAAGTTATGTCTGGGTTTCTCAAGTTCACTTACCTCATAAAAAAATCTTAAAATTACACTACTCCTTCTCCCTATTTGAAAAGAAAACAGAGTCTATGAATATGAAAATGTTGTTCATTCAAAAGTTTAACGGTTGGACACAAGATGTCTGGTTCTTCACTGTAAATTCCATTCTCAGTGTATGTGCACTGGAGGCTTCAGGTGTCCACGTCACACTTGTGCAAGCCTCATATTGGACCATGGTTAGCTTCCAGTTAGCTGTGAAATCACAAAATCCTGCTTGTTTGCATATATCTTAAACTCAGATTTCTCAAACATTCAACTGTAGTATAAGTAAAATACACTTTTGTGTGGAGGGGGACTTTAATATTCATGCACAAGGGCATTTTTAGGGCCTCTTTGAACTTTTCAATTGATTCTCTATGATATTTCCTATCACTATGGATGTAATCCCTCCTCCGACCACAATGTGCATTGCAATGGTGGAGTGGCGCTGTCCGCATTTCTGCTCGTTGACTCTACGGGCAGTAAAGAAGCAGACGCAACATTGTTTATGAGGTATCTTATATCTTTCTCATCCAAACAACTTCACACTTGACACTGCACGTCCTTGGGTCCTCATCAATACACCTGCCAAGTTTGAATTCAATCAGATGAACAGTTGTCAAGAAAATCACAGGACACACATACATACAGACAGACAGCGATTCCTTCCTTTATAGTTAGATAGAAAACAACTGCTACAAAGTGCTTCACAAACAAGGACAAATAAAAGAAAGCAGGAAAACAATAAAATATAAAATCACAGTCCACAAAAAAATAACACATAAAACAATTAAAAGTAACACGTAAAAATAACAAAATAAGTAACAGATAAATAATTAAGCAAAAGCCACACGGCAGAAGTAAGTCTTGAGAGCCCCAACAGCGAAAGCTCTGTCACCCTTGGTCTTCAGCGTTGACCGAGGAATGTACTGTATACTTAACGACTTTGCTGAGCTGACCTTGCTTCATATTCAAAGCAGTAACACACATTCAGGTCAAGGAGTTTGCCAGTTTGACTGTTTACCATATGTGCATAAAATACAATGAGTGTTGGATCTAGTGATTAATCAGACCCAACGGCCTTCAAGTGATAGACCTGGCTTCAAAGTCATATGCAGCATACACCAAGCTGAAGTGTTTGCGAACAAGACAAATCCCTACCAGCTGCTGTGGTGCTGCTCTGCAGTCTAATAGATCTTTTTAAGATGGAAGGGAGCTCCCATTGAGATCAGTAAGGTATCCATTTATCAATGCCATATCACTTTTAGAGAGAAGGAAGCCCAAGAGTTTAAAAACGAGATGAAGACGTACAACCTTTCTCCTTGCAGCGAGGCCAATGAGAAGCCAACATGTCTAACTAAAGCTGTGATGGCACTATAATTTTATGACTTCATAACTTCACCTCAGCTGACAGAGCCCTGTGGCAGCCGCATGATGGAACAAACATCATATATTTTTGTGGGGGCTTTTGCTGCTCGGCCAAGTGGTGTTAAAAAAAAAATCAGCCTCATATGAATTCTGCTTTATGGATTTTCGTGTTATTGTGAGGAGAAGTGTTGTGTTTTTTCTCTACTTAACTATTGCTTCACCCTGTTTGGTATTTTTCTTGTTGATTGTTCCTAGAGGCTACAAACATACTTAAAGTGCAGAACAAATCTAATACTGTTCATGCACATCAACAGGAACCTGAACAACTTAACTGCAGTTTGACTGACTGGTTAGAATAAGCGACCCAAACAGAACGGTCTTGTCAAAGCGGCATTTGGCATTAAACTACTGCCTGCTATATCATCATAAGTCACATAGAATAAGATAAATGCCTCAAATGTGGATATTTTTTCTAGTTTCTTAAAGTAAAACATCACTGAAGCACCCCGACAGATTCGACGTGACAAATACAACAAAAAACATGCTTTGGTAGGTTGTATTATAGAGCAAAACAGGTTGCTATTTGTGATATCAACCGTGCTCCTGGGTATCTAGACAGTGTTTTATCTGTTTTAGATTAGAGCAGGTGGCTCATATTAGATAATACATTACCCAGCTTGTAAATCAGTTAAAGCAGGGCTGCCTGTTGCCTCGATATAATGCTTACTGTAGCCCACGTGATGAGCCTTTTGTAATGGTTGTAAAGGAGCTTGTATGCATCAATTTAGCATAAACCTTACCAAATTTCCCATTATACCGCAAAAAAACTTAAATTAGGCACTAAATTTCATTAAGAGAATTGATTTCTTTGAATACAGTGTAAATTTTGACACGTAATTCTGTTTTAGTCTTTAGTTTTCATCAGTGACATTTTAGTCTCATTTCTGTCTGCATTGTCTTCTGTCATTTTTGTGTCTTCTAAGCATTTTGAGGCTACAGCTGTTACCAGTTTTGTTGTGTACAGTTACCACGGTGACAGGTGTCACTCTTGTTTAAAAGGCAGTGTACACATTGACTCTTCAGTAAATCCAGTTGTCATTTCCAAACTGTGTCTGTTTGAACAGATCTGCTCACTCTCTCCTAGCATTACCACAACTACCAGTGCTCTCCACATGCAGAGCATCTGAGCATTCAGAAAGCTGGATTCGCTCACCTGTTCACAAAAAAAATGCAGTTAATTGTGTAAATTTAGCTTGAGAGAAGCTAAAATGTCAGATAACATACTGATATTTCTTTAGCTGTCATCTAGAGGACGATCTAAAGGAGCTGTTCTGTTGCCGCCTCGTTTTCTAATCTAATCTCTTCGAACTCTCAGTGGATTGTAGATGAATTTAGTCTATAAATCTGTTTCTTGTCATAGTTAACACTGTAACACAATCTTTAAGCAAGTCTCTAAAATATAAAATATCTCCTCTCAGTGTCCTGTTTGTTGACATTGTCCTCTTTTTGTCTGATTTTTCTGTGTGAACTAGAAGAGGAACAGCAGGAACTTGAATTCTGGAAGAAGAACCAACCCAAAGAAAATGGCCAAGGTAAGCTGTCCATCATACAGACCTTTAATATGAGTACTATGATCTGTATTTTAAAGTTTGTAGCACCTTTGTTGTAAACTGTTATTATCTAAAGACATCCTGTGATTCATACTACCAGCAGAAATTGTAAATCTGCCACATTTAAAACCGACAGAACTAACTTGCGTACATTACACACCATTTTTGGGGAGGAGGTAGATCCCCTGATAACTACTATTACTATTCCTATTAAAACTGAATTTTTTTAGTAGTCTGCTTCTGGTTTATGGTCTACTTCTTATTCACAGTTTCTTGTCTCCTTCCTGTCAATAAAAGAGAAGGCAGAAGTGAAATCGATACAGTAGAAAAGGGATGTTTTTGATACTTTTGATTCATCAGAATGTGATAAGTCATCGAATTCAGACCCAGATCATTTGTATCTGGGGCAGAGTTGATATCGGGGAATTTCCCGTGAACACATCATACATCTCACAAAAGCTTTTCAGGTGCAAACAGAGCTTATACTGCTCTTTGTAGAGGGAAATAATTCAAAATAATAATTTCAGTGGAATCATATCAGTATGACAACATTTTGATATTTTAATAGTAGCGCCGCAACTAACGATTATTTTCAATATCGATTCTCGGTTTAATCGATTAATCATTTTGGCTTCAAAATAATTTCCCCAGAGTCAAAGGTGGCGACTTATTTTGTCTGCTCAACAGTCAAATATCCAAAAATATTCAATTTACTGTTATGAATGATGAAGAAAAGCATCAAGTCTTCACATTTGAGAAGCTGAAACCAACTAATTTTGGTCATTTTTTTTCTTTTTATCAAAATAGTGGCTGATTAATTTTCTGTCAACTGACTTATCACTATTTGTCATAATTGATAAACTCTATTTTTCTATTTAAATCTTGGATATAAAAGAGGTACGATAGATCTTAATAGATATTTGGAGGTATGTTCCACCTTCTATTACTGTAAAGCTTCAGCAAAACAGATACATCACTCAATAACATCGTACGTTTGTTTCAAACCACAGCAGAAAACCTGAGATTTCAGAGGGTCGGGCTGCCTGATGTTGGAGGTGACGGCGGGGGCGGCGGCGGCGGCGGTGATGGCGAAGGTGACGGCGAAGGTGACGACGACTACCACAGAAGTGACCCTCAGATAGCCATTTGTCTCGACTGCCTACGCAACACGGGACAGTCGGGGGAGAGCACTGTCACGGTATATTTGTGTTTAATTATAACTTATGTTTGTTCGATTTTATCAAGAGATGTGAAGCACTTTTAAAAAAAATTGGGAAATGTCATTTGTGAGAGGAAAAACTTTATTGAGGAAATGTTTTTGGGGCCAGAGTTGTTAACAAGGCTATCGATTTGCTTTTAAAGGTTTGTGGGTTTGATTGTGTTTTGGCTGCATTATTAGTTTAGTTGGAGTTATGTCTCTCTCATCATATTAGAGTTTAACAGAGTATGTCTCTCATCCAATTAGGATTTGATGAAGAGGTTCATCCGCTGCTCCAGTAGAGTCACCGTGGGAACAATTAAGAAGTTTCTCAGTCTTAAACTCAAACTGCCCAGCTCTTATGAGGTAAGGGACAGATTATATCCTCCGGTTCAGAAACTGCAGTCCTGTTAAAGTCAGTCTTAAAACAACAGTCAGTTTTTCTTACTGTAATCATTCCTCCTGTTCATACTGACCATTAGAAGATCCCTTCATAATGCACTTACAGTGTAAGTGATGGGGGACGAAATCCACAGTCCTCCTTCTGTGCAAACATGTTTATCTGAAGCTAATATGAAGCTTCAGCGTCCAAACGAGTCAAATCAAGTAGATATCTTTCAACGTTCTTTTTGTTACTAAACTTCCATCGCAGCTCAACAGGGAAACACTGTCCGAGGAAACACAAAGAGGGAATTTGATGCTAAAAAAGACTGTAAATGTGTCAGATATCCTCTTGATATGACTAACTCAGACTGCTGAATCCTGATATAAGCTTCATATCAACTTTTAAATGACTGGACACACTGTGGATTTTGACCTCCATCACTTCTATTGGAAGCACATTTGAAGATCTTTTAATATCCAGTATGAACAGGAGGAATGATTACAGCGAGGAAAACATCTTTCACTGTTCATACGGACACCTGACTGCTGTTTTAAGACACATTTGAAAAATTGTGAACTTTTCCTTAAAGGCAAAACTTTAACATTCAAGCTATTAACTGTGAAGAAACTATTGGATATGAGAACTCAAATTGCCTTTATTGCATCAAGTTAAAAGGATGTGGTAGTCTGTTTGCAGTTTGAAGGTGTTTGATGGCTCAGATTAGCTCAGTTTAACTCATTTCTTGGTTTCAAGTTGCAGCTCCTCTTGCAAGTTTCCATGTGCACTGGCATTACTGTGTGACGTAAATTCTGAGCAAAAACATCCAAAAAACATTGATTGGTAAATGTTGACTATGACATCATTATTACATAATTATCTCATGTTAAATCATTGGTTGTCAGATAAGACTAAAGGGAAACATACAGCAGTGTTGTATGATTTGTCATTGTGTCAAATCTCTAGTTTCACTGTGTGTGAACTCTCGAGTAAACTTTGACCAGGGTAACTTTGAGTCTCAAAGCAAAGTCACTCGGTGTTTATGAGACCATATGCTCATTAATACTCGATTTGAATTATCATTATAATCATCAGCCAGCTTTATCAAAAGGATTAAATACTGCTGGCTTCCACATTTGCTGCAGACTGAGCTCAAAACTGGTGTAACTCACACACGCACTCTCTTTCACACACTCACGTATTCAGTGCAGCCTCCCACTCGTTACCACTGTAAACGTCCCCTCTCCTTTCATTTCCTGCGTTGGTTCCTTTTTATTTTTTATTTCTCTTGTCATTTTCTTTATCTTGTTTTTTACACCACATTGTTATTTTGACTCTCTAATTCAATTAACATGTTTTGTTTTTAATTATCTGCTCTTTCATTTCAAATCAGCTTTTTTTCCTAATCATGTTTTTTTTTTTTTTTTCCTGCGTTGTCCAGCTGGATGTGCTGTGTAACGGAGAGATAATGGGCAGAGATCACACTATGGAGTTCATCTACATGACTCGGTGGAGGCTACATGGAGAGAATGTAAGGCTATCACCCTCACTTCCTGTTTATGTGTGCTTGAGTTTGCATGGCTGTGTGTAGATGCATTGGTGCAGGAGAGCATTTATTTCCATGTATGTATATATATATATGTGTGTGTGTGTGTGTGTGTGTGTGTGTGTGTGTGTGTGTGTGTGGGTTATGCGTTCATTCACATTGTGCAGACTCAACTCACCAATGGGGGACAAAAAGCCCCACAAGGTTAAAGATGTATTTTATGGTGAAGACTTTAGTGTGTAGAGTCAGGTTTAGATTGTGGTCGGGGGGGTAGGTAGGTAGCGGTTATAGTTCAGGGAGGAGTAAGAATGAAAGTAAAATCAACAGAATGCTCTCAGAAGTATAGGAACTTTGTGTGTGTGTGTGTGTTTGCATGTTTGCATGTGAATGCATTTGTGAAAACCAGCGCTGGTTGAGCGACTTCTCTATTCAGTGTTAAACAGTTTTTTGCAGCAAGAAAGTGTCTCTTCCAAGAATCTGTCATGACTCAGACTCTGTAAAAGGAAGAATTATGACTTCAAACTGGTTGAAAGGGGACTTTTTCCAACATATTTCACCCCACACATTTATGTATTGTTGTTGTTATGTTGATCATTTATCTTTAAAAGATGAAACTTTACTTTGAAGAGGCCTGAAAAAAGTTTTACTTTCATTTTCTCAAACACTGAAACACTTACACAAGTATGTGTGATGAGGGTCACAACTGATAATTAATACATGAAAAATGAATCTAGCAATGATGAATGTGTTAAATCAATCCATTATATAGTCTGTAAGATTTTAAAATTACCTTTCACCACTCAGCTACTACTTTTTCAACAACTAAGAAAGCTCCACTGCAATCTGAAGCAAATCTACTGTCCAGATTTGTTTGCTATAAAAGTGAGCACTCTGGTTTGACTCCTATATTCTCTAAGTTTTGTCGGCTATTAACGTTTAGAAACCTGTATGAGGTTCCTAATGGACACACTGGTAAACAATATGCATCTTAACCAACATGAATAATGTCCAAAACTATGAGAAGATAAAGATCTGTAAACGAATGGCTCTCTCTACAGATTCATAGTAGAGAGAATCAGCACAGGAAATGATGCTGAGGTTCCTGAGTTCCCCAGTAAGAGATACATTAATACATCTGTATGATTGTGATCTTCAGGAAATGAGAATCTAACGACAAATACAGACAGACACATGCTTGTACTTATGATACTTGTGAGGCAACACTTTACTTTAACTCCCCTATTCAGCATGTATAAGCAGTATGTATACATATATATATACACACACACACACACACACACACACATATATATATATATATATATGTGTGTGTGTGTGTGTATATATATAAATCTCCCTCTGGTGTCGTGTCTTCCTCAGGCCTGAGTCCTCTAGGTGTTTGAGGGATCTGCGCAGTATCTTAGCTGTTCTTGGACTGCAGTCTTCTGGATAGAGACCTCAGATGTTGTATCTGGAATCTGACACATGCTTGTACTTATGATACTTGTGAGGCAACACTTTACTTTAACTCCCTTATTCAGCATGTATTAAGCAGTATAGATATAATATAAAATCCCCCTCTGGTGGTATGTCTTCCTCAAGCCTGAGTCCTCTAGGTGTTTGAGGGATTTGCGCAGTATCTTAGCTGTTCTTGGACTGCGCTCTTCTGGATAGAGACCTCAGATGTTGTATCTGGAATCTGTTGGAGCCACTCTCCCAGTCTGTGGGTCACAGTCCCCAGTACTCCGATTACCACTGGCACCACTGTTGCCTTTACTCCCCACATCTTTTCTAGCTCCTCTTTCAGCCTTTGGTATTTTTCGAGCTTCTCATGTTCCTTCTTCCTGATGTTGCTTGAGATTGCTACATCTATCACCACCGCCTTCTTCTGTTGTTTGTCGATCAAGATGCAGAGGGGGAAAGTCCCTTTCGCACATACGGTCTATCCCTGAAAAGTTCAGGAACATTTTCTGCATGGGGTGAGCCAAGTCTAACCTAGTTTGACAGTTTGATCTGAGTTTCGTGAGTTTTGCCTTCTTCTTCTGTTGAGTTTTACGGCGGTTTGCATCCATAAGTGTTGCATTACCTGCTGTCTGCTGGACTGTCCCTTGCCTCATCTATTACTGTATTGCCATGTTATGCATGAAAAAGTGCGAGACAGAGATGTTCTTAAATGTAGCTGCATGTGTGAATAGTGAAAATCATTAGTGGTGCCTGAAAGGTTATCCCAGTAATTTACTCGGAACTATGTGTGAAAGAGGCTTAACAGTTAATAAATTGTGTTTAACACTCTATAATGTAGTTTTAGCAGATAGAAGTGTTTATTTGTGTATTTGTCAACAACTATAACTCTTCCTGTGGGCACCCATACATGAAGGCTGCTGTATAAACACATGACAATATAGTAAAACACAGTTGTATTAATATAAAATATGTCGTCATGAGAGAAGTTGCAATTGTCAACAAATACTGTGCATTAACAAGCATTTAAAAATGTCCTTATATCTGCATATACCTACATTATAGTGTGTCATAAACATATACTGCTTACAAAATGTTAAGTACAGGGACTGAAAGTGTTGCCCCTAATTCAAATGTTCATTATAAAATCAAGACATAACACTCAAACAGCCCTTAAAAGAAGTAAAGAACATGACAAAATGTCCTCACTTTCCAAACAGTTTCTCACTCACAATATCCTAAAACACACACACACACACACACACACACACACACACACACACACACACACAAACAGAGCAGGAGTTGTCCTGGTTTAGCCTGAAACGTGACGGCACTCTCAGCAGAGGCGTCAGGGTCATCAGTCCAGTATGTGGTTCAAGAGGCCAGTGTGTGTGTGTGTGTGTGTGTGTGTGTGTGTGTGTGTGTGTGTGTGTGTTCTCATGACCTTGATGTTCATAATATGTGCTTCCCTGCAAGCTCACACATTCCTGTACTCGGTGACTGAATGTTTATCTGTTTATCTGCACGTGTGCGTGACTGTGTGTGTGTGTGTGTGTATTTACATGAAACATTAGCTAATGAAAGGTCCTGTTCACTTGTGGAGACTGAGACTGAGGAGCGCAGACAGCTGCTGGCACAGCAGGAGGCGTCAGACACGAGGTCAGCAGCAGGAGGAGGAGGAGGAGAGGGGGATGAGGAGAAAGAAGAGAGAAAGAAAATCTTTAAATGAAATGAGAGATTTATATAAAATCTGTCGCTTCTCAGCTCTAGCTGTGCTCACAGGACCACTTAAAAAGATAATATAACTTTAACAGTCTTTTTTTTTCACATCATTTCCCAGAAACTGGAAACTTTTTTTAATAAGTTGGCAAAATCCTACTTTTCCTGAGCTAAAAAAAATGTCATTGCAGTGAGAGTAGATGGAAAAAACTGCATGTGTAAATATTATTCCTAGTCATTATATAATTATACCGCGTAATGAGCAGAAACCTACACAACCCAAACTTGTAACAAAAGTCAGCATTACTTTAAAATAGGCATAAAAAACAAAAGTGCTGCTTGTTGTTGAGCAGCCACAGTGGTTGTTTGACCTTAATAATCCCAGTTTGAATTTCAATCCTTCTTATGTAATAATGAGATACAGATTGTTGGTGGTAGTGTGTACAGATTGTCAGAATTTGAAGGCCATGTCTTTTTCCATCTGGGCCTTCATCATCCCGCATGGAAAGGTTGGACACGCGTTATGTAAACATTATGTTACAGGACTTTGGACAATAAAACAAATCAGAGTGGAAAGTAATCCATGTAAATGGTGCATCAGCGTTGAGTAAGTCAATAAAAAAGACTTTTATTGACCCGGCAGGAAAAATCTATCTGGATGTCTTGGTTACGATGTTTTAACAGCATTTATTCTGTATTTTCTTAACTAATTCCATGAAAAATACCAAAACCAGCAATGATTTACTAACAAGTACTGTGTGTGTGTGTATCCAAAGCCTGATATATCTTATTCCTCTGTGCCGTAGAGATCTGTTTTCATCCAAAAACTGTTAAAAACACGTGTAACGAGCCACAGCGCTGCACTGGGTGACGTTCCTTCATCACCATGAACACACACACACACTGTTTATTTTGACTCAATCCCATACACACACCGTTCTGCTGCCAGAAATAATCACTAGAGCACCAAATGTGGATTAATCCGCCACTGAAAATAGTCCCCCAACAAATAGCACCATTTTCTCCAGTTTGAGTGATGTTTGCTTAAAACTACAGTGACCAGCTGTTTTAGGAAATGACTGAGCATTTTTTTTAAAAATGAGATTATGTATTTGTGAGCTGTTTTTGAAGATTTACTTCTTCAGTACAGAAAGAGTAGGGAAGTACGGAGAGATGGACTTTTGCTCTTTTCATGCTTCATACTGAAATATAAACATTTAAATGGTTAAACAGTGATTATATGTAATCTACAATAATTATTACTTTTCAAAATACAGTCTAATTTTAATGGCTGATGATGTAAAAACATCAAATCGCTGATTACTGGGATAAGAACATCAGTGGAAAGCAGTTTTACAACCCCTTTATAATAATAATAACAATAACAACTTTATTCATATAGCACCTTTTAAGACAAACTGCTTTACAGTAAAAACAAGAAAGAAAAATAATTGAAAACATACGATAAAGATAATTAAAAACAGTGTTGTGATAATTTGTGCTTTATGCAGCATGACTCAATGATCAGAGTGTTTGGGTTTTAAACAAATCCCCCAGTTTAACCACATATAATTAATATACATCAGATATTGGTTGATATGACCAATCGTACATTTATAATTCAGCATACTTAAAGAAGGGATTTTGGTTACTTTCATTCTGTTTTTTACCTCCAGATAATTGGTTTAGGTCATGTGATTAGATCTGGGATTTTTTTAAATTGTGTATGTTTTGGACTCATCATGAAAGGATTACAAAAATAAAAAGAATACATGGAAGAAGAATACAATTTTTAAGCTTTTTCAACTTGAATTCAGTATGTATTCCACAGTATTTATTCTTCATCTTTCCTCCTCCTCCACTCTGGCCAGACGGAAATCAGTCCATCTGAATTATTTACGTCCTGACTGGTGAGTCAGAAGGATAAACACCAAGAAATTATTTTTGAATCCTGTTTGAACCTGGCCTGGTTCAAAGACAGACAAGGAGAAGAGTGATATAGAGGGTGAGAGAGACAGATATGAAGCACAAGAGTCAGGAATGGAGACAGACGAGGGAGTAGAAAGAGGATACGAGTCATTCATCAATCTCATCCTTCTGACAACTCCGCGGCTCGGCTTCATTTTCGCGGCACTCCGTCATTGTTGCGGCACGAGACACTTACACAGAGGCCGGTCAGGACGTCACATGGCAGCATAAAAATACTTATGTGCTACTACTCAGCATGATGGGATATCATTTAGCCCGAATGGAAAACTGAAAACTTGCCATGCTGATGATTTGGAAACATGAGAATCCAAATGTATCTGGAAAATTTTATTTTCTCTTCTGACTGGGTAATGAACGCATCCCTGAGGTCTGTTTCTGACTGGCAGTTAATTATATCGTTCGGTAGTTAAGATCTCTACCTCAGTTTGGTTGAACCTTGTCTCCTACAAAATACATTTAAATCCTGATAATGAGCTTTTCCTAAGTTGTTTTGGGTGAAGAGTAATTGCTGCCTGGGTTTTGTTTACCTCCAAGACTTCTACAAGTTGCCTTGTCATAACTGTAAAATAGGAATGTTCCAGTCAGGTTGTTCTGGTCATGATCAGAGTCTTTTAATATTTACTATCAAGTCCAGTCCGATACTTATATTTATTTTCACAGAGCAATTCATTACAAACACCTGTGCAATCTAATACGACAGCTCTGCAATTAATTCTACTTTTACGAAGCTTTTGCTTTTTCAGTTTTTGTTGACACTCTCACAAAATGGTGATAACTCTACTTGATACACGATCAAACAGTAGCTGTAGGTGTAGGTAGGTGAACTTGACTGTTGTCCTGATATAGAGCGTAAACACCTGACACCAGATGGTCACTGACAGTCTTGTTGGATAGACAAAACTGCTCCATATCTGATAGTTCCTCCCTATTTATTCTGTGCAGACAAAAGCCACTTTTCCACCGTGTGGTACAGCTTGACTCGACTCGACTCTATTCGCCTTTTTTGGTTTTCCGTCAGGCAAAAGTTGCGGATAGTACCTGGTACCTGGTGCTTTTTTTGGTATCAGCTCCGTCGAGGTTCAAAGCGAACTGAGCCGATGCTAAAAGGTGATGTGAAAACATTGCGGACCACTGATTGGTCAGAGAGAATCGTCACTACAGTCATCCACTTGCACGACACGGGACATCCTGCAGTGGAAAATGAATGAATGTAAAGGAGGAATGCAGAGGAGGAAAATTAAATTATAATAGCATCTGTTTCCACAGTCCACATCATCTGTTGAGTGTTTGATGGTTATTTATTTGTGCTTTAGAAGATAATCACCATAAAACAATCAGAAAATAATATTATTATTTAATATTATATCTCTCATTCACTGCTTTGTTCTCTCTACCGCCGCTCCCTCTTCTCACTCGACCACGTCTAACTTTACTTTTAATGTTATCAAATGAAGAGAAATGTCCTCCCCTCATCCTAAACTGGTCCTAAACTGATACTAGAATACTTCCTTGTTTTATAATAGTAATAATAATAAATTAGATTTATATAGCGCCTTTCAAAACACCCAAGGACGCTTTACAAAAAGGAAAAAAACAAAGAAAACTAAGCTGAGCTTAAATAATAAGCAACTGAGAAGTTAATTGGTTAACTGTGGGCCAAGAGCCTGAGCAAACAGGAAGGTTTTGAGGGTTGATTTGAAAGAGTTTAGGGTAGGAGCGTTACGGATTTTGGGGTTGCCACGCTGAAGGCTCTGTCTCCGAAATTGCGTTTATGAATGAAGCGGTACACAGACACACAAAGGAGATGCGCTGTGTGTGTTTGACCAATCAGCAACGGTTATCCCTGCAATACCTGCCCCCATTGTGAAGTTACTATCTGCAGTGGAAAACCAAATCCAGAAAAGTAAAGCAAGTAGAGTTGAGTGGAGTTTAGCCAGTATCATGTAGTGGAAACACGGCAAAAGTTCAAATCTGCTCTCAGATTAGATTAGAAAGTCACATTGCTGTTTTTTTTTTAATCACAAGATGTAATTCTCTGATCAGTTTAAATCAAATGTTGCAGCTGTGACAGAGTTATTCCATCCCTCCTGTAATTGAGAAGCATTGGATTCACCTCGTTAACACAAATCAGTTTCAGGTGTTGGCACCGTTTGTTCAGAAGCAGGAAGCCTTTTGGCTTGAACGACGGAACAAAACTTCAAGAGTGAAACCCAAAACTTTTTCCTAAACACCTTCAAGCAAGTGCTCCAACCAGAGAAAGTTGAACCTCTTCATTGTCTCAAACACACACCACACTCCCATGAAGATTTAGTGAGTTTAAAATAAAGCTCTTTTTTTTTTAGGATAAGTCAACAAACAACAAACACAAAAAAATCTCAAGGGAAAGTAATGCCATGAAACTGTGGTTTAGCAGAAAGATGTTAATTAGAGAAAACAGCATCAACAGAAACAGGTCTTGAAGAGTTATTTTGCCTTTTGCCATTTACTTTCTGCATACTTTTAAACTTAGTGTGGGGATTAGAGGAATAATACATTGGAATAGTCCGTGTGTTCCATATTTTTAGAAAGTTTTTGGGGAGTTTTCTCTCATCTTAATGGAGGATGTAAGGATAGAGGATGTTGTATTGCTGTAGAGATCGTAAAGCCTCTTAAGACAAATTCATGATTTGTGATATTGGGCTATATAAATAAAATTAACTTGACTTGTTAGTAAAAATAAGAAACAGTGTTAGTATAATCAGAGAAATTAGAGTAGAATAAATACTGTAGTGTTTTCTGATCTGATGCCCCAATTGATAGGATGACATTATTCCTAATAATCTCGGTTTATGTCCCATATTTGAAATATTTATCTGCTCTGGTTTTTCATTGACTTCTCATGTCGCCTCTGAAAAATATGTTTTGAGTTCAGTCTGAAGATTTACTATTCAGATAAGATGTTGTATGTTACATCTTTTGGGTAAAAGATGGTTTATCTGTCCAACACTTGAGTCTGACAGCTCTGGTTTGGATATTTGTGATCCCCGGAAGATGCTTGTGATATTTGTGAGCGTTCCTTTAGTGTCGCCATCAGGCCAAAATATACCACCTGACCGACACTTTGGTCGATGACAAGAGATTACGAAGACCGATGTCCAGATTTACATGAAATTTGTCTCCAGAGGAGGAAGGCTTTACATTTTAGACATGAGCTGTGATGCCGGAGGGATACATTAAAAATTAGAAGATACTGACACATATTCATGTAGAAGATGCACTATACAAAACCAGTTCATTGTCATTTTTGGTTAGAACAAACAACATTTGACAACACGTATAGTTTTTAGATTTGTATGTTGAGCTTTTCTGGTGCTGAAACGTTACACGATTCTATATTTCAGTCTTTTGACACCAAAACAAAAATCCTCAAAAAACTAGCTGACAGCTGCACAGAGTATGTGTTGGAGCAGTATAATTAAAGTGCTTGAAGACAGAAGTGCTGAGTGTCAGAGATGCAGATACAGAGGCACACAGTGACAGACCGGTTAGATTGGATTCAGTGTTGCTCTTTTGTTTTGTTTTTTTTTTTGTTTTTTTTTTTCTGTGGCATGATGCAGCAAAATGCAGAAAGCCAGAGGAGATGACAGCAGCTGTACTCTGCTGCACCATCAGCCTCAAGCTGCCAGAAATAGGAGACACACTCCCAAAACAGGAGACACGCTCTTCACTTTGCAGCTGCTCTGACACAAACACTCGCCTTTCTTCTTTTTTAATTTTTTATGAAAAGGGCAGTTCTTATATTCGACTGTTTCAAATGTGTTTTACAGCCAAAGAAGGCAGGAATGACATATCTATTATTTAACCACAATAATGGAGGGGTGACTGAGTGGGCCTATAGGCCACAGGCCCTCACCCTGCACAGAGGCATCTGTATGAATTGAATTGACTGCATACTGGCAGTGTTTGATGGTTATTTATTTGTGCTTTAGAAGATAACCACCATAAAACAATCAGAAAATAATGTTTTATTTCTCTCAAATCACTGCTTTGTTCTCTGTACCGCCGCTCCCTCTTCTCACTCGACCACGTCTAACTTTACTTTTAATGTTATCAAACGAAGAGAAATGTCCTCCACTCATCCTAAACTGCTCCTAAATTGATACTAGAATACCTTGTTATTCCTTGTTTTATGAATGAAGCGGCCCTCGCCCTGCACAGAGGCATCTATATGAAGTGAATCGACTGCATACTGACATCATGCAACACAGGATGTCTGACGTCGCTGCAAGAATTTAAAAACCCTAAAAGTCAAATTTTCATGTGGCAACTCTGATTAAAGTTGCTGCTATTTGCATTTTGAAACATTATACATGGTAGAAGACTTTGATTTTGTTGTTTTCTTAGTTTTTCACCGTTGAGCTTCAATTAGATCCAACAAAATCACCTTACGTCCCATTCACCTGCAGACAAAACATTTGATTTTCATGCATTTCAATATTAGAATAGAACTCAACACTGTAATATAGTACGTTAAGTATATAAGTTTTGAGAAGAAACAGTATAGATCGCTTGTCAAACCTCATTGGACAACCAATGAGTGATAAGCAATCTGGGAAACCCAATCTGTATTCTTGACAATGTCTCATTGACTCTCCTCATGGCGTCCAAAATGACAGGATCAATGGTTGACAGGAGCAAAGAAGGAAATCAGGTGATGTTATAATAGAGTGACAAGGTCCACGTAGGGAGGAGGTTGAGATTGGGTCAATAAAAAAGAAAGACTTACAAAACATGGGTGACTGACTCTATGTTTCCTCATTTCCAACCATGAGTCAACATTGTTTATTACAAATCAAGAGCACAATCAACCCCTAACCTTCACCATGTGGCTATTATTATAATCATGACAACAATGGTCCTTCTTCTTTCATAAGGAAGAAGTACTTTTAACCGAAACCACAAGGTTTCCCAAAGCCTACCAAGGTACTTCTTTTAACTCAAACCATGATCTTTCTCTAAATCTAACCAAGTGGTTTTTGTGCCTAAACCTAACCAGAACAGATTTGAGTATTTGCACTTCTTTGTGCGAACAAGCTCGTACGTGACATATAGGGTTTGGTTCTGATATGTCTGGTTACATTTCGAGTCAAAGTTACCCTAATAAAGTTGATGATTAAGTGTTGATGTGTGGGATCGATCAGTCAGTCAGTAGCGAGTCACACATCTGTTTCACAGAAGCGGGTAGCTGTTGCTGGGTGCGGCAAATATTTGTAACAGCAATCAAATAAATATATTCAGATGTTATTTCAGTAAGTGGAGTTACAACGACGTGTACAGCTGCGTTGTTCATCCACATCCGTTTTTTTTTGGGAGGGGTTTTTTGGCTCCCACCTTCAACACTTTGATGGGTCGACAGTTTTTTTTCCAGAAAACAGCTGTCAATGAGAACAACACCAGCTCTATTAAAATCACTGAGAAATATGAGACTTTCAGTAGTTTAAAACTCGGATGTGTAGGATCTGAAATTGATAGCAGCACATAAACTGCACCACTGCAAACTAGCCCTAACCCTAAACCTAGCCATAACCCTAACCTAAAAGATTTATAGATTTGTGCATCAAAAACGTACACATACATGTAGGCTTTTTTGTCTAAAATTCAAAGCTGAACCTAAATATATATCTTTTTATAAGCAACTTGAAAGTATTGCGAGTCTATGATTTGCTTCTTGATAAGATACCTAAGAAACGTAACACAACGAGCAGTTGTTTAACACTTCTGCACACTCGATTCTCTGTGTTTCAGATACCGAATGATGCTGTCACTACTGTTCCAAACACTGGATTTATAGCGTTTTGGAAATGAACTTTTCAAATGAGCCTCAGCAGAGCGAGCAGCAGCCAGGCCTTCATGTCTTTTTTTTTTTTCTTTTTTTTTTTTTTTCTTTTATGGCCCTCGTGCATCAGACACTTGGCCTCCGTCCCTGCAGAGCAGAGCCAGGTGGATCCTGGACGGTTTAATGGAAATGGGTTTACATTCTTCTTTAACTCTGAGTCCAGGAAACCTGTGGTTTGAAGTCAGATGAAATAAGAGTTTGTCTGTCTGTCTTTTTCTCTTACGGTCAGAAAAAAAGCAGGGGACACCTGACCTGCAACAAACTAGTCCTGCCTCGATATGGCTACAAATCTAACTACTGGAGATTTATCCCGCACAGACATTTTGACGTGTATCCTCAATTTTTTAAAATACATTTGACAACCTTTTGGCCCGAACAAGCAAGAGGAGGAAAAATATACAGCATTCATCTCTTTTTCAAAGCCTTTATCTCTCTCAGTTACTTCTGCTGACCGACTCTTTTTACAGGCTGATTTATGGAGTGGAGGATTTATCGTAGAGGTTTATTATATCGAGTTTATGGTACCAAACTGGACATTATATGACGAAATATGAGGTTATGTAGGAATTTTGAGGATGAACAAATAGGGTTATTGAGTCCTATAATAGATGAGGTTTTTTCTTCCCCTCAAATCAGTTCATGATATAAATCTAAAACATGAATAGAAAATGTCAAAAGTTATAACCCTCATTTCTGTTTTAATGGCTTTTTATTCAGTATTTTTCCCATACTTTCCCTTATTTTTCAGGCATTTCAAGTTTTTTTGTATGTTTTTTTTTTTTTTTTTTTACATTGCATTTAAATTATTAAAGATGGGCTCAGTGTTTTTACTGTTTGTGACATTTTGCTGACATTAATGTCATTCAGCACCTATTCATTGCTTCAGAACACATTGAAGTTGTGGGTTTTGAGTTTGGTCAAGTGTGAAGTGTGTTTTCAGTCATGTTGTGTTGGTGTAACGTTTTTTGTAGCGTGTGAAAAGTTTGCTCCTCTCCCTAACCCTAAACCACTAGGTTCTTGTGTTAAATCACCAATTTCAGTCCAATGTTTCTCTTAATTTATCTGTCATGTTACACAAATAATGGAATACAGGTTACAGTTGAGTATTTTGTGTTCATATTGTTGAAGGGCTTCTGTCCTATTGTTGTTGTGCATCATTAGCTGCACTAAGCAGTCAGTCACAGCTCTGTCAAGCTGAGGTAGGAGGGATAAAACTGTTCTGTAGTAAATGACATTCTGTATAATTTGGTGCACACATGGCTGCGTTTGTGACTGTAGGAATTTTGTGATTGTCAGCAGTAACAGAGAAATTCTACATAAAAGTTCTATATTACTGTATAGTGTTGAAAGTGTCTGTAGTAATATGAGTAGATGGTAAACTGGAGTTAGGTGAGGCTGACAAGCTTTACCCTTTTTACACCAAAATTAGTGCACATATGCAAGTTTTAGGCGATTGACTCCTCTCTAATTGCTAGTAGACAATTTGCTTGTTTGACATCACGAATGTGCAGGAAAACAAGGTTAGTAAACAATAGAGAACAGCATGGAGGCCAATGACAAATGTTACTATGGTTACTTTTTTTAGATCTTTTACTTCAGTCTGTCTATCAAACTCAACACCGACTGAATGATGTTCGAGCGCTGCCTGAACAGAGACACAGGGTGGAATTCGTTGCACGTTGCGTTCCTGGCTATTTACGCACCAACGTCTGGAACTTGAACGTGAAAATTAGCGTGTCCACCCGGGTGTCATGCTTCCATCACTGCCAATCGGAGCTGGAGGCAATAAATACCCGTGACTACTGCAGAGTTATTTGATCCAGCAATGAATACCGATTGTACCCTTTCCCACTGAGGACAAAAGCCAGATGTTAGTGGGTGTTAGTGTGAAAGAGGCTTCACTAGTGAGAGGAGTAGGGAATAGAGAAGCTGTCAGCTAGCTGTAAGGCTGCACATTTTATTTGTTTGTTCTTTGCTTCAGCTCAAGTTATTATTGTTGGATGTCTCCGGGTTACTTTTTGCCCATTTCATTAATATTTTTGTAAATAATCATCACTTTTTTTGTGTTGCACATACTCCTTCCTGCCAACCTGCTTCATTAACGCCACCCTTTTAAAGTTTCCAGTGCCAAATGACATCTTCTGCCCTTTATATTTTTATAGTTTCTCTTTTTTTCTTCCTCTCCCTCAGACGTATCCCATGGTTCTTGAGTACCGGCCACGCATCGACTTTGGCTGAACCACGGCTGCAAGAAGAGGACCACACACACGTACACACAAATGACATACAACATACACAAGTATACAAAACATTAGGAACACCTACATTTGCACACACACACACACACACACACACACACACACACACACGACCACAATGTGCAGAGAAAGAGAAAAGATTTAAATGTATTTTTGTACAGCCAATGATGAAGTGCATACGTTGTTACGGTAAAGAGGTTTTATGCTACATAGAATAATATATATGCTATAATATATGATATTTTTAAATGTATGTCCCTGTGCCTAAAAACCTGTTCAGATCAGAAATGAAGTACGACCATATCTTGACTTGCCTGTCTAACTCTGTAGATTAAATGTTGATTTTCTACTGTTGATGACTGGTCGTGTGTCTGATTTCTCTACATTGATCTTAACTTCAAACAAAGTGAGTCTAAATGAAAGGTGCACAAAGTTTTTTTTACCCCCAAGACAGAAGATGTAACACTTTTCAGGAACTGCATCTAATAGATAAATGAAATTATTAATCTAAGGGGATTTTTTGGCCGTTTAGGGGAAGAGGAAACAAGTAGTTGACACAATCCGTTGAACTTGTTAGCAAACAGTTGCTTATTTCCACATCCAGCAGTTACGGAGCAACATTATCATTCATTTGGAGTCGTGTTTCTGTCCACCTGGTGAATGTAAGTCCAATATTCACTCTCTTTTAGCTCTGTGTTTGGTCTCCACCAACTCCTGAGGGAAATATCTGGTTCTT
Organism: Thunnus albacares; assembly: GCF_914725855.1. Lineage (NCBI taxonomy): Eukaryota > Metazoa > Chordata > Actinopteri > Scombriformes > Scombridae > Thunnus > Thunnus albacares. Next base: position 28,792,618 of record NC_058119.1, read on the forward strand.
TAGCTGCTAAATGCTCCACTTTGTCTGTTGGTGCTGAGCAGGTAGTGGACAGTAGGGTTTTTAGAGCTTTTTCTCTGAAAACAGCTGCATGCTGTGGCTGAAAATGAAACAATAAGAGCGCAGAGAGTGAACCGAGAGGGTGACAGATAAACAATGAGCCGAAACTCTCTATAAAGCTCCGTAAAGCCGAGTGGAGCTGCAGAGTTGCTGATAATTCTCTGTAGTTTCATCACTTCGAGCCACAACCAACATATTACACACTTAAAGCTGCTGTAAGGTTGGTTAAAATAAGGCAATACTTTTCTAAAGCTCGGGAAAGATCACAGTCATGGTTAAGGTTGTTTTTAGCATTTACACACATGACCAATGCAGACTTTTTTTTTTTTTTTGCTTGTGAGGACAGTCCCTGACACTTCCAAGCACCCATTCATTTAATTCTAGTAATTAGAGACAGTAAAATGTTACTGTTTGCACCTTTAAGTAAATGAGTGCTGCTTCTGTGCCCGGTCATACTTCATCTCCCAAAAATACACACACAGAAAATGTTGAATGTGTTGTGGCGGTCAGGGTCAGACAGACAGTTTGCATCTGCTCACTAAAACAGTCACCAGGTGAAATATGTCGGTGTCTGAATTTATGAGTGAAGAGAGCAGACAGAATGATAAACAGGCAGAATGACACACACGCACACAAACACACACACCTCACGCCGACCTACATAAACAGTATATGCACACTGTAGTAAAAACAGGTGCATCGGATGACACGTTAGCCTCCATTCCTCACCGGCGGCTCAACGTGTATGAATGCATACAAACAATGACATGACAAAAACAACTCTGACAGTTTTACTCACACAGTCACACACCCTCGAACATGCTCATATCTACACTGAAACACACACATACACACACTTGTCCTTCCAACTGTTCGTCTTGCCCTCGTAGTTGTTTTTTTTTTCAGGTCAGAGTTATGTAGGCCAGAGGTCCCTGTGGTTCTTCACATGAGCCGTCAACGTTGTATGATGCTGTAGTATAAGGTCTGGCTTTATGAGAAGATGAATGTGAGTCTTCAATATCATCTTCCTTTTTTTTTTTTTAGGACTGGACAAAGAGAGCTGAGAAAAAATGTTGAGCTAAAATTTGAAGTTATAGACGTGATAAATTGTCAGGTGATGTGATGCAAGTCAGTAAAAAAACAACCTTTACCCCCCCATAAAAAAACAAAACAAAACTGATTGCTGCTTTTCATTTAGCACAAAGACATTTCTTACTCAAACACACACACACACACACACACACACACACACACAGTCCTCGAACAAGTGTGTGTAAAAGCAACCTTGACGTGAAATAAATCCTCAGAGGCTGTAACTACGTTTCAAAGGTTTACTGAGAAAACAATGAAAAGTTGCAAGATCCATTCTTTTTCCCGCTCAACTTGGCTCTCAGCCTTAAAAAAAAAAAAAAAAAACTGTCTCGCTCCACCGACTAATTAAACTGAGAGCTGTTGGCTATGACATCATCGGTAGAGTACATAAAGCAGCATTTGAACATTGTAAAATATCAACATTAGCAAGAACCATCTTTCAATATTTAATAGTGTTTTTCGAAACAAATAATTTCACATGAGAGATTTTGCTACTAATATTATCTTCTCTTTTTATTCTCAATATGGCTCTTACACACATACACAACAACAGGACTGACTGCTTTGAGCTAAATGCTAACATCACCATGCTCACACACTAATATGCTTATGTTTAGCAGGTAATATTAACCATGTATGCTAATATTTGCTAATAAGCACCTTATGATCAAGTCAAAGGATCAAATTCATCCTGAAGGTCACATGAATATGTGCACAAAATATCATGTTAAACCGTCTAAAAGTTGTTGAGATGTTTCACTCTGAAACAAAATGTCAACCTGCTGGTGGCACTGGAGGAAAAGTCAGATGATCAACGAAGTCTGTGGACTTTCGTACAAAATTCTGGGCCGATCGATGCTGCGGATGTTGAGATATTTCACAGAATCAATTAATCTCTTAATTAATCTCTGTAAGTCTCTTAGCAGCATTGATATCTATACCAAACTTTACGGTAATCCATCCAATTAGGGCTGCAACTAACGATTGTTTTCTTGATTATTCAATTAGCTGTTTGGTCTTTAAAATGTCAGAAAGTTTACTATCATAGAGGACAAAAGGAACCTTTCCTTTCCTCCCTGCCTCGTCTACATCCTACATTTCCCAGCATACCTTTTAACTTTTAACTTCTAGCGAGGGTGTGTGAATTTGTCTCTTCCCTCCATTGATTTGTTATTTGTGTGGGTGAAAAGAGTGAAAATGAGTCTTATCAATACTAAAAGTCCCAACCAGTAAGTGAGTGTTTTTCCAGCTTAGACAAAATGAAAGTTTCTGTGTTGTTTTCAGAACACGAGCTACGTTTTGTTTAACGGAAGCCGCTGTGGGAGGACAAACAAGTTTCACTCTCTGTTGTTTGATTCATTACGGGATGTCAAATAGAGAACAGAAGACCTACAATCACCAAGCCCAATTTCAGCCTTTGGCTTAGAAAAACACAATTACAATACGTGACTCTCATTGAATCTGCTCTGTCTACCTGAGATACCGTGCGCTTTGAAAGATCACATCAAACCAGAGCCTTTAAACCTGCTGCGAGTCCTTCAGCGCTGGACTCCTGCCAGTCTGCTGGACGGAGGAACACACAGTGCAGTAAAATCAGTGATATTAAAGGCAAACGACGTCTGGCACAAGACACGGACGTGTTTCATAACCAGCAGCCACATCTCAGTTTCAACCTTGGATCCAAACATCCTTTATGATAAATATATCACCCTGAGAGGACGACTCTCCTACTGCAGGTGTAAGGCTCATTACCATACTTGTTATTACCTTGGAAACAGTCCTCATCAACCACCAAGGTTCATTTAGTCGCTCCGGAGGACTAAAGTGACCTTGTGGTGAAACTGTTTTGTCAACATACTTAGATAGACATATTTAGATTGTTATCCCAATTAAGGTTAATTCAGTAATTTAGTTCTGATTTATTATTATTATTATTATTATTTAATTCTTTCAGTCATGTCATGAGAAATATGTTGTCTGATCCATGCATCATTAAACGCATGTTTGTGTTATTTATAAGACTTGTTTGTTGACTTGTGTCAGATATACAATGGATTTTCTTCACTATTTGCACACTTTGTGTTGTAGTTTTCATTTTAAACAGATAAAATTGCTATTGTTATGACCATCAAGCTACACACAATAACCCATAAAATGACAAAATTCAAACATATTTTTTTGCAAATTTATTAAAATCTGAACTTTTTCATTTACAGAAGTATCCAGACGCTTTGCTGCGGCACTTCTAATTATGATCAGGTGCATCCTGTTTGCTTTAATCTTCCTTTAGATGTGTCTAAAACTTGACTGGAGTCCACATGTGGCAGAAGAACAGATTGGACATAGTTTAGAAAGGAACACAATAATAAAAAGTATTACAATTAAATGACATTACATTAAATCCATACAGAGTTAAAAATCTAAACAAGGAGAAATAATAATAACAACAACTAAAAATCATCCTTTCTGAGACCTTTTTAGCAGCAGGAGCCTGATAATGTAATCATGTCCAACACTTGTTAGTCCAGAGCAAAATATCTCAACAACTAATAACCAGATTTCAATAGAGAGCTTGTTGTAATGTGTACAACTTAAAAATCCAGCCTTGGAACATAACCTCACTCACAGTATGTTGTGTTCACTCCATATGTTTATATAAGGTTAATGTTTCCACTGTATCTGATGAACTATGTAGGTTATCAGGACAAGATAAGACGCAGTCACCTTGTTGTTGTTCTTTGTATTTACTGTTGTGTGACTCTGATGTTTGAGTTTAATGAATGACTGAAAAGGTGAAATGCAGAGGAGGAAGAAGAGACAATCTTTATTTAAAACACGTCTGAAAGCCGACAGCAAGAGCAGAGACTTTTATAAACCTGCAACTATCCCGTTGGAACTAAAAATCAGTCCCTGGTTTCTCTGGTCGAAACGCAGGTTCAGTTCTCGGTCTTCTGCGCCTGTTTTTTTCGAGAACGTTTTCAATTTACGCATAAAAAAACCTGAGTGGCATCTCCAGAAATATAACACACTCTGATATCTGCAAAGGTATGTATAATGGACGCAGCTTCATGACACTACCTCACCCTGATACCATCCCGCCACTCAGTATCAACACTCAACACAGATATCAACGTGTCAAAGGTCGGGCCAAGTTAAACAGCAGATGGCACGGAATGTCCCGCGGCCGGAGGGGGAGCTGACATCGAGTCCGCTCAGACAAACAGCAGCTGGCAGAGTCCTGCTGAGAAGGTCTGCGTGCGTGACACCGAGACATCACAAGTGCATGTTCACACTGTGTGTGTTTGATCACTACAAAATATATTAAGGAAACTTACACGTAAAACGAGATAAACAGTGAACATAAGTGCAACAACAACAACTTCTCTGCAGTCGATCAGTGAGTTTGAAGGACAGATTATAGATGGGAGATGCTGAAATTCTTGGATTTCTAACAAATAACAAGTCTGGATGTGTTTTTTTTTTTTTTGTTTGGACTCTGAATTAAGTTTCAGCTCACACATAAACAAGGTAAACAAAACAGCCGTCTTCCATTTGAGAAATATTGCCAAGGTTCGGTCTCTCATCTCCAGCGGGTTAGATTATGGTAATGCAATTTTGACTGCATTTTTTTCCCCAAAAAGTCTACTGAAGCCTGACCACAACTAAAAATAGAGATCATATCACTGCAGTTTTAGCCAAGAAGCCAAGAAGAATTGATTTTATGGAAGCAAATAACCGTCATAATAATCTGAATATCACTTTAAAATGCAATTAAAGCCATTAAAAAGTGAATAAATAATTAAACCTAAAGTTAAAACTAATTAAAGCTAAGTGGAAAATATGTTGAATGCTGTTCCACAGTTTAGGAGCATACTTTATAAAAAGCTGCATCTCCAGTTTTATTTTGATTTTATTTTGGAAACAAACCAGCAGTCTGTAACGTTACGTGGACCTAAACCATTTAGAGCCTTATACACTAATAACAGGAATTTAAAGGTGCAGTGTGAAGAATTTAGACTTGACAGAAACGGAATATAATATTCATCAGTATGTTTTAACTAGTGTATAATCCCCTGAAAATAAGAATCATTTTGTTTCGTTACCTTAGAATTATATCTAAAGAGGGAGCGGGTCCCTCTGTCTGTGCTGGCAGACACCCGCCAGACATGACATATAGTAGCACATGTGACAGACATCAGATATCATCACAAGGGTCGTAAATATTTGTCTTGTCTGTTATGTCATTTGTATTTATTATGATTATAAAACGGATTCTTGTAGAAGGTCAAAAACTGGCGGAATGATGGATGTGTTATTTATGAGTAATAACAGGAATTTAAAGGTGCAGTGTGAAGAATTTAGTGGCGTCTAGCGGAACAGACTTGACAGAAATGGAATATAATATTCATAAGTATGTTTTAACTAGTGTATAATCCCCTGAAAATAAGAATCATTGTGTTTTTAGTATCTTAAAATGAGCCCAGACAAACCACACACTGGCTCTAGAGAGAGCATTTTGCATTTTTCGTGTATTTTACAGCCACCGTAGTTAGTCTGTTGCAATCCTACACACTGGTACTTTAAAATCAATTTTTTCTTGGCTAAAACTGGAGGGATGTGCTCTCTTTTTGAGTTCTGGCAGCAGAGTTTTGAATCAGTTGCAGCCTCTCAGTAGACCTTCTGGGAAGGCCAGTAAAAAAAAAAAACCTGCTGGAGATGAACGCCTGGATTAACCTTTCAGCATGTTTCTGGCTGAGAAAAGACCGAACCTTGGCAATATTTCTCAAATGGAAGAAGGCTGTTCTGGTCACCTTGCTTATGTGAGCTGCAACTTAATTCAGAGTCCAAGAAAACATCCAGACTTGTATGGAAGCATTTCCATAATAATTTGAATTATATCAGCAACTGAACACCAACATTTGAAATTTAATCACTTCTGAATATTTAATGTTGAAATTTAAATACAGCTGTATTTATTCCAATGAAATATTTGACTCTGAAAACCATCTTTCTGAATTTATGTGAATCTGAATTTCACTTGACAAGTGAAAAGTGCAATTTTAAAAACTTTATTTCTACTATATATTTATTTTAGGGCTCTCATATTCAATTAGAAAATTAATGTGGCTTATATTCAAAAGCTGTACAAGTCAAGTCAAAAACTCTTGTTGCTCAAATACTTTCAAATTAAGGTGCTAAAATTAAACATATAAAATTCAGATCAGAACATACGAGAAACTAAAAGCAATCAAGTCTGAATGGAAAATAAATAAAGTATGTGAATAAATATACCCTGGAAAACTTGCACAACCTGAAAGTGACCATTGAGAATCTCACAAACTGAAAATTAAGACCATATAAATTCAGAAAAGATGATTTTCAAAGTAAAATATTTAAGTGCAATAAAGTCAGTGGTGATTAAATTTCAAATTAAAGCTACAAAAATCAACACAAACTAATCTCAAGAGCACAGAAGGTTTCTGTAGATGATCCAACTCCAACATTTTGTGGCCATTTATTTTTTTACAGCAGTAAACTGGCGGTAATACTGCTGCAGTGTGTATTCACCTGTCTGTGCTGGCAGACACCACCAGACATTACCGCTATAGTAGCACATGTGACAGACATCAGATTTCATCACAGGGGTCGTAAATATTTGTCTTGTCTGTTATGTCATTTGTATTTATTATGATTATAAAATGGATTCTCGTAGAAGGTCAAAAAACAGAAAAGGTGACTGGTGGAATGATGAATGTGTTATTTATAAAACCAACATGTAACTTATTTTTATGTGATATTATACAAGAGATAGTGTGTGTGTGTGTGTGTGTGTGTGTGTGTGTGTGTGCGTGTGTGTGTGTGTGTGTGTGTGTGTATGTGTGTGTGTGTGTGGTCCAGGTATTCCTCACATTGTGGGGACATAAATCTGTTTACACAATCATGTTGTGGGGATTCACCTCCCTTATTGGGACAAAAATCAAGTCCCCTTCATGTAAATCATTAATTTTAGGGTGAAGACTTGGTTTAAGGTTAAGGTTAGGATAAGTCTCCAGGAAATGAATGTAAGTCAATGTAATGTCCTCTGAAGTCATGGGAACACGACTGTGTGTGTGTGTGTGTGTGTGTGTGTGAGTGTGTGTGTGGTCGAGGTATTCTTCGTGTTGTGGGGACGTAAATCTGTTCACACAATCATGTTGTGGGGATTTTCCTCCCTTATTGGGACAAAAATCAAGTCCCCTTAATTTAAATAATTAATTTTAGGGTGAAGACTTGGTTTAAAGTTAAGGTTAGTTTAGGGTTATGTGAAGGTTAGGGGTAAGGGTTAGGGTTAGGCATGTGATGGTTATGGTTAAGGTTAGGATAAGTCTCCAGAAAATGAATGTAAGTCAATGCAATGTCCTAATGTCCTCTGAAGTCATGGAAACATGACTGTGTGTGTGTGTGTGTGTGTGTCTATCATAGACAAATGTCAGACCAGTTGACTGGGGAAAAGCCGTGTCCCCAATTGGTAAACCACTGATTTTTGGGTCAGTGGTTAAGGTTTGGGTAAGTCTCCAGGAAATCTGGAAATGAATGTGAGTCTATGTAAAGTCCCTAAAAGTGAACTAGGACAAGATGTGTGTGTGTGTGTGTGTGTATGTGTGTGTGTGTGTGTGTGTGTGTGTGTGTGTGTGTGTGTGTGTGTCTAAAGACTTAAAGACAGAATGAGGACATTTTTGGAAACTGGTTTTTCACTTCTTTAATAAGCGTGTGTTCGATGAGTATGTGTGAGTGTGAGTTCGCGTGATAACATCTGCGTGAGTTTGCACCCTTTCAGTGTATGTGTGACTTTATCTGTGAGATATGTTGAGTGTGTGTGTGTGTGTGTGTGTGTGTGTGTGTGTGTGTATGTGTGTGTACTTAAGAAAGTGTGTATGTGTGGAAAATATTTACCGCAGCAGTCTCACCTGCAGGTTTTGCCACCTTCCCTTCAGTCACATGTTGATCTCTGCTTCTCTGTGAAGGCAAACAGCAACAACTGCTGCGGCAAGAGTGTGACTCAAACCTGCAATAATAGATTATTTGGCTTCTTGGGGGCAACAGAAACAAGTAATGAACCAGGAAACTGAGACAGAGTCGTTCATTTACACATTATTATAAAAATATATAATATGGTCTGCAGCTCCTCTTGTCTTTACGGAGCTTTATAGTGAGTTTCAGCTCATTGTTTATCTGTCTGGCAGCAACTTTACTGTTCTGGTTCACTCTCAGCACTCTCATAGTGTCATTTTCAGAGAAAAAGCTCTAAAAAGCCACTGTACACTACCTGCCCAGCACCAAACAGCAAACACAGTTAGCTGTAGTCTAGCTGGTGAACATAGTGGAGCATTTAGCAGCTAAAGAGCCAGATATTTCCCTCAGGAGCTGGTAGAGAACAAAAACAGAGCTAAAAGAGAGCGAATATTGGACTTACATTCACCAGGTGGACAGAAACATGACTCCAAATGAATGATAATGTTGCTCCGTGACTGCTGGATGTGGAAATAAGCACCTGTTTGCTGACAAGTTCGACATATCAACTGAAAAGTTGATGATGTGTCAGTGTTGGGTTCAATATTTGCTTCCCATGAAAACAAGTGGCCAGAAAAAGAAGTTTTGCAGGTTTAAGCTAAATTCATAGTTGCCTAAAGAGTAACTTGTCACCTACTATTCTCACCGTGTTACAGCAGTGTGAACATGTTCTCAAAGATCTACACAACCTGTAATCAGTGAGCTATAAGATGAAGCGGTTACAACCAGAAGAAGAGCAGGATGCAGGTTATTTAACCGCCTGATCACAAGAAAAAAACAAGACTGAAGCTATACATTCAGCTACATTTAGACTAAATATAACTAAAGACGGTTATGTTTCACAATATGTCTCAGCCTGTCACAATTAGCTGCAGTGTTTGCAGCGCCACAAATTTGGACCTAAGCGTCTGACAACAATGGTGGAGAAATGGTAAATGAGTTTAATAGGTGATGTCACAAACAAGTCATCCATGTTTTTCTACTGAACCTCTCTATTAGGGGTGTGCCTGAATACAAATACATTGTTCAGCAAAGCACAAATAGTGGGTTTTATATGAATATTTGTTCCGTACAAATGTTTTAAAAGTTATTTGTTGGGGGTGTTCCCCAGAGATAAAGCTGAGCTACTGACACAAGTGAAGTGCTCCCAATGGACTCTCCATAACCTGTTGTTCCCCTTCTCCTTTCCACAAAGTTAGGTTGTAAAAAAATAAGCAATACATGAAAAATGCAAAGCAATAATCGCCTTTGAAGTTCCTCTCTACACATTGCACTGTGTTATGGGTGTATAAATAGGTAGAGGTCTGTCTACATGAGGTGATGAATAAAGTTTTAGCTCAGTAATCAGCGCAGTCGTCTATGATCTGGGAGACTCCAGTTCAAGACCCGGTGTGGGGACCTCCTTTGTAAGGTAGTTTATTCATGAACATTTATTGTAACACTTTAATTTTCTGAAATTAAAAGTGTCATAAAAACAAAAACAGGATTTTTAAGCCTCTTTCCACTTTTATTCGAATACAAATACAGATACAAATAATTTTACTGCCTCAACAAATACAGATACAAATACAAATACTGGGATCTCTGCACGTCCCTACTCTCTATGGGATGGACATAATAAAATGAACACTTCTCATGAAGTCTTAATATAACCTTGATAGACATAAATGCTTAATACAAGAGTGGCCTAAATCTGGCACTGCTTGTTGTGGGAAACATGTCAGACTTGTGATGAATAATGCACCAGAAATGTCTTGAGCATACTCCATCTGATTCCACCAGCCGTCTCTGGCATAAAGCTGGCCCGAGTGCTGCTAACTGGAGCTGAATGCTCCTCCTAAGTCCCAAGAGATGGTTCATATATTTGGTTCTCTGGTGCAACAACACAGCTGAACAGCTGGCACAAAATTAAGTGAAATTACAGCTGAAAAAATAAATGTGTTTAGAGAATTGCAGGAACATCTGGGAAAGCAAAAAAAAAAAATTATAAAATGGCAGATGGGTAGTAACAAAACACATTCACTCAAGTACTGTACTCAAGAACAAGTTTGGGATACGTCTACTTAAGCATTTCGATGCATTGCTTCTCAGTTGTATGGAAGATTTAAAATACCTAGAAACAAAATCAAAGTGAAATATAATAAACATTGCAATAAGTCATTTCTTAGGTGTTAAATGTGTCGTAATTAAATGAAAAAAACATATTAAAAGGACAATTATTTAGCTTCTTGTCTTTAGTAACTTTGTTTCTGCAACCAAACTGTGATTGGACAGTTGATTGTTTTTCATTTTGGCATGGATGATGTGTCTCCTTGCATCTTCTGATGGAAACAAGCTTTGTATTTAGTATCGGCAGGTCTGCTGTCCTCTGCTGGACAACACTGAAAGTCAATACACTGTTTGCTGTATTGTGATTGGATTTTAAAGGCATGACATGGAAAATTCATGTCAAAATGAAAAACAATTCACTCAATTATCAAAGACAAAAACTAAATCATTTTCTATTCAATATACATTTTAATTTCATTATGACACAGTAAATGCATAAAAAGTATTTAAAATTGTACTTTGTTTTGTAATTTTTGTTTTGACAAGCGTATACAAATAAAATCTGTTATCTGTTCAATTATTCTGTTGGGCGAGGTTTTTATAAAAAAATGAGCATGAAATTGGTGCAGTTCACATGATGCTTTCCACTGCACTGTCTCTTTTTTGTTACTACAATTGAAGTAGAAAAAAGTAGGACATTTTCAAATTCTAATAATATTTCTGCATTTCTGCTTTATTAAAGGATCCAAATACTTCTTCCACCACTGTGGTTATGTCCCCCTACACCACATATATCTTGAGTGTAGAAAATAAGTTGTTGGAATAACCAGAATTTAATCGTTACTTCCCATGTGTACATTTGGTGTGGCTGTGCTAGTATCTAGATCTCAGGTATACAGGTAGGAAAGTTACTGTGGTGCTAAAAGTTTGTTTGTCCTGCTGTAAGTTGTGTTTTTGGTTTATGGAAACTAGAAAAGGGAGTTTCATTCACATTTATGCATGGCAGAAACAATAAACAGGATTGTTATTCTGCTACTGAAGAGCAGCCTGGAGATTCTGTACTGAACGCAACACGTAAATGTTGAGGATGATATTAATCCAAATAACAGTGTTTCCAATCTTAGTAGTAAACGCTTTTAATATAACAGTGTTAACAGTTTTAAATTAACAGTGCTAAATTAAGTACCACATCCTCTGCGCGCATAAAAGCTGAGGCAGATAGAGCTGCACTTGTCGCTCGTGTTGCAGCTTTAAAAGAAAGGCATGCTTTGGAAGAGCAGAAACAACAGCTGAGGAGGAAAAGGGAGCAGCTTGATTTGGAAGCTGAACTAGCTGCATCCACCGCTAAGTTGGCAGTACTACAGGCCTCTGATCTGAAATGTTCTTCTCAAGGACCCTCAAATGGCATGAACTCCTATTTTGAAAAGGAAAAAAGGAAAATAGAATCTGTCAATGTCTTAAACCCTAAGTCAAAGGAATGCCAATTAACAACTGCTCGGTTAAATGATGAGGAAAGGCAATCTACATACCATCATCAAATCAGTCAAAATCCACCTGGACATACTTACCATAATGCACAGGCACACATTCCCACATTTGAGGGGGATCCTCTCCAATCCAGAGCATTTATCGAAGCATATGAGCAAGGAGTGGAGGACAAGGCAGGAAGAGCGGATGTTTGTTCTGTTTGGAACAGTTTACTAGAGGACAGCTGCGAGAACTAGTGTGTAGCTGCCAGCATATGGCTATTGAGTGGCAAAGGGCCTTCTAGAGAAACACATTGGAAATCAGTACAAAATCGCAACTGCTTATATGGAAAAGGGTTTGGCTTGGCAAACAATAAAATCTGAGGATGTGAAAGCACTCCAAGCCTACTCCTTATTCTTGCTTGACTGCTGCAATGTAATGGAGGACTTCCAGTACATGCAGGAACTGGATATGCCTGTAAACATGAGAACCATTATTTCAAAGTTGCCATTCAAAATGAGGGAGGAATGGAGGACCATAGCTCATGACATACTGGAAAAAACAACCGCAGATTAATCTGTGTCAGAATTCTTTCTGACTCTCTGCTTGGTGACATACAGGATCCAATATCTGGTGTTGCTGGGATAAACACTTTCATTAGGTTTAAATCACAGCCCAGGAACAGAGTAAAGAGAAATATTGTCACCACCACAGTAACATCTATGGACTTGCCTGATGGAGTTAAGGAGCCAACATCATATCCAGGGAAGGCAGAGAAAGCTGGATGCCTTTGGTGTTCTCATAGCCACTTATTGGAGGAGTAGAAAACAGTTCAAGGAAAAGAAGCACAAGGAAAAAAATCATTTTCTGAGGGAAAGGGGGTTGTGTTGGTCATATGAGCCAGGATTGTGAAGTTTGTGGTCAAACTCATCCCACCATGCTTCATATCAAAAGGCAAACAACAGCCCTGGAACAGTTAAAGGAACCATCTAATAACTAATAACCAGCCAACTTCACTCAAAACATGTGGACATAAAGGGGCCGGTAAAGACCAGTGTGTTCTGTCCATTCTCCCAGTAAAGGTGAAATCTGCAAAAGTAAATCACATCATACAAACCTATGCCTTTTTGGGTCCTGGTAGTTCAGCCATGTTCTGCTCAGACCATCTAATGCAGAAGCTGAATATCATAGGCAGAAGAACCAACTTCCTGTTAAGCATAATGAGGCAAGAAATGGTTGTTCCAGCCTACTCCTTGAATGGTTTGGAGGTATCTGATCTGGACAGCAACGACTTTTATATTCTTCCAGAGGCTCTCACACAGAAGAATATGCCAGTCACTGCTGATAAGATGGTGACACCCAAAGATCTGGCCATACCTGTCAAAAGTGCACATCCCAAGCATAAAGGCAAATGTTGACTTGTTGATTGGAACCAATGCTCCAAAGATACTGGAACCTTGGGAGGTCATCAACAGCTGCAGGAGTGGCCCTTATGCTATTAGGATGGTACTGGGATGGATCCTTAATGGTCCGCTGAATGGAAACAGTGGTGCTTTGGAGGCAGAGCTTCCCTCTGCTGTAGTGAACAGGATCTCCTGTGTGCAAACTGGAAGAAATGCTTACCAATCAGTACAACCACAAATTCAATGAGAGGACTACGGAGGTGAAGGAAATGTCTAGAAAAGACCTCAAGTTTCTGGAAACCATGGAGCATTCAGCAGTACTTCAGGATGGGAAGTATTGTTTGAAATTGCCCTACCCAACAACTTTGCAGTTGCTAAGCAAAGGATCCAGGATTTGAGGAAAAGGTTCCTTAACAACAAATGCTTACACCAGGAGTATGCAGGGTACATGAATGAGCTCATTAGTAAGATCTAGGTGAAGCAAGTACCTCAGCAGCAACTGCATTGTGGGAATGGGAAGGTGTAGTACATCCCTCACCATGGTGTCCACCATCTGAGGAAAAGATCCCTGTGTGTGGTGTTTGACTGTGGAACCACAATTCAAGGAGCATCATTGAACAGCAAAGTCTTGCAAGGTCCTAACCTCACCAAACCACTGCTTCAGTTCTTACTACAGCTCTTACTCGCTTCAGACAGGAACCTGTGGTATTCATGGGTGACATTCAAGCCATGTTCCACCAGGTGCGGGTTGCTGAGGAAGACAGAGATTTCTTCATTTTCTCTGGTGGCCAGATGGAGATGTCACTAAGGACCTTGTGGAGTATAGAATGACTGTACACCTGTTTAGTGCTGTGTCATCTCCCAGTTGTACAAGCTATGAACTGAGGAAAACTGCTGATTATAACCAGTCTGAGTTTTTGGCTGAAGTGCTTCAATCTTTTAAGCAGAATTTCTATGGGGATGACTGTTTGAAGAACTCAGCCACTGAGGGAGAAGCTATCCAGGTGGTGAGAGATCTTATTGCTCTGTGTTGGAAGTGGGCTTCACCTTGGAGAAATGGATCAGCAATAGTCGTGTGGTTTTGCAAGCCATTGCAGAGGATCAAAGGGGCCGAGACATTCGGAAAGAGCTCTGGGTCAATAGTGGTGTATGGAGACCGGCTCTTTCAGATTCAAGATGGAGATAAAACAACAGTCTCAGTGTATCATCTTCTGGGTTTTCTGGCACCAGTCAGTTTGCATGCCAAAATGATGCAGTAAGAGCTCTGTAGAAGAGGTTGTGGATGGGAATGATTTACCACAGGACATTTTAAACCAATGGAAAAGATGGTTGGAGGACTTTGATCAACTAGCTGCATTCAATGTGGACAGGATGCAGGCATCAAGCCAGTGGACATTGGAGAGGTCAGACATGCCCAACTACATCACTGCTGATGCCAGCAAAGGTGGATACAGAACTGAAACATACAGTTAAATCAGAAAAACTGCATCCAGGTCACCTTTCTGCTCGGTAAAGCCAGAGTGGACTCATTGCTAAAGGCAGAGTTAAATTTCCAGTTGGAGGATTCAGTATTTTGGACTGACAGCACTTCAGTGTTGAAGTACCTTAACAATGTCAAAGTCAGAGCTGACTTTCTGAAGAACAGCAGGCAGCTTGAAAGTCCCACATTTCTTTGGAAGCATGAGGAGGACTGGCCTAAAACTGTGTTGGAGGTGTCAGTGGACTCTAATGACCAAGTCCAGGTCACTCCTTGATTAGACATCTCAGTAGTTTAAAGTAATGGACTGAGCTTCTACACTGAGTATGCAAGGACTTTGTTGGACATATTATATCGGGAGTGTGTCAGTGATGATGATGATGACATGTAAGGCCCTCGACTCAGCACATGGCTCGGCTACAGCAGCCATTTGTGGGAATGTACATGTGCCGAGCTGATCACTTGTAGCTGGTGACACACGAGGATGCCAGAGAAGTGACTGCATGACTGCAGACGGGCTGCAGGTCAGAGGTCATTGAGATTTAACAGGGTGTGAAGGTTCAGGAGATGGAGTATACAGTATATATCAGTGAGCCTGCCATGTGTATGATTTTTGATACGTGCATAAGTGCATGCATGGTTGGCATAGAGAGGCTATGGATTGTGGCTTGGAGAACTTTAACTTGAAGATAAAAAGGGCACTTAGACTATAACAGGCAAGCTTTCACATCCAGAGACAAACGCTTCTAAAGGGAGACTTTGCTGGTTTGCTTGTGCATCAAATGCAAAGATATATCCAGGATTTATTTCTACACTGCTGACACTTAAAAAACATTAAGACTCCAATGCAAACCAACAGGTGACATCACACCTCACTATATCTATCTTTATATACAAGCTATGGTAATAATGTACTTATTTAAGCAATTATTGGCTTGACAAAATGAAAACAGCTATTTGCTTGCTGACAATGATTTTGACTCATTCCCAGAAATGGTTAAAGAGGTAAAGTGTCGCCAGTAAAACTGTAATTACAGTGTAATGAGTCAAATCATATCATGGTACTGCCAGCAGCCTCCGTGGAGACGTCTGATGGGGTCAGGTCTAAGGGCAAGAGATCAGAAGACATGCACAAATGCACCTGTTCATCATGACCACACACACACACACACACACTCACACACACATATTCTGTCAGCCTGCAGGATAAATGGCGTCTGGGTGTATTGCTGACGGCTCGCTCCAGATGTCATGTCGGCGAATGCTGTAAGATGAGCTGATCATTTCTTCCCTCCTTTTTAGTCACTTCACACTGATGGATTACTGTACTCAACTTTAGACTTGTAACCTCATTAACTCCATCAGGACACCAGTGTCCACTAGTTGTCCCCTCTCCCTTTCTTGCCTTCATACATCACACCCCTTGTGGTTTTGCCGTAATCAGGAAGACCTGCCTGGACCTTTTTCATGAAAAAACACTGTACAACTTTCAAACAGCGTGCTATCTTCTTCAAATTTGAGGCAGGTATTCACTGGTATTTAGTTTTTTAGCCCCATGGTGCCCTTCAACTTTACAGTCAAAACCACAAGCAAACCACAGCCCACTTTAAAGACCTTCTGCTCTGTTTCTATATCATTTTGAGTTTTTCTGACACTTTCACAAGAAACTGTGGGAGTTTCCTTTTGCGGCAACCTTATTTATGCAAATAGACACAGTTGTTTGAAAGCTACAGCCATTTTAATTTGGGTATGATATTTGAGGTGTTTTTTGTCCCAAAATAGAGGTTCAGTCAGCTGTTTTCTGTTTGACCTTCCCATTTTCATTGGAAAAGCTGCAGAGAAGAGTCTAGAAGTACAGTTTTGCTGTGTACTCTAGCCTCCTTATCATGTTGAAACAATACATCAATGCCCTCGACGAGAAGAAGATGTAAACTCTGAATCCAATATACAGTAATTCCCAGTAATTGATGTATCCCTAACTATATGTCCTCTTACAGTGACAGTACCTCAGTAAAAGTTGGTGGTGTTTACCGTCTCAGAGGAGTTGGTATCTGTCCTGTGAGAAATGAGTTATGTAAATGTGCTGCTCTATATTCTGCTCCAACTTAATGGGAGCATCTGCAGGATGATTTAACCTTTTCCAGTCCCCCCCTTCCTCCCTATCATAGACCCATTTTTGTATTTTTTAGGGATGGATCAGGACTGTTCAGGGACCACAATATGCAGAAATATTCAAATACATAATATTTTAGGATAAGAGAAAATAACACATTTATACTGTTTGCAAAAAACTGCATTTTTTCTCCCAAAAACTGCATGGATGTGCATAAAGTGGGCATGTCTGTAAAGGGGAGACTCGTGGGTACCCATAGAACCCTTTTTCATTCAGATATCTTGAGGTGAGAGGTCATGGGACCCCTTTTGAAAATCGCCACGCCAGTTTTTCCCTCGCCACAATTTAGCCTAACTTTGGAGTGTTCTTTCACCCTCTTCCCGACATCCTAGATGAACCTGGATGCCTTAGGTCATCTTGTTTCATACGATACCTGAATCTTCACTCTCGCTTTAAAACTGAGCCTGCTACAGCCTTTAAAAGACAGTAATGTCAGTCGAGGACGCCGGCGTGGAGTTTAAGAGGTTAAAGTTGAAAGAGGAGCTCTTTCTTGGTGAGTCTAAACTGTGAATAAAGGACCTCATGGCGGGTTCATTAAGGAGCTGTCCTTGCAAAATGTAAATGAGTGTGGCCTGTGAACCTGCTGATTTGGTGCTGGACAGCTGCCTTCTGGAGGACTCCTTCTGAAAAAGTCACTATGTTCAATCTTTTACCCAACTTTGAATCTAGTGTTTGTCATTCATATTTCATCAAACTTCTGACTTAGTTACTTTACTTATATTTAGTTATTATGACTCTCTTATTGCTGTTTTGGCTAAGTCTTCTTTAGGTTGTTTTTCTTTTTCAGATTTATCATATTCATAACAGGTAGTGACATACACTGCTGAGGTCGATATAAACAGTTTACAATACAATAAATGCAATACTGATGGATGATTAAATTAATCCTCTCAAATATTAGCACAATTTGTACTTTTTGATCCCATCAGGTGGCACACAAGGTGAGTAAAAAGGTAATGAAAACTCACCAAACATCCAGCCATGTTGGATCATGTTTTGTGACACCAGTTTGATGTATAATTAAATTAATCATACCAAAACTCTCTGATGTCTTACAGAAAGTACTTGAATTCTGGGCCCAGGAGGCAGTTGTACACAGACACAATAACAGCAGTAACAGATTCATTTTTTGAAATCACAAAAGCAGTTGTTAAGTGAACTCAGTACTCCAGGGTCCGTGGATCTAACGGGCAGGTACATCTGCGTAACGTCATCAGCATAACAATGAAAAGAGACACCGTGTCTATGAATAATGTGCCTGAAGGGGAAGCATGTACAAGGAAAATTAATTTGGGCCCAAAACTGACCCCTGGGGCACGCCAAACTTAATAGAAGAAAATGAAGAGACTAAGTTGTTTATAGAGACACAGAATATATATCCTCATCCAGTGCCTCAGTCTCTCTAACAATGCATCTTAAAGACATCTCACAGTGACTCAGCATTTTGGTACATGTTCTCTGTAAATTTCTACAATTACAAAACAGTAAAAAAAAGCAATATAAGCCAAGAAAGCAGCACATTCTCAATAATAAAAATGTAGCATATTACAGTATAAAAGTAATGAATTCAGCAAGAAATTGCTGCAATACATAAAATCACAATTAAATTAGTATTTTATTAACTGTCTGTTGTATTATTTTGATATTATTATATGTCCAGAAAGTACAAGTACAGTCTTGAGACTGCTAATTTTAAAATATTTAAAAATGCTACAACTAAGTTTTGTTTGGCAACAAAATCAGGATTCTTCCACAAACTGTGAGTATTTTCCGCACGCTGTGATGTTTATGTTGTTAATTACATGAAAAAAGCCACAACGGACAAGAGAAGCTCGGCGAGCACCAGCACCATTGTGGAGTTGCTCTCATTTCAGAAATGGTAAACAGTATATCTGTGATTTTTGACGCCGCGCCAAGAAACGAACTAAGAGCTGGCATCAAAGATAGCTAACCTCTGAGTGCTCGCCATTTTTACACACATCAGCGAATGACTCTCAGGTCATTTCTACTCATGAAGTCATAATTTACCGAACAGAGATTTATTCATACGGGTAGACTCTTCACGGAAACATGTTGCATAATCTCAAAGGGACCATAAAATAAAGTTCAAATCTATTACTGTAAGGGGAAGACGGTGACAAAAATAGCCAAATATCAAAATATCTTTGTGGTTTTAAAATGTTAATGGATGTGTATAAATAAATGTAATTTAGATATAAAAATATATATGTAAGAGAGGAGGCGTGTGGTGTGTGTATGTGTGTGTGCATGTGTGTGCGCGCGCTTGTGTGTGTGTGTGTGTGTGTGTGTGTGTGTGTGTGTGTGTGTCCCTGAGCCACAGGTGTTTTTCTGGAATAGAAAGATGACATAATGCTGTAACAGGCATTCTGATGACACAGTATGATGTATGTGTGTGTATATGTGTGTGTGTGTGTGTGTGTGCGCGCATGTGTGTGTGTGTGCGTGTGTGTGTGTGTGTGTGTGTGTGTGAGAATAGACCGATTTAGGGACTGAAAAACTATAGATGGAGACTGTGTGAAAGTGTGAGAAAAGGGCGGTACAGTAACTATGCATGTGTGTGTTCTATATGAAAGCTCTATAGGCTGCAGCGTGTGTACGTGCTTATGTGCACGTCCGTGTGTGTGTGTCCGTGTGTGTGGGTGGGTGGGTGTGTGTGTGTGTGTGTGTGTGTGTGTGTGTGTGTGTGTGTGTGTGTGTGTGTGGTTGGGTGTGACTGTGTTTTATGGCAGCAGGTGTATGACAGCATGCTGCACATATGTGAAATATGCTGTTACTTCAACCCGTGTAATAGTCATCAGTAGTTGTGAACAGTTGTAGTCAAGGTTGGACTGAACGGGTTGATAGTGGATGATTTTTTTTACTATACAAAGGAAATATTAAAAGAAAATATTACAAATCTGAATAATAGCAAACAAATAATTGAATAAATCATGTAAATTTGGTTATTATTTGAACTTCTGGTATTTCTCTCCTCCTTACTTAATGCAGGATTAAACACAAGAATCCAGCATAATACAATACAGTCTGTTAAACTTTAAATAATACACGCCATGGCAACCAAACAGAATATTAATACTCTTTCAGTTTTATTGGCTACAAATTCCTTGTATGCATTAACATAGACACCAAAAAAGCTGATTCTGACTCTGAAAGGTGCCATTCTACATAAAAAGTACTTTTACTTTTGATACTTTAAGTGCATTTTACTTCTAATGTAGCATGTTTATACTGTGGTATTTCCCTCATGTCCACACCTCATATAAATGTTCACCCCACGCTGCTCTGCTGCATATTTTAAATATACTAGAACAGAGGATGTACTTCATTAACTCACCTTTTCACCTTAACAGAAATAAATGTACAACATTTTGTTAAGAAAAAACAAACAAAAAAGCAGATAAATATTCAAAAAAACAACAAAAAAAAAGAAAAATATATAAACGGACAAACTGACAGACAAAATTAGATAAAAGGGAAGTTTTGACCCTGACAACATATTGATAAAACTCTGGATGATACTACATGTGTCATGTTGATCAGTCTGCTTGATCTGATGGTTACATCATCTAAACTGATCAATTTAATGGATTGAATTCAGGCTTTAATGCAAAAACCTTATAAAACATCCCCGAGAATTTGACAGGATGTGTAGATTTTCATTCATACACTGACTAGCGAGGGTGTAAAGTGTGAATGACTTTTAATAAAGTATATATACTCTACAGGCCTCTGGACGTATCACGCCGTTCGCCTTGACATATGGCTGCTGTGTCGTCAGGTTTCAGCGGCAAAGATCAGCCTCATCATTACCGTCTGTGACTGGATCGTTTTACACGACGGGGACCTTTCAGCCGAGCATACCTGCACACAGCGCGTCCCTCAGGTCAATCAACAAACATTGTGAACATTCGCAGCCAAACAAACATGTGGCATTAACACTTGTGACCAGAAAGCTGCTACTGCCGCTGCCGCCGCCGCTGCTGCTGCTGCTGCTGGTTTCTATCCTCGGAGCGGCTGTGATTGATTTATACTCGCTTCTGCTGGAGGAACACAAGTCTGATCACTAAATAAAATACATAAAGAGCTTATTACATAACATGACACCTAATACCAACACCTGCAGGCGAGAAGAGTAATAGCTGACCTTTTCATTTTAATTTCCAATAGCGCCACCTAGAGGCAAATAGTGTTACAGCAGCAGTTTTTTGAGTTTTTACATGTTATCTTTGTATTTTATTTAAATAACAATATTAAAATGTGGTTTATTTATTATTTGTGACCAATGAACAGATTTACTGTATTTATTTCTTGGTGTAAATGTGACACATTTGAAAAAGTATAAAATCTAACTTGTTCTATTTAAGTTATATATTTCATAGTATTTCTTAAATTCAAAAACTTTTCATTTAAAGAAGATTTTATTTATTGTATATTTTTGGCCACTTTGGACCTCCGTACGTCACAAGACGAATAGCTGTAGGAATAAAGGTCAAAAGTTTAAACAAGTGTATGAGGTTCGTTCTCTGATATTTAATTCAAACAGTGTTTTTTATTCCTACTATGAGTTGTTTATATGTTTTGTTGGTTATAACAATGTGAATTTTATCAGAATGTGAGACACGGTGCGGAGACATGTGAATGACACGCGGTCACATAGCGCCTGCTGACATGCTGCAACTTCACCTAAAGTGCAGGGCAAGTCATCTATAAACAGTATGATTATCACATTATAATTATACCTTCAAACACGCCGGGAAAAGTCATGTAGCTGTTCGGTCAGCAGCATGTGTCGCCTTCACGTGAAATCCATGACGATGACGTTGCACAATTTACAACCTCTCGAAAGGAATTACAACATAAAAAGCAGGTCAAGTTTAAATATTTAAATATGAATTAAATAATATGTTTGGTGGTTTTAAACATGTTAAATCAGGGCAAAATAAATGTTTTTATTCATTTATACTCAAAGATTCAGCTCTGACTTCTGCATCAGTTTTATACATTCAGCTCACTTAAGGTTGTTTGTCTGCTGCTTTTTTCCACTTTCTGAACTCGGATACTTAAATTGTTTTTCTTTTTTTATGCAGTAAAAGCCTCTAATCTTCACCGACTCAGTCACTGAAAATGAAAGTGTTTGAGTCTCCTTTGAGAAAGTTCTGATGAATAAAACTTTTGAATCAAGAACTGAAGCGATTAAACGCTTTATTCTTGAGAGTCGATGAGTTTAAATTGTTCTTTACTCACATGCTTTAATCTCATGATTGTTTTATATGTGTGTGTGTTTTAAAAGATTCAACAGCCTCTCTGTCTACGGCTGAAGTAGTTATATGATCCAATCCATTAAAGACATTAATAAACAGGTTATAATTGAAAGAAACGCTTCATTCAAAAACATGTTTCTCTGAGTTAAATCTCAGTTTAACATGTGAATCTACAAACAGGATCTGCAAGAAAAACCTGTTTTTAATGTTCATCTGGGCTCCTGGGGGGAAAAAAATGCAAATCCGCCCTTTAAATACTAGACAAGTCCTCGTTAAATTAACCTGTTAAAGTTCACTAATCATTACAAATCACAGCTAATATTAGTCTGAATCAAACATGGTTCTGTATTTAAAGTACAGTCTCACAGATGGCCTAGCAGGTGTCACACACACACACACACACACACACACACACACACACACACACACACACACACATACTGGACTCCAGCATTAGAACAGTTTGATGTGTGCAATTAATTAGATCATATTTCCACAGCAGCAGCAGCAGCAGGAGGCTGTAAATAGGTGGTAATGTGAGGCAGTAAATGTCTGAGGGACACTGACAAGAACACACACACACACACACACACACACACACACACACACACACACACACACACACACGCTAAATTAATCTAGACACACAGGTGAAAACCTTGTATCTCCACAGTGTCACCTTTTTTGTGAACCACTAACACACAGTCTTATTTTCAGCAGGATGACAGAGCAGCTCCGCCGAGGTGTTTATCTGCTATCGACCCTTTTTTTAGCTTAGAGCGTCCTTGTGTTCACTGAAACCGAATCCTTCCTCATAAGGTAGATTTATTAAACATACATTTGATAACGCTCCGCTTAAATATCAAAACGTAAAATGTTAATATATGTGTACATATACAGCTCATCCTCTCAGTCACTGCTATGTGAGATGAATGAGGTATTAGGTCCGTATTTATTAAAGGCTTTTTTTATTTTTTTATCCGTCCATATGAGTGTCTGGAGTTGGGATTTGTATGCCGTGCTTTACCCGCTTACTTTTGTTATTGATCTCTGTCTTGCTCCTGAGCAAGCGGCGCTACATAAATTTGAATATATTATTATTATTTTCTTTATTTTCCTTTCAGAGCAGATTATAGTTCTTCTTCTTTTCATTCTTTACATTATTGTGATTTATTCATCTCACACACACACACACACATATATAAGCTTATTCCAACCACCTCACATACAGCACCAACACAATTTATCTTTCATTAGATGAGCTCAGTAGGTTTATTGCCTCCTACACCTTCACTGTAACTACAATGTTCATCCTCTGTTGCTTAAGTCTGATTTGCATCTTTTGTTTTGTTGCACCAGTTTAAAAAAGCAGAACAGACGGCAGAGATGAGGAATTTATGTGGTTAATATGTCAATAAAATGATTATATTACATCTCATAGAGACATTTTAATCAGAGCACGAAGAAAAAAAACAAGGTTTATGTTGCAACCGTATGTATGACAAGTGATGTGGTTTTGCTGAATCCAGACCACATGAATCATGGGTAAACTGCACCCTCTTGTGTTCAAAGAAGAAATGACAAGTGTGGACAAACGTTCATCATCATCATCATCATCATCCTCACTCCTGTCTGTCAAGAAGCAGAAAAAAAAGAAGTTGATGCAAATATTTGTTTGTTTGTTTGTTTGTTGCTTTTTCTGTCATCTGTTCTTCTTCATTTGCATTTTAATGGGTTTTTTTTGTCTTTTAAACATGTTTTTAATGTATTTGATGCAAATAACCTTGAATTTCCTTTGTGTAAGGAATAAACTATACAAATAAACCCTGCTTGCTTTATTCCAGCAGCCTCTCAACTTCTGTACATTTACTAATTTATTATTTATTTGTTTATATCTTCTTTCTCAGCTGTATCTGTTTTTATACTCACTTCCTGTTCTCATACATTCATGTGTTTTTTTTTTTTTTTGTTTTCCATATGTTTCATTTTCTTTTCTTTCCTTCACTGCTGCTCTTGTGTACTGAAATGTTCAGAACGGACGCAGAAACACACCCTCATGTGCAGGAAATGTGTGCACCATTCACCCTCCTCCTCCTCCTCCTCCTCCTCGCTCCCTTTCTCACTCTCTCTTTCTTTCTGGATCGCAGTTGAACTGCAGTAACCTCTCTCTCTCTCTCTCTCTCTCTCTCTCTCTCTCTCTTCTTCCATTCTGGTTTTTTGAGGAAAAGGCGTGTGTGTGTGTCGCTGCCAAAAGGTCTGAAAAAGAAGACTCTCTCTCTCTCTCTCTCTCCCAGATGTTCATTTTGTTCTCTCTCTCTCTCTCTCTCTCTCTCTCTCTCTCCCACATCTTGAGGCGTTGCTATGAATCAAACCAAATATTCCTCCTGACAACAGATGCCTCTCCTCCCTCTCAGCTCCTCTGTGTTCTCACATCACTGCAAATTGACTTGAGTGATCATAGCGCAGATGAGCAGACCGACCTCTCATCACTTCACACACAGAGACTGAATGTATTAGTTTTTCTTGCTGTTTTATTCACTTGTAGCCTTTTTTTTTTCTAAATGTAATGCATGTAATGCTTGAAGCTGTCTCAGCCTCTGTCCCTGAACGCATCTTAACACATTTTTCTAGACGTTTCATCCAAACTGTCCTTTATTCTCAACAGTTATAACTTCATGTTCTGTGTCCTCTTAAAGGACTCTTTATCTTTACCTTTATTTCCTGCTGCGACTGCACTGCAAGTTTCTGGCCTGTTGCAAAGATCATATCTTTACATTTTCTTTCAAAGGACCTTCTTTAAGGATCAGGGTGGAAAACTCAGAGGCAGGGCTACTGTTTTTTTTTTTTTTTTTTTTTTTTGGTAATTTTCTCCAGGAGTGCCCAGCAGACTTTTAAAAAGTTGTGTGGGTCAGCAGCTTTGATGCTTATGTGGGTTAAAAATACTGCAGAGTTTCCTCTCTGCCAACAGGTCCTCGTCTGCTCAGCTGCTGCTGCTCAGCTCAAAAAAAAAATCATGGTGGCACTCGATGAGGAGCCAAGTTGGCAAAACAAAAAATCCACTTCTTTCTCCATTTCTTGCAACAGATATAATTAACATTTCTCGTTCTTTCACCTAGATGTTAAAGAGCAGAATCTTTACAGAGTCACAATTCTTGCAGCAGTTATTTTCTGTCTCTGCTTTCAGCCCCGGACTTTCTCACCTGTTCCCTCTCCCCATTAACCCTCAGCTTTACCCATTAACTCATCAGCCCTAGAAGCTTATAAACTGGTCCTCTGCCATCGACTTCCTGTCAGATCGTCAGTGTGTGTCAATGATTCGTGAGCCTGTTGTTTTGAACTTTGAAATATTAAAGTCCCCTTCAGTGATCTGTTCTTGGTGTCTGCGTCCTTCTCCTGTTGCCTCCCACACAAACCCGTGACATTTAGTTTACGGAGGAGCCAAGTTATCCTTCAGCTGATCTCCACTGATCCAAAACATCCTCCGACCAACCAGAACCTGTGAGTCTTCTGTTTGAAACCGTCAAAAAAACTGCCAAACTGAACCTGAGCCTGATACCACAGGACCCTTTTTACAGCCCCAGTTTTAAGTCCTGTCTTTTAATTGAATTATTGTAATAATAATAATAATTGTCTGTACAACCTGCTGTACTTAAGCACAGCGCTGCTTTGAGCTAATGACAATGCTAAAATGCTGATGTTAGCTGTTGCTAACATCAGAACCATGTTAGTTTAGTGTGTTAGCATGTATGTTAGCATGCTATAACATTAGCTAATTAGCACTAAACACAAAGTACAGCTGAGGCTGATGGGAATGTTTTTAGTTTTGTTGGTATTTGTTCATAAACTGAAGTTTTGGACAAATTCAAACTTTGACCCAATGGTGGCGCTAGAGAAAAACTCATTAAAGTTATCAGGCTTCATCCTCTTGGTACTAGGGGTGTACCCGAATACAAATACATTATTTGGCAAAGCACAAATAATATTTTTTAAAATATTTGTTAGTTAGAGGTTTGTCTGCAAAGAGGTGAAGAGTAAAGTTTTAGCAAAAACAGGATTTTTAAGCCTCTTTCCACTTTTATTCGAATACAAATACAAATAATTTTGCTGCCTCAACAAATAAAGATACAAATACAAATACTGGACTCTACTTGGTACCACAGACGTCTGCACCACGTTTAATGGCAAACTATACAATAGTTATTGAGATAATAGTCTAAATTAAAAGAATACATAAACAAGGCAGAGAATGTGACGCCAACATCCAGTTTTGCTATTTTCAGCACAAGAACTCATTTGACTTGTACAGAAACTACTCAGGTTTGATACTTTAACCCTAATTATTAGTTAACAGGGAGCACCTGAACGCACCACTGGGTTTAGGAACTAAGGTGAATCTGTGGATCGTTTAATTCATGAAGAAGGTGGTTTTGCCCCTAAAATGGGTCACAGCTAAATATCTGCATTACTTCAGAGAGGTCAGAGGTCAACCTCAGTGTTGTGATCCAAAAGGCTTTGTGGAGGTTTGGTGTCTGGGTCAAGGGCTGATTCCAGCAACTTCCAGCCTCTTAATGTCAGTAAATGTTTAGAGTCCAATAAGCAATCACTCATTCATTCATTCATTTGTTTCTGTATTCGTCTCCTGACTCATCCGTTCGCTCCGCAGCTCTCGTGTCGGCCCACAGCCCGTAAATCCATGAGTCAGCCACAGCCCATCTGCTCTTACATAACTCTCCCATAATGCAACAGCGCCCTGGTGCCTCGGTCCGCTGCCTTGATCCTCCAGACGTAAACGACGAAGGCGCAGGTTTGAATCCCGGCTCAGACCCGGTTTAGATTCTCTCAGCGACGTACGTGACGTTTTTAAAAACCCCCACGTGTTAAAACAAGCGGACGAGTTTCGTGTTTCCACATCAGGTGTGTTTCAGGCTGACAGTGACAGTTTCAGAAGCTGCAAAAAAAAAAAAAAAAAAAAAAAAAACAACAACCGAGGAGTGAAGCACATCTGCTGTTACAGTAACACGACGACTGTCTGCTGCCGAACAGTCTGAGCTCCAAAAACAAACAGAGCTCAACTTCACAGCCGGACTGAAACAACTTTATTAAAGCTGTTGCTCATAATATATCAAAAAGAAGAAGAAGAAAAAAAAAATGAAATGAGGTTTGTTTTACAGAAACAAAGCAGCACCTTCTGTAAGGGAAGAAGAAAAACATCCAGTGTTATATAAGAATAAGAAACATGTTAGGAGTGATGTCAAGTAGGATTCACAATTTGTATTAAAACAATGTTCAGGTTTTTCTTGCTGTAATCATTCACAGAACATTAGAAGATCCCTTCATCCTCCGTCCTTCTGTGTAAAAGTGTATTTAAAAGTTCATCTGAAGCTAATATGAAGCGTCCAAATGAGTCAAATCAAGTAGATATCTTTCAACGTTACAGTCTTTTTAGTGCCAAAGTTAACAAACTGTAATTCTGAGAAAATGCTGACTAACTCAGAGTTTTATCTCTCACAGTGAAGTCATGTTCTGGGGACGTGTCTCCACAGACATAAAGGGAAGTCAGTATTGTATCAAGACAGACTTGAAAAAAAAACCCTGAATCTATCCTTTAATCCTGATTTTCTTACCTCAGCGTGTGTTCCCAGGTGTGTTTCCACAAAAGCCTTTTGTGTCTCCTTTGAGGGAGCTATATATATATATATATATATGTGTGTGTGTATGTGTGTGAAATCTGATAAGTTGCCTCAAGTGACGTCACGCAGCAGCTCCGGGCCGTCATCAGCCGTAACGGAGCGCAGGTCCAGAACCGAACTGTTGGCGATTGAGTTGCGTTGTCGGCAGTGAAGGCGCCAGGTTTGGACGAGGGCTAGTAGTCGTAGTAGGTAGACTGACTGACTGACTGACGGTGGCAAACAGCCAATCACAGATTCAGAATAATGAAATCTCAAACCAGTACTTTCCAACTCTGCACTGAAAGTTTATTTTTGACTTCATGGTGTTAAAATAAAACTTAAATAAAGAGGAGAACTATCATTACAAAAATATACCGTCCAAAAACTGTCGTCTTCAAGGCTTTTCCAGGACCTGCAGAACACTGAAGCTGTTTTTAGGGAAACCAAGACCGAGACTTCAGATGATCTCAGCTTTACCGAGAAACCACACACACACACACACACACACACACACACACACAGAGAGAGAGAGAGAGAGAGAGAGAGAGAGAGAGATCTGCGACATCAGGAGCCGTTCAGTTTCTTTATGTTCAGTGAGAGTTGGCCTGCAGCCCGGATCCTGTTTCTCACTAATTATGGACAGAAGTTAAATTGCAGCAGTGATACAGATCCCTGCAGGACCACCGTCAAGACACAAGGAGTCACAGCAGCATCACTTCCTGTCACAACTGTCAGATTAAAAGTCCTCTGCGCCTTTAAATTTTTGCAGAAAAGTCTGTAATCAGCAAAATTAAAATATAAAATATCATGTAGCCTGTTTTGTAGTTTATGACACAATTATTCACATCAACTCACGACTGAAACCAGTGAACAACCAAACTGAACATAAAGATTTCAGGATAAATATCTGTCTGTGTCCATATTTCATGTGTGTTTTGTTATTGATTCTTGATCACTTTATATCAAAGAGTAATTATAAGAAAACTAATCATTTTTTAAAAAGTGTCAAAAGATGGAAAAACAGCTTTTTTTCCTTTTTCTTTTTAAGGTGCTTTTCTCTTATTTAGGAAGTCAATTTATGTAAAATAATCCAAAAAAAAAAAAAAGAAGAAAGAAAAAAAGAAAGACAATCAAAGGAAGAAAAGGCTTAAAGACATATAATATAAATACTTGTGTTAATTCCAATCATGAGCTGCTGAGTCATCAGTAAATCAATTATAAGTCAATAAATTATTAAGTTAAGTTAGAATGATGACAAACAAAGTCATTTTGAGAGTTTGAGCTTTCTAACTATAAGGTTTACTTATAATAATAATGACTTACTGATTATTTGTACTTTCTCCTTCTTACAGTCATTTCTGTCCGATTTTGTCTTCCATACTTGCTTTTATCATTTTTATTCTTTTACTTTTTATTTCGGCTTCTGTTTGCGTTTTTGTCCGTTTCTTCTCCTTCTGTTCAGTTAGATTTACTGTCTTTCTTTCTTTCTTTTTCTTTCTTTCTTTCTTTCTTTCTTTCTTTCTTTCTTTCTTTCTTTCTTTCTTTCTTTCAAGGCTCTCATTTTACTCTTTTATTGTGAATCCAAAGCTCCTATTTCCCGTTATACGTTGTACTCCTCTCTCTCTCTCTCTCTCTCTCTCTCTCTCTCTCTCTCTCTCTCTCTCTCTCTCTCTCTCTTTGTGTGTGTGTATTATGTGTGTGTGTTATGTGTGTGTGTGTGTGTGTGTGTGACGCTGCTGCCTCTGTGTCCAGGCTCTCCTCTTCTCTCCAGGCGCCTCCTCCTCCTCCTCCAAACATGGCGCCGGCCCGCAGCTGCGCTGCCTCCCCGACAGACGACGCAGAGAGAGACAGAAAGAGGAGAAGAAGAAGCGGATAGAAACTTATCCTGAACGTGTTTTAAAAAACTCTTTTAAAACTAGCACAACCGCGCGCTCTTTAGGTTTATCCACCGGGGAACTTTACGCGCTGCTTTTGGAGACGTTTTACGCTCGTGTCTGTGCGCGTAACGGAGCCCACCTGTCCGACGAAGGTAGATTTCACTCCGTTTCTTCTAGGATGTGAATCTCCCTGATTTCTAAGAAATAACGGATCAGACTGAGCAGACAGGCGGGTAACTCGGGGTCAGAGCTGGCTCTGGTTAAAAAAAACATGTGCAGCCCTGTGAGGAGCAGAAACACAGAGGCTGTTGAGGACTGAGCCTTTCCAAGGGGCAAAAAACAACTTTTTCCACTCTTCCACGCCGAGAGGATGGATGGAGAACATTCTGCGCTGTCAGGAGTTGAGAGAGAAAGAGAGAAGCTGCCACCAATCTACAACAGCTCCCCTCCTGCTGTAAGAACAACCAGCTTTTCTCTTCATTTCATCTCCGGATGAGTTAAAGTTTGTGTCTGTGTTGTGCAGAAAATCTGTTTTTACTTCTATAAAATGTTTTAATAATGTTCATGTAGCATGTTAAAGTGGAAAAAAACCCCACAGTAACCCACGATGCATAAACAACTTCTGTTTCTTTTAATTCAAATTAGATAAAAGTACCTTTTGTACCAGAAGTCATAAACTATATTCTTATAATATTACGAGAGGAAATAATGATATACATAATATGATACAATACGAGAATTAATGTGTAGAATTAAAACAGATTTTCAAAACAAAATTTCATTCAAAAACAATATAGATTTAGACTTTTAATATACTGATCATGATTAGTACTGTATGATACCAGTTTTGAATGATGCTCATGTTTTATCATGAGATGATTCATTATTAAATGTTGTTTTTTTTAATATTTATTCTATTTGGTCTTTTAAATTCTCACTGAAAGTTTCTAGGTCGACAACATTTTTATTCTATTTTGCTTATTTTCTTGTTATATTCAGTGTTTATTTGTGTTGCAGCACTGCTTATAATAACTCAACATGCTTTATATAACAAGAAAATAATAAAACCAAAAGAAGCAAATATGTGCTTAAACATACAAACATATATAAAATATTTTAATTTGCTTTACAGGAAGAAAACATCAAACAGCAGCATTTATTTAAAGAGAAAAACAAAACTGTATTTATGTTTTACTTAAATGAAAAGTGATCCAAATGACAAAATGTACTTGATCCCAATTAATTCTATAATTAGCATCACTAAACATATCTTTTATTAATCATTAAACATTTTACCTTTCATCTAGAGCTGCAATAATTAGTTGCCAACTATTAAATTAATTGTCTAGTTTGATGAATTGTTTTTTAAAGATGAAAATGTCCAAATTTTCTGATTCAAGCTTCTTTGTGTGAATATTTTCTGCTTTCTATGACAGTAAATCTCTGAGTTGTGGACAAAACAAACATCTGAGGACGTCATCTTGGGTTTTGGGAAACATTTTTCATCATTTTCTGACATTTTATGGACTGAACAACTAATTGATTAATGGAGAAAATAATCAACAGATGAATTGATCATGTAAATAACTGTCAGTTGCAGCTCTGCTTTCAATTTTGACTGAACTGCCTCTAAAGTTTGTTTTGCAGCCGAGTGAAACATAAAACATAAAGCAGACTTGAACATAAGATACACGAGACAAAAGGAAATGTATAAAACATAAAATATAAATATGTAAAACATCTGTTTAAAGCTAGAAAACACATAGAAAACAATGAACATTACACTAAAACAAACTTTTAAAAAAAAACTGTTGTGTTTGGAAAAAGTGATGCTCCTGTCCTCCAGATACTCCTGACATCAGTTCTCCTGCAGCGTCCGATGATGTCATCAGTGTTTTTAAATGCACAGCTCGTGAGCCGAGGGCCGGTCCGTCGGTGTGTGTGTTTTCTGTCCGATTCTGTCACTTTGTGGACTTCTCAGGGTTGCAGGCTGGTTCGGGTTGATGTCATCTCCATTGTGTCAGTGAGTAGGAATGTGCAGATCAGATGGTTTTGACCAATAAACAGGCTGTCATTGCTCAGGCTGACTCTGGTTGTGTCTGGAAATGCCATAAAGTGGCTGCATGCGTTCTCTCTCCGCAGCTCCTTTCTCTCAGACTTCAGAGTCGGACGGATTCTCTGATTCCTCCTCAAACATCTTCTGGCCCCTCGAGCTCCTGAGGAAATTCAAGCTCAAAGGCTGGATAGAAAGAAAAAAAAAAAAAAAAGTCTCAGAGACAGTGAGCTGTTGTTGTATTGCAGACCAATAAAAATAGAAGAATTGAAGACAGCTGGCGCTCACTGAAGAAGGAAGTTTGTTTTTACCTGAACAGAAACTGAACCGTAGCTGCTGTTTCTGGATGTTAACCTCAGGAACTCCAAACATCTCATTATCCGCAGTTTCTTAGCGCGATTTTTTATCTCCAGACGGTTTGACGAGATGATGGTCTGGTTACGTTAGATTAGATAAGACTTCATTGGCGCAACAGAAACGACATTAATCAAGTAAAAATGCAACTATTCTCTGGTTTCAGCTTCTCAGTTTAAGGATTTTCTGTTTTTTTTGGCTGTTTTATGTCGTCTTTGAGTTTTCTGTCAGTTGCACAAAACGAGGAATTCTGAAGACAGTTTATAGACTAAATGATTACAGAGTTTATTCACACTCTCTGATTTGCAACATAGGGAACTGTTTCACATCAATGAGGATGAACAGGTGTCTCAGGAAGGTGTGGTTCTTCTCTTGAGGGACTCTACTGGACAGTTCTTCCAAAAGAAATTCCTTCATTTGGTGTTTTGATGATGATGATGGTGATGGAGAACTTTGTCTAATGTGTCCACAGTCTTCCAGATGTGCTCAGCTGGGTTTAAAGACAGATTCCCACTTGACAAGTGTGTCTTAAAACTACAGTCAGGAGCCCAAATGAACAATGAAATATGTTTTTCTTGCTGTAATCGTTCCTCCTGTTCATACTGACCATTAGAAGATCCATTCATAATGCACTTACAACAGAAATGACGGATGCCAAAATCCACAGTCCTCCTCACTGTGTTTATTTAAAAGTTTATCTGAAGCTAATATGAAGCTTCAGTCGTCCAAATGAGTCAAATCCAGTAGATATCTTTCAACGTTACAGTCTTTTTAGTGCCAAAGTCCCTCTGTTCAGTTCACTGTGATAGAGGACTAAAGAAACCCAGAAAATGTTCACATGTGAAGCTGGAAACAATTAATCGATTATCCAAATAGTTGGTGATTAACTAATTGTTGTGGCTATACTGTGTTGTGTTTCTTGATTGACCACACATTGTTGGCCTACTTATAATTTTACTTCTTGTCTTATCACTCTGATCTGTGAAACCCTGAAGCACAAATTAAACAGCATAAACTGATGTTGTCAGATGAAACATGAGAAGGATCTGAAGTGGTTTTTCCATCTAGAGTTGACTGGCAGCTGGAAATATTGAGTCAGTGTTATAAAATCTGTTCAGATATCATGATATCATTTATTCAGGTAACTCAACATCAGTTTAAAATGAAATATGCACATATGAGAGAAACCTGTGAGTAAATAGACTAATCTGCACAACTGAAGATAACTCTGCAGTTCAGTGGATCTTTAAATTTTCTTCAGTGTTGTTCTGATTTCTCCTTTATGGTAGGTTTCTCTCTCACACCTTAAGGTAGCCAATTGGACCAAACTGTGGCCTAAATCTGTCACGACTGGTCGACAGACCCGTGATGAACGATGCACCAGAATCAGCTCAAGTCTCCGGGCCCAAAGCTGGCCAGAGGTTCGCTAACTGGAACTCATTTCTCAGCCTAAATAAGCCAAAATTTACAGACCCAAACTGAGTCAAATCTGGCCGCTACATACAGGCCCCAAGCCATAGACTGTGTATAAAGACAGAGGTGTGATGTGACCTGTTGGTTTGCATTGAAGCAGCTTATAGTCGACCTTCCAGATAAGGAGTACAGGAGTGTTGCCTTTCATGCTCTGGAAACAAGCCCTGCTAGCTCAGACCGAAGCTAAAGCTAGCTTACTGGGAACACCAAGCGCCGCTAACATTAGCTAAAATATGCAATCAACACCCACATGGCAGACATCAAAGCTACTACAAGTCTTCAAATCTTATTAACGCAGCAATAACTTCCAAAATGACCACCAGCAAACTTTTTAAGGAGCCTGGATTTAGAGATTGAGACCAGAATGACGTGTTGAAAAAATATTTCCAGAGAGAAGTTGAGGCTCTTGAATGGGAGTCAGTTGGAGCATCTAGTGGCAGCTTATAGTCGACCTTTCAGATAAGGAGTACAGGAGTGTTGCCTTTCACGCTCTGGAAACAAGCCCCGCTAGCTCAGCCTGACGCTAAAGCTAGCTTACTGGGAACACCAAGAGCCGCACACTTGGGCTAACGTTAGTTAAATTATTATCAAAGCTACTACAAGTCTTCAAATCTTATTAACGCAGCAATAATTTCCAAAATGACCACCAGAAAACTTATTAAGGAGCCTGAACTTAGAGATTGAGACCAGAATGATGTGTTGAAAAAATGATTGAGAGTATTTCTAGAGAACTGGGAGGCAGCTGGAGGATCTAGTGGCGGTCAGTGGCACTTTAAGGTACTTCAGCCTCCAGACGTGGTCTGAGCTGGCCCACATCTGGTCGTCCGGTGCCAGAACACAGCCGACTCTCCGCCATAACCGGCCCGGCTCTATGAGGAGGGAATGATGGCTGCTGACTTAGCGCACGTTTGACACATTTTTTAACAAAATGCCAGTCTCAGTAAACACCTGGTCATCATGTTCGCACAGAAGAAACACGGACATGACAGAAAACAGTTAACTTATTATTGGAAAAGGCTATATTTCTATCATCAGCACACAAACATACAGCACACAAGAATCAACAGGACATAATTACAGATTAACAGCTGAGAGAAGAGAGGAGGCAGAGCAAAGTGTGTGTGTGTGTGAGTCAGATGTTGAGCTGTTCTTGGTGTGGTTTCTCTTTGGATGACAGCATTTCCTCTCAGACTGAATGACTGAGTTAAGTTGGACAGAACGGACATCACAAGACTCGCTGAGATAAAACGCTGCTGGTCAAACTGTTAATCGTTGTCAGATGTGAACCAGGACGTAGTCAGTGTTCATTTCATCAAGCAAGAAATATTAGTCGATAACTTTTTTTTTTTTTGTCTCCCTCCTCCTCCTTCTCTCTGAAACCGACTTTCCTTGCTGGTTTTGCTCGTCACTGTGGTGTGTCTCTCTCTCTCTGCTCCACGTTTCTCCCAAAGATCACCTGTCAGTCATGTGGTTTTTGGGTGGAGCTCTGACGGTGATAATGAAAGAGTCTCGGAGAGAGAGAGAGAGAAGCGGAGGAGTGATGTGGCCGCTTGGGTTGTTTCACCGAGAAGGGAGTGTAATTATACACGCGCCGCTTAGGTGCAAGGATGCAGGAAACCGACGTTACACAGAACGAAACTAAAGCTGTGTGCAGTTAGCGTGCAAGAATATCAACACACTGCATTGTTTCATACTAGCGGGAAATGATGCAATACGTGCGCCGTGCAAAGGTAATCAAATGACACCATTAATTAAACCCAACAAAAGACAGCGATATTCAATATTTAGTTTTGGTCTTCCGAGGTGTTCCTGGCACTGTTTCACCACCATCCACTATGACTTTGACAGCTCCGTTTCCTTTGTGCATTGCATTGTGGGAGAACACATTTTAATAACATCCCTCTGTAAATTTAGGTCATGATAACCTGCACTTTAATTTCAGTTGTAAACATGACTTTACATTCATCCAGTTGCATGAGGGAGATGTTGAAGTTTCCACATGAGTTTGTACATTTTGTGTTGAATTATCAGATGTGGTTCTTTTTTTAAAATGTTGATCTGGTTTCAAAAACCTTCTTTTGTATTCATGCATTCACTGTGTTGTGTGTGTGTGTGTGTGTGTGTGTGTGTGTGTGTGTGTGTAGATCAGTAAGTGTTAACTGAGCGTGTTTGATCCGATCTGAATGAAGAACCTGTTGCATCTCATCAACGCTCTCGCCAGGGAGAGGCGGAGCTTCTGTGTAAAAGAGACGGGATGAAAGTGTCTCTGCATATATGTGTGTGTGTGTGTGTGTGTGTGTGTGTGTGTGTGTGTGTGTGTGTGTGTGTGTGTGTTGTGTCATAAAAAACACAACCTGTCGCTAACTGTATGAGGTCAGTTCTTCTGAGACAAACCGTCCTTGGTGTTTTCTCTCTTTTGTTGCAGCGCACAAAAGGGAAAATTAAACAATGACATGAAAACAGTAGAATATTGTGTGTGTGTGTGTGTGTGTCTGTGTGTGTGTGTTTGTGTGTGTGCCGCTGCCAGGACTTTGATTTTGTTCAGATTTTTCCTCGGGGTCTCATTTTTTTTGGAAACAGATTCATTTTGAATGGCAGATTAACCGTCTTCCTGCTGTCCCTGAACGCATCGCTGCTGCTGTGTGTGTGTGTGTGTGTGTGTGTGTGTGTGTGTGTGTGTGTGTGTGTGTGTGTGTGTGTGTTGTGTCGTGTCGTGTCATAACTCCTCTGAAAACACAACCTGTTGCTAACTGTATGAGGTCAGTTCTTCTGAGACAAACTATCCTTTGTGTTTTCTCTCTTATGTTGCAGCGCACAAGAGAGAAAATTAAACAATGACATGGAAACAGTAGAAGTGTGTGTGTGTGTATGTGTGTGTGTGTGTGTGTGTGTGTGTGTGCCGCTGCCAGGACTTTGATTTTGTTCAGATTTTTCCTCGGGGTCTCATTTCTTTTGGAAACAGATTCATTTTGAACGGCAGATTAATCGTCTTCCTGCTGCCCCTGAACGCATCGCTGCTTGTGTGTGTGTGTGTGTGTGTGTGTGGAGTGTTTGCTGCTGTCAGGAGCGGCTGTTGTGCATCTGTTGATTTCTTCTTCTTCTTCTTCTCTTCCTCCACCTCTCATCCCTCCTCCTCCTCTCTTCTTCTTCTCCTCCTCTCCCTCCTGTCTGTTCTCCTTGTTCTCTTTTCTTTCCTGCTCTCTCTGAATATCTCTCCTTAATTTCTTTTTCCCACTTTTCCCTCCGTTCATGTCTCTCCCATCTTATCCGCATTTCAATTTCCTGTCCTTTCCCTCTCTTTATCCCTCCTTTCCTGCTCTCCTTCCCTCCTTTCATCCTCTTTTTATTTTTCACTTTCTTGTCCCTCCTCTCATCCTCTCATCCTCTCTTCCTTTCCTTCTCGGTCCTTCCTGACCTCTAAACCCTTTTTCTTGTTGTTTGTTTTTTTTATCCTCACCTTTCTTCGTTCCCTCTCTCTCTCTTTTGTTTTTATCCTGTGATTTCCATGTTCAGCTCCCTCCTCCTCCTCTAAACCCCTCCCTTCTCTCCTCTTCATGTCCTCCTCCTCGTCGCACTTCAGGCTCTTCATGCAGAGACTTGAAACGTGTCTGAAACATCAAAGGACCAGATTGTGATTAATCACAGTGAACATTTAATAAATGTGATGTTGAATAGATTCACTTTAGTTACGATCGTCTGTTAACATCTGATAACACACAGTGAATTTATTTGTCGGAGACTGTAGCTGCTGTTTTTTTACCTTGGCGTTTATTTCAGATATTTTTCAGGAAAGTATTAAAAGATAATTACACATGAGCACAAGTTTTCCATTCTTGCCTCTTTTGTATCAGCAATAAATTGTAAAATAAAGTGTTGTTGAACTCTGAGTCACAGTGTCTTAAATGATATCTTCACTTTAAATGTAGCTTCAGTCGCTACTTTCTGATGGAGCTTTTATTTACATTATTAGCAGGTTTAATACATCAGTATTATTAATATTATTGGCTTGGCACAGATATATTACAGCGGTGAATATGTTGGTAGAGATGTATGTTTTAAAAGCTGCATTTCTGTTTATTTGATTGGACTTTTTTTTATGCAAATATAATATATGTATCTTATTTTTTGTTTATTTGTTTATTTGGATCTCTTAAAGAGAGTCCACACACTCAATTATACTCAATCATACATAGTAAAATACACAGTATTTGCACATTAACACCAGCGTTTCCCCTCCAACAGGACTAAATATGTTTATTTATCTTATTTACCTCATTTATGTGCACTCGTTACTGTAAGTGCAATAAAAGCTTTGTGATTAAAAAGCCAATAAGAGTAATTTATTAATGTTATCCACACAAAGGAAGGACAGATGACGACCTGAAAATGGCGAGTATTAGTCTTCCATTAAGGCGGAGAGCAGGGAGTCTGCAGCTGAGAGAGGCAGGCGACGGAGCGGAGAGTAACTGTTATGATATGATATGATATGTTAGCAGTATGTCTGTGAATGTGTTTACAGTTCAGGCTGTTTATCAGCAAATAAATGCAACAACTCCTCGAGACCTGAGCCAAGATCCTGTGTCTCGCTTGTCGTCTGCTGATTACAGCGGGTTAGCCCCAAAGTTAGCGACAGTGTGTTAGCCTAACCTGACCAGGCTCATTTAAGGTGGACTGACCTTTGAGGTGGAGCAGCTGATCTCCTAAACAGAGAACGGAGGAACGTCAGGCTGCTGAGTGTCTCCTCCCAGTATTCTGCTACAAACATCAACCTGTGAAGCATTTCTCACTGCGTTTGTTTGACATAGTTCTATACAAATACATTTGAAATGTTTAAAAAACAAGTTTTGGGGGATCCACGCCAAAAATGTTAGTTTATGTTATGTGTGTACAGAACATATAAAATAACGTCCAAAGATATTGTTATCAGGCTCCAGATGACATAACGCCTCTGTCAGCTGTTAATGATTTACATCATCAACGTTTACTGACGCAACAGAGAAATATAAGTAGTAATCCTTCCTCTCTATCTGTTGTGGTGATGATGTTGTGGTGATGATGTCATCTCTCCCCGCGTCAGGGTTTTGGACGAGGAGCCAAGCAGCCGTTTCCGTCTCTGGGCACCTT
This sequence comes from Thunnus albacares, assembly GCF_914725855.1. Classification (NCBI taxonomy): domain Eukaryota; kingdom Metazoa; phylum Chordata; class Actinopteri; order Scombriformes; family Scombridae; genus Thunnus; species Thunnus albacares. Next base: position 28,831,218 of record NC_058119.1, read on the forward strand.
CATCTCCACGCTGAACCAGAGGAGGGACGCAGGAGGACGGACCTTCGCTGGTGGCATAACGGGCACCCTGAGCAGCACCTTCGGGCTCAGACACGGTGAGTTCACGTCCAGGAAGTTTTGAATTTTTCAAAAAATCAATAATACCAAAGTCCAGGTAGACATCAGACTGCAAAATACAATCATATATATTCAATATTCGGCCCTAAATTTTCCAAAATTTTCATCAAAAAAGAAACAAATTCTGCCTCTGATGTGAGATCATTTGACTTTAATCCACTAATAGATCAAGTTAATAAATCTTAGTGGCAGAATTTTATGCTTGTTCAAAGAAAATTAGATTTTAGGATGTAAAGTTGCAATTTTAAGCACACAAAATAAAAATTACAGTGTATTTTCTTATTGGTAAACTCTCGTTATGATTGTGTTTTTGAACAGAACGTGATGCTAATTTGATTGGCAGCACGATTACGACAGACAGACGCAAATTCAGCCAAAATGTCACAAGTTGAAAATGTTTTAATTTGAAAGATCTGCACACATCCTGTCCTGAGGTTTTATTTATCTACTCCTTAATGTACAGAGAGTCCAGTTAGCTGAACTCCTCCAGACACAGTCAAAGCATCTTTTGCATTGCTAGCTTAAAGCTAATTGGCTGTCTGGGGTGAATAAACACAAGCGTGAGGTTAAATTTTACTTTATTTTCTGTTTCAACACATTAATTGTAAATGCGTGCATAGGGAGGCTCTGGTTCCTGGAGCTCCAGTCATAATTTATACTGGTTTTATTTGCAGGTTCATGGTCTTCTAGATGTGCAGGTGCAATGATTTTTCTGCTTATTAGCGGTTGGATTATGTGTCCCTTTAATAACAAACCTCATCACTGTCATTCATGCAGATTTTTTTATTTCCATTTGATGAAAATAAACCACCAACATATGAGGTGACTCTTACAAAGAAAAACCCTTTTTTATTAACACTGGAGCTTTTTTCTCCCTTAAATCTAGTATGTGGAAGTAGAGGAACAGTCCTTCAGTCAGTACTTCTCTCTCACATCCTTCTATCAGTTTTTTTTATCAGTCTCCATCTCAGTCACTTTCAAAGCTCTGTCGCTCTTTGTTCTCTGGGAGACGCCGCGCGCTCTCTGTCTCGGCTCGGATGTAATGATGTGTTACTTCCTCTGTTTACAGTACGCTTGACGTATGCGCTCAGACTCTTTGTTTATGTTCAGTTGCTAGCGGCGACGTCGGAGCGTCGACTCCTGAATTCTCCTGAAGAGAAAAGAAAAAAAAAAGAAAAAGAAAAGAACAAGAAAAGCTGTTCATGTTTTTTTTTTTCCCACTTGATGACTTTGCATTTTCAAATTTCTCAGTATGCAGAAAATCATAGGATCACACTTCTAATTAGATAGTTGCAGGAATTTTTATGGGGCAATTCAGGCCTCAGCTGACTCATAGTCCGAGCTTCTTTTTTTTTTTTTTTCTTCCATTTTCATTTCACTTCAATAGTTTCAAGTAGATTTAAGAGCTGAAATGAATTAGTTTCATGCTTAAATCAATGAGTTTAATGGAGGAAATCACTCCAACATGACAAATTACTGCAGTTTTGTTCCGTCAAATTAAGTTTTTAGGAAAATAAAAGCATTTAACTGTCACTCTGACAGAGAAAAAAGGAAGATGACAAACATGGCGGTATTGTTTATTTCCTCGTCAGCGTCTTGACATTAAAAGGTTTCTTCCTCGCCTTTTTCTTTGACATTAAAGGCGAGGTTATTTCTGACTGCCGTGAGAACGCAGACCCAGCGGAGCGCTCACCAGCCCGCTTTGTCACCACGGCTACCGATGCCAGAATAATTATGCAAACCTCCGCCCCAAATGAAAACCATATGAAAGTGAAAACATTCAACACACACACACACACACACACACACAAGATAGTGTAGCATTCCTCGGGTCCGTTACAGTCGCCTGGCCTGCTGGATAATCACCACAATTTGCTATTTCATCTGTAAAGTATTACAGGAGGTTTGTATTTCCTTTTAATATTGTCAAATATGGTTTTTGTGTGCTGAGGCTGAGCCGAGCAGAGATCCATCTGAGTTTTATTTCAGGGGTGAAAAAACACTGACACCTTTTCTAGAAACACTGGCATGAAAGTTCAGCTTGTTGTGGAAAAGATTCAAAAAGTCAATTGATCTCAGCAGGAAACTGGGGAAGTGCAGCAGGAAACGGCGACAGCGAAGGGAACGGCGCGGAGTAAAAGCACATAATGGTCGTATTATTATCATATCTGGTTATTGTCTCGTTCCTAAAAAGGTTTCTCTCAAGTTTAAAGTTCATCTGCTGTCATATTTTTATGTTGCTAAAGATCAGTTTGTTAGAAAGCTGGTCTCTTATTTTGTTTAAGACATTTTAAATTTGAAATAAACCAAAAAAATCAATGAAATCAGTTTTTAAAAGTTCCATAAAACCTGAGAAATGTTTAAGAAACGTTCAAATCGCAAACATCAGCCTTATGATGGATTTACAGACAATAAACTGAACTATGTAAGTATGTTATACAGATGTTATGTCAGAATAAAACCAAACCATTATAAACAGTATCTGCATGAATCAGGTCAAGTTGCATTCAAGTAAAACTGTCAGAATACATATGTTGCACGTCCTCGTTGACCATCGTGTGTCGGCTTATCTGCTGCTGTTTTTTTTATCATTTAATAAATATGTAATTATTGAAATAAGCAGCAGACTTTCTAATGGATGTTCATCTTCAATCTCAACCAATCCCCTTGTTTGGTTTCCTGCAGTAGTGGATGAAACTACCAGGTTTAACATCTCATCTTCAGTCTGTTTATTCAACTTTAAAAAAGAACAATTAACATGAATAAATGGACGACGCTGGAGGAAGATGACACGGTCGTCGTCTTCGCCCTTCAAAAGACATCAAAGAGTGATGACAAAAGAAGAAGAAGAGAGAAAGAGGAGGAGGAGGACGAGGTCTCGAAGGTGACTCTTCTGATTAAAGGGCGTCATGACGACGGAGGTTTGTTGCTGTCAGGACTAAATTGGGTGACGCACAAGCTGACAGTGCAGGAGTGATTAAGAAGCAGAGGAGGTGGAGAGAGAGATGGAAGGATGAGAGTTGAGAGTGTTGTCTTGTCCTTCTTCCTGCTCTGATCAGCTGTTCTTTTATTGTTCGTCCATTTTCTATCTACTTCCATCAACTAAACATCTAATAAACACATCTCTTGACCAAGTTGCCATGGAAATATGCTGGATGTTGGTGTCTCCTCCTGTAGCATCATCATCAAGGCTACATTTTTTACCTTGAACAGCATTTTGATCCACAACAAGCTATGAGATGTGATGTGGATATTCAGTCACCAAACACTCATTTTAGAGTCATTTCCTTGGACTTTTCTTTAAAACTTATATTAGATGTGTATCAATATTGGACCACAGTGTATCACTGTTAAGCTATTCTACATTATACGTCTAAAAACTTTGATGTCATTACAGTCACATACAATTCTTATTGCACCTCCTTCCACCCAGGCAAAGAGGAAGTGTTCTTTTAATTGCATAATTTTCTCCCTATATATTTTTTTGACAGATTTTATATGTGTGTTTTCATTGTCCTCTAAAACAGTGGTCTCCAACCCCCGGGCCGCGGACCGGTACCTGTCCGTAGGTCATTTGGTACCGGGCCATGCAGAAAGAATAAATAACTTACATTATTTCCGTTTTATTTATTATCTAAGTCTGAACGATGTTTTATTTTGAAAAATGACCGGATTCTCTCCATTACATCCGTCTATGATTTACTTCTGATGCATGTCAAGACGCTTGTCTCGGTCACGTGATACGTTACCGCTAAAATTAAACCCACAAGCTAGCAAAACGAGTAAAAAACAAACGTCTTTGGAAAGCGTCTTTGTGAAGGGTTAAAAGGCCCAGTGAGGAGACAGAAGAAGAGCCTACCACTTCTAAGAAAAAGAAAGCTGCATTTAACAGACAATACCAGGAGTCCCACTTAAAATATGGATTTATCGCAACAGGAGCAGACCGGACATAAGCAACACACTTCGGGTGTCATTGTCTCCCGTTACCCCTAGATGGGACCGTCTGGTTGCAGAGAAACAAGCTCAGGGCTCCCACTGCACTTTATATTTGTTTTTGTGGTGTATCTTATTTTGAAGGCATGTTTAAACGTTACCATAGCGACCAGAGAGTGTTAGGGGGGCAGAGAGGATGTTACTCATGTGATGTTGTTGGCGCAATGTTATGAGGACGCTGCTAATAAAGTTGCATATGAGTACACGGTGGATTCAGGTTTATTATTATATTTAGAAAATACCACAGTTTTTATGCCGGTCGTATTATTTGTTTGTTGTATTTATCCGCCGCACCTCGTCTGACATTAAACCGGTCCGTGGAGTAATAAAGGTCGGGGACCTCTGCTGTAAAATAGCTTGAATGTGTTTAAAACTGTTGCTGCAGTCGAGCTGTGAGGCACATTGTGTGTGAAATTTGGATATTATAATAAATGTTGTACTTTATTTGATGACACTTAAAAATAGAGGTTGACAAAGTGCTTAAACAGAGTAAAAACAGAGATGTTGAAGCGCTGTTTTCAGAGTAAAAGCACTAAAAAGCTGCTGTTCTCCACCTGCTCAGCAGACACAGTTAGCTGTAGACTAGCTGGTGAACATAGTGGAGCATTTAGCAGCTAAAGAGCCAGATATTTCCCTCAGGAGTTGTTAGAGAGTTAAAAACAGAGCTAAAAGAGAGTGAATACTGGACTTAGATTCACCAGGTGGACAGAAACACGACTCCACATGAATGATAATGTTGCTCCGTAACTGCTGGATGTGGAAATAAACAGCTGTCAGCTTAAAAGGTGATGATACCATATAACAGTGTTGTGTTCACATGGAGTTTCCTGAACAGATCCCTGCTTCTTTGAACTCTTTTTTTATTTTATTTTAATAATTCTATGACCTCACCTGCAGCGCCACCTTCAGGGCGAACGTTTCATCTCCAGCTCCTCTGCTGTTTAAAAGAGAGCAGCAGTGTAATTTATCCGTCTGTACTCGTGTCCCCTTTTATCTTCTGCTTTTGCAATCTGTCCACGCCTACAGAATGAGCTCCCATAATGCACCTGGACAGGCCCGGCGGTGACTATTGTTACCGTGGAGACAGAGACAATAGGAGGCTAATTATAAACAGAATGGATGGACGGATGGTCAGAAGTGTGGGAGGACGGGTGACTGTGTGTGTGTGTGTGTGTGTGTGTGTGTGTTTTTTACATTGTAGGGAATCGTAGTCACGTAGTGCAGCCTGTCCTCTGTGATTACACACAGATCACGGTTAATAGCTATCGTTTATGCATTTATGTGGTTGGTGTGTGTGTGTGTGTGTGTGTGTGTGTGTCAGTCTCACTCTTTCTCTCTTTTCATTATTTCTCCTGCTCTGTTTCTTACATGTTTCTAAACAGGAACAAACTCTCATTTCAATCTCTTTTAAGCTGCAGATCTGCTGTCGGTTGAGTATAAATTTATGCTCCATTTGTCAGAAATTTGATGTTTTTATCAAAGTTCTGACTACTTTTGGCTGATTTAATAAATCCTTATTTTCATTCTCCTTAAATGTGGTGCATCTGAAACATGAAGTACAGCAAAAAAAATGGCAGCAAGTAGACTAGGGTTAGTCAAACTTCTTCTGGTCTTGTGTGTGTGTGAGAGCTGATGTAGCTCAGTCAGCTGTGATAATGCAGCTAGTTAAGAAAGTTGGAACAGGGTGTCACGCTGTAGTCTGAATCCAAACATGTGGAAAATGTGTTTTTCTTATTGTTACTTCACTGTGATGTTTGAGCTTCACTGTGAGAGCAGAATCTGACACTAGGAGCCTGTTTTCACATCATCATCTGCTGAAAATGGAAAGTTTCTCTGCGCTTATATTAAAGTTTAAGAGTTGGGCCTATCAGCATGATTGGTGACATCACGGCTAGTTTGCAGCCAATCACGATCCAGTATGCAGGTCGCACATATAGGATGTGGAAACTTGAAGCCTCCAGCGCACTTCCACTGAGAATCGACTTGTTTTTTGTTTTTTCTGTAGTAAAGACATCTTGTGTCTGTTATGGAGTTTTCCATCTTTGTTTTGGGGAAAGCAGAAACCTCTCTGATGGAGGGTAAATCAGCGTCGCCATGGTCACCAAGGTCGGAGGAGGCTTTCCTAGACGACACAGATAGATGGACGTGTCGATTCTATTGACGCAGTCAGACATTCAAACCAAAACTGCTGAAGTTCCACGCAACGTGACATAAACTGACACGAGTAAAATGCAGTTCCTTGTTTAGAAACTAGTGAACCAATCAGACTAATTTTTCATATTTTAGGCTGATAAAGACTCAGACCTTCAGGAGGCAGAACGGAAAGAGACAGCATCCGAGTCGCAGATGACTTCGATGTTTCAGTTCTCTGCTTGGCCGAGTACTTCAATAAACCTTCTCAGCTTTAAGACATCAAAGGCTCGTGTGCGCTTCCACAACAGTGTCCAGGATTCTTTTAATGAGGGAGGAGGAGGAGGAGATATTTAACAGAAATAAGACAGCACATGATTTCTGTTCAGGTTAATTATGAATATTTTACCAGAATAACCATCAACACTTAATAAACAGACTTCATTTGTATTATCATCATCATTTGACTCCATATCTGCATATTTTTATCTTGTGTGAGAGCTGCTGTAGCTCAGAACCGTCTCATAGTCCAGACGGTGATGATGACAGAGATGATAAACTGAATAGATCATATCCAGCATCACATTTATATCCAGATTTATCATGAACATGTATTAATTGTGTTGAATGTATTTTAAACATTTACACCAGTCAACAGCATTAAAAGTTGACTGATGATCACAGATAGTCTGGAGACTATCAGGAACTGCTGTGATTGGTCAGGACGTTGATCGATGAGGCTCGAGCAGTTCTCACTTCTGCTCTACAGGAATATTTAAAAGATGGTTTCTGTCTTTATGTCACCAACATGTTTCAGCCCGGCGCCGCTATCAGAGTGATTTACTGAATGTGTATAAAAAAATACACAGGCTGTATGTACTCAACAGAAGTTATCCAATGAGAGCCAGAATTATGAATTTTCAGCCTCTGAAGGATGTTGCGCAACAAAATGAAACATAAACAGTAAAAAATATCTCACAAAGTACCGTCAGAAAAATAAGGATAGAATTAAAAACCAGGCTGAAGGTCTAAAAGTTATTACAATCAAAAACAACAAAACTGTTCTTAGATAATCATAAAAATGACTCCAATTCTAACATCTTTATTAATTCCTCCTCTGAGATCATAATAGTCTTTGCACACCAAGTCTGTTTTTTTCATATGCGTTTTTTTTAATCCGTCATCCAACAAAAATCATTACGCACAGAAACCTCGCACACTGAGTCCGATGTGTTTTATTACTATATTCGTTGTGAAAATTCGTGATACGCGGCAAAATGGAGTCGTCAAGCAGTGAGGATGATTTTGTGGTCCAAGAAAGAACCACACAGTAAAGAGGAGACGACCGATTTCCATGATCCAACTGATCCTGAACTTGATCACAGGTGATCGTCTGGATCTGCAGATATTCAGGGCTCAGCCTCAAAACGCTGCAACATAAAGACCAGATGATGATCAATAGTCGTCCAGTGATCAGTCTGTGTATAACTTCTCTGCTAGAACTGATAGTATCAGTGTCTCCAGGCTTTGTTGTTTGCGTGTACGGTGGCTCCGTCAACTTTAATGACGGACGAAACTTTCGGAATCGGTGTGTAAATGTGATTGACACAACTTGACAATTTCGGACGAAAAAAACGGACTTGGTATGCAAAGACCTTAAATCCAGAAAGAAAAAAATCCAGAAAGAATTGACGTCACCCATCTGGGTCCCCAATTGATTGTATCAGAACCAATAAAAAGAAAAGTCCATCAATTCATTTTTATTTCTCCTCTTTTTGATGGAGTTCCTGTGTTTCTGTATGTCTCGCTCAGGGAGAGAGCTGCCTCCAATATGCAGCGACGTTCGTCAGAAGCAGCGACTCTCCATTGACACTCTACCTCCAGAGGTCAAAGCTCCGTTCCCCTCCGACCCCATCATCCCCCTGCGCACCAAGACCACCAAGGAGTTCCAGTGAGTAACCCCCCAAAAACCCAAACTCAACTCACCTTTTGAAGCTCCAAACACACATTAAAACAAATGAGTTGTTTGTGTTTGTGTTTCCAGGGAGGACATAGAGCGCGCCGTCCAATCGGGTGACTGGAGGGAGGTCCGAGAGTTTTACCTGACCACCTTCGACTCCTTCATAGAAATCAACGCTGCCTTCAAGGTAGAACAGACGCACAAGCAGAGTCTGGCTCTCAGCAGAATGCCTGTTGTGAGACAACTGTTTTTAGATGCTGTTAAAATTTCACCAGAAGCCATAACTGTTTTACGATGGGAAAGCATTTTCATTCTCTGCTGTTTCCCTTCTCATGCTCTCTCTCTCTCTCCCCCCCTTCCTCCTTTCCTTCTCTTTCCCAGCGAGAGGCGAACGGATCGTTTAACACCATAGACGACTCAGGAGTCAACGCCAAGTTCGTCAACGCCGTTTACGACGCGCTGCTCAGCACAGTAAGCATGCGGACTCTTTTACATAACAAGGTCACGCCTACAGACACGTAGAAGAAGATGCTCATATCTCATCATCAAACTTCTTCTTCTGTACATTTATTGGCTGTTGGGTGCAGTTCCTTGAACCACAGACACCAAACCAATGGATATATCATGACATTAAAGCTATAATATGTAATTATTCCCCATTAAAATGTCTAAAAACAACTAGACCTGTGTTATATATGTTGTTGAGTTGTGTACTTACATTATCCCAAATGTTTCCATCAATTTTCAAACTCAGAGAAATCTGTAATTTAATCAAAGTAACGGACCGTTTCATTTGGTCGCCTGTCGATGGCGTCATACCTCCTCTACCAAAGAGTAAACACCAGATGCATACGGCGGCGCTGTGTTTGTCCGCTACAATGGCGTCTACCAAAGAGTAACTTACACACATACAAGATAATACATCGGTGTTGTGGTTGTTCCACACAAACTGTTATAAATGGACTTTTATTCAGTTTTAAGACACATTTTCATGATAAATTTAGGTGGTTTTTAACTATATCTTTTAGCTGGAAGAAGGATTTTAGTCATCGGACGTCTGGATCTTAAGTTATCAGAGGAATAAACTGGACAAACGTTAGCAGCAGCTCGGCTAATAGCCCCTCCAGGAAGTCCAGTGGTCACCAAACATCGTCTGAGAAATATTGATTTTTTTAGGTGAAACAGCTTTAAAAAGAGAAATAAACCCAACAAGTGTTAGCAGCAGCAACAACGAAGACAACAACTCCCATGATCCCTTGCTACTTCACTCCGTCTTTTGTTATTGTTTTGATTGAGAGACGCCCTAGCGGCTGAGATTACATATTGTGTAAGTGTGTAAGTGTTTATAGCCTCAGTATAAGTTTAGCTCCAGATACTCGCTGACTGACTCAATAAGCTGCCAGTTGATGCAAATAAACAAGAATCCAAGAACAAACTGTAACAGTATATTTTTTCCCCACAGCTGCTTCAGACCTTTGTGGGTCTCTGATGTTCAGGAATGTTGTTTCGATCTTTTGGTTCTGTCTGTCTTGAACACTGAAAATGTTTTGCTGTGTGTGTTTTAGCCTCAGGACATCCAGAAGTCAGTGCTGAAAGGGATCATCAACAGCCTGCTGAGAGAGTGGAAAGGGTGAGAACACCTGACGATTTGATCATTTTTATTGAATCTATACTTTAGTTTGTTTTCTCTGGTGTGAATGTGTGTGTTCAGATCTGCACAAACAACCAAATAATGCAGATTTACACCCTAAAAGAAAGTCTGACAGCTTAAGAAATGAAAGTTTAGTCTAGTTTAAATTATTCTACCATGTATGACCAAAACGATATGTAGCAAACATCCAGTTATTGACATGTGTGTGTTCTGTTTTCAGGCCTCGGACTAAAGACGACCTGCGAGCTTATTTCATCCTGGTTCAGGTGAGACTGGCTAATCATACGCTAGCGAGTAATTCTGGGTTTAATGAGCTGCTCCTCTCAGCACTCTCACATTCAGAGTTCTGTGGAGTTTGGACAGAAGCACGACTTTCATGTTATTCTTTCCCCAAACTGGGTGTCTTCTGTGTGTTTTATAATTAATTTCAGACTAGTGCTTTTTAGGGCTGAATAGCTTCCACATTCACACACACACACACACACAGACTACTCTCATCAGGTGGAACCACTGCCGACCGTGATTAACCCAAACGTCTCCGCTTTCGCTGTCGGTGTGAATTCGGTTCCAAATCTCTTACTGCAGTAATTGTGGCAGCGTTTTGAGAGTGTAACCCGTAATTCCACCGCCGGATCGGCCTATATAGCGTCTTATATATATATATATAATGTCCTTTTGCTGTTTTGTGAAATCTGTCGGCTCGGTCACATCCATAGATTCAGTATATGTGTTTTATGTGACAGTTTTGATCGATAACAACCACTTTTTTTAATCTTTCTTTCCAATCATTTTTCATTTCTGGACAGAAAGTAACTCTCTCTGTCTTTTTATTCTCTTCTCTCCGTTTCTGTCTTTTTCTGTTTGTGGGTTTTTTTTTTTCTTTGATCCTTCTTTTGATCCTATTTTTGATCTCTCTCTCTCTCTCTCTGTCTCTCTCTCTCTCTCTCTCTCTCTGTCTCTCTCTCTCTCTCCAGTCTAATTTCCATATATGGTTGTGGGAATTAGAATCAGATAAAGACAGGAATCTACAGTAGTTCCACTGTGGTTCTACGCTCCATCAGCACACACACACACAAGCCAAACGTCTGATTTTTGTCCCATTTGACTTTGAGGACTTGCTTCGTTTTCCAGCTCTCAGGAGAACACACACACACACACACACACACACACACACACACATACTGGGAATGGGTGAGGTCATGTTGGAGTTGAGGACTGCTGGTTTCCTGTCTGATGACGACTCTCCCTCCTTTATAAGCTCTGCTTAGCTTACACGTTCAACTCTTCTCTTTTCTCTTCCTTCTTCTTCATCTCTGTTAAAACGCTGTAAAGACTAACTGACGCTCTTTGGGATTATCTCACTCATTATGTAATTTTTATTTATTTTTTTATTGCATCCAAACATCAGTCTTAACAACACAGAACCTTATGTTCTCAAAGTCAACATGAGTCATGTTCTTAAGGAGAAAATAGAGGAGTAACCACAAAAAACAGCCGTTTAAATCCAGAGTTGAATCTCACTTTCTTTTCTTTTTTTTTTAAAAGACAAATTCTCTTCCTCGTGATCCCGTAGTTGTAAACCAGATGAACATTATTTGACAAGCTCATGACCCTCACTGTGTCCCAGTTGTTTCATACTTACTGGTAATTCTAACTGTGAGTGTTGAGTATGTTGCGTGTCACATGGGGGGGGGGGGAACTGACAAATTGAGTTTGTTTGAAACTTTGGGTTTTATTTTCATAGTTTTGTCCGTTTCTACCCTGACGGGGCATTTTGTTGCTGTTCTCCACTGATTTCTCTTCACAATAAATTTGTCTTAACATGGAGGTTTGTTTCCAACCATGTCTGCTTGTGTTTCTCGACCTGTCAGACTTCTTTTTAAGAGGTCGATATACTCTGTCTGACGTGCTTGTTGGATGGCTTGATCAATCGCTTCGAATCCCCCGAACCCGCCAAACTTTTCTTTCTTCACATTAAGGACTGCTGTGTAGGGCCATTTTTATAACTTTCCAAACCCGACGAGCTGATATTCAACCCAACATCACGCAGCGATTTCAAACCCGTGTTGTCTAATCCGATTGAATTCAGACTCTGGATCGTTTTCCTCCTTGGCACGTTTAATTTGGACGCATCTGACATCTGACCAATCATCATCAGCTCTGACTGAAACAACCGCACCAAGACCCTTTTGAGGAAGTGGTCGCAGCAGTCGGGTCACAAATTAATTCTGGATCAGTTTGTTTGTGGTGGGAACGTGATCCGACCTCCATCTGACAGACTACAAGGCTACAAGTTTGAGCTAAACGGTTCCCGTTAGCAGTTGCTATCACGTAGCAACAACGTACAATGTTTCTCTGTTTAGCGTCTTTAGGTTAAGCTAACCCATTGTTGCTAACTTTGGAGCTAACTCCCTTCACTTTTCCAGCAGTTGGGGGAACAACAAATGTGACTTTTCTTTGTCTTGACAAGCTGCAGCATTTATTAACTGACACACTGTAGTCTGTACTGTACATTTACTGCCAGACTGACGACTTCCTGCTAACCTTTTCCTCTCCACCGTTCACATTCACCGTCACTCTTCTGCTGCTCACTCTCTCACCTGCTACGCGCACACATGTTACGCACTGCCCTGTTCCTTAAAAGGAGCTACGCTACCAGGGGCGCTGCACAGAGGCTCCCAAACACCATTGATTTCCAATTTAATGGATATTTGGCGGGTTTTTTTTACCCGGGGGGGTGAGGAGGGTTCTCGTTGGTCTTGCAGCCTGCCAGTCTTGTAATTATGGGGGAAACACTGACGTATGTTCCTCGCACTTCCTCCTTTATGTTCGCACTCCCAACCAACAACATGAAAGAACATTCTCACCTTTTAGTAGCTTATAGCTTTTAGTGATGCATTTTGGTTCGCTGCATACAGGAGAAAACACCAACTCATCCGCTGATTCTGACCTGATGAAACGAACCAGAGGTTTGAAGACACCCTTAGTGGTTACACTGTGTTCCCAGATCTCAGCCTTTAACTTAGTGCGTAAAATGTCATTATTACTGATATAAAATATGCTAAAATCTACAAAAGTATAATACAAGTTGTAATGTACTGGCATTATCTTTTTAAAGGCTTTTGCCAGTATGCAGACGTTTGAAGTTTTGAGTGTTGTGTTGTTGGACGCCTTTTGTCCCGCAACAGAAATGGAGAACCTAACTTTAGTTCAGTTCAGCAGCTGGATCTTCTGCAGTCAGATGTTTCTAAACCAAATATATGACTGATAAGCTTTGTCACAGTATGACGTATTCTGTTATTTGTGTCTAGAACCCCCAGTATTCGAGCACCAGCACCTACGTGATCTACGCTCACCTGCTGAGGCAGATCGCAGCTCTGTCTGAGGCTGACCACCACTTCCTGGTCCACTGGCTCAAAAAGTAAGTCTGACTGTTTTTATAAAACTTTTAATGTTGGTTTGCACACAAAGTTGCCACCACTTTATTATCTGTTTTTTCTACCTGTCTTTACAAGCTGTGTTTCCACCAAATTCTACTGAAACGTGTGTCAAAGAAATGAAAAAGTGAATCAGTTCCTTTCACAGCAGTGTTAAAACAAAGGCTTATTTCTTCATCCTCACTTGTGTATTGTTGTTGTATTGTCTTTTCGCTGTTTTTTTCCCCCCTCTCGTCCGAACCAGATCCAAGTAATAGAGCTTGTTGGACGCTGAACAGATTGAAAAGCCCTCTGAGAGAAATGTGTGATTTGGGAGCTGTAAATAAGTTTTGGATGTGTGGGCCAGTGGGTCTTGTCATGTCATCACTGCAGCAGAGTTAGCAGGTGATCGATTGTGAGACGGGAATGTAAATTTTAAGTATTTCCATCTTTGGGAAATGCTTTTTGCTCTGGCTGGCTTTCGTTACGCAAATCTCACACACGGCTCTGTGATTTAATGACTATTTTCCTTTCCTTGTCATTTGGTACAAACCTCCTGATTCTGGCAATGTTGCAGCAGTTGCAGTCATTTTAAGCAACCGGCTTTGTTTTTAATCCGGATCCTCATATTCCCTCTCAAACCTGCTGACTATATACTTTATTACTATAGTATTGTCCAACCGCAAATCATTAATTAAAAGGATATGAAATACAAATCTAATCACGCTGTGTCCTTCTTTTGCATGAAAACTAAAACAAAAAACAACTTTTTTTAAATGTTTTTCATGCAACAACTACTGTTCATAATGTCACATCACAGACAAAAGGTGATGCGTATAGGAATGGCAGCCAATAGAGGCGTTTTCCGAAGACATTTTCCACATCCAGCCTAGTGTACAAACAACTTCTTGCAATTTGCGTGAGGTTTTTTTTTTTATTCATATCGCTGTTAAATCTCTTTTAAATTGTCATACACAGCCTTCCAAGCATTGACACAGCTGATGTAGTAGGGCAGCTTCTGTCTGAACAAGGAGCCCTGAAGGATGATTTACAAGCAAACTGCTTCAAATTACAAGTTCGGTTTAGTTCCGCTCAAATCCAAAAAACCCCATTTCTCCGTCCAACACTGCTATTTTTCTTCTCTCTTTAAGTGCAAGCGTCTATTTTTGTGCATATGTATATTTCAGGATATGTGCAGTTTATGCAGTCCTGACTCCTGCCAAGTCGCTGATGCTAACCAATATTAACTTTTATGTGTGTGTGTGTGTGTGTGTGTGTGTGTGTGTGTGTGTGTCAGGCTCTCGGCGAGGCGTTTCAGGCAGCTGGTAGAGCGCCTCCTGCAGTTCATCTCCACTCGTCTTTTTCCTGCAGAACCGGACGAACTTCCTCCTCTGACCAAGTGCTCCTGGTGGATTCCCTCCGCTACCAAAGTGCTCGGCCTGTTCAGTGAGTATCACACACACACACACACACACACACACACACACTCTTAGGCTCTCCTTATCGGCACTTCCTCCTCCTTTTCCTCCTCATCTCCTAATCTGGCTTGTTAGGTTTAACCCTCAGCTGATGACCATAGAAGACATCTATGCAAAACCTCTTTCCACCATCACAAAAACATCCCTAAACTCCACCTTCTCCTCACTTTATCTCCTCAAAACTGGACCAACGCAACACGCTCTTCTCATGGATCCCTGGCAGGAGCATCCAGAAGCTCTGGTACATTCAGAGCAGCGCCGCCAGGATCCCTGATGAGAGTGTGAAAACATTCTGTTTTCATTGCACTGGTTCCCTGTCTCCTTCAGGGTCGACTACAAAGTCCCGCTACTCACATCCAAATCCATCATCATGGACATGCGCCTCCCTAACTTACAGGAACCGATCACACCACAAACCTCCACCCACACCTTCAGGTCTGCCAGCAGCTCGCTCCTCTGGGCCCCCGCTACTAGGCTCGGCGCCATGGGGGGATTGAGCCTCGCGGATCAGCCTTCCCTAACCAATCTTGAGGGCGGCACAGACCCCTACACTCGCGGATTTATTGTATGTAGCGAATAAACCGTCGGCTTTCCTCCTCTCTTTCTCTCTCCTCAGACGCAGCCAACAGCGTCTCCTCTCCTCCCATCATGCCTTTCACCGACTTCTACAACATCACTCTGGAGCACATAGATTTCATGGAGGAGTACAGGACCTGGCAGAGTTACGGCAACTCAAACAGGTCAGACGTTTCTCTTGTTTCTCTCTGTAGATCCAGTTAGTCAAGCTGACTGACTTTCTCCCATCATGACTCATCCTGTGACTAAAAGTTCTCAGCCTTAAAAAAAAAAATCCCCGTCTGACCATTTCAAAAAAAGTCTCATATTAGGTTTTTTTTTTCTTTTTCTGAGCTGTTAACTATTATAGTTAAATCTTTAAACTGTGCAACAACACTAGACCCTGCATGTAAAGATAGCGGAGCGGGGAAAAGAACCAGACGTTCCTGACAGAGCCGAAACACGACGCAGACGCTTCACTGTGGACATAACACTCCACCTCTACCGCTCCCTGCAGGCTTTATCGCTTTTTAAATTATGTCGAGCAGATATATCAGATGTAAGATAAGATTAGAGAGGCTGCTTTCAGTAATTGTAAACGTTTCCATGCGTGTGAATATTTGTGGGACGTTTACAGACTGTAGTTGTAAATGAAACTCTGCAGGGGAAACAGCTTCTGAAGTCATTTTTCTTAGACTGATGGAGTTCAGGATTTATCAGGAGGACGGCTGCTTTACTCCAGACAATATCGCCGTATGAACCCCGACTGTGTGTGTGTGTGTGTGTAACAGCTGACCGAACACAGAACATTAATTACCTTTAGATGCTGACTGATGCTGTCAGCATGTCTGGAGATTTAACTCAAATTTTCTCACCGTCAACTTAAATAATGCTCCCGCAGCTACGTCTGCGAGTAGCGAGTTCTCCCGGAGAAAACCGTCTTGGGTTTTGCCTGCTAATGAGATGACAGATGTGACGACACATAACGCTAGCTTTTTACCAAGAGTGATGTTAGCCGCTTCTGAAGATTCCTGGAAGTCAGACCAGGAGTATTATCTCCTCCTGAGCAGGAATAGATGGAGAGAAGTAACGTTCCCACTGCTGCAGTTTATCAAGAGCTGTGGAAACACTTTCAGAAGCCGTGACGTCTGCTTCACGCTACGTCACGGCTCGTTAACGTCTGATAAAAAAAAAAAAAAAAAAAAAAAAGAAACGGATCCAGAGTTTAGTTTACAGTTCAAACAGGAATCAGCTCTGAAAGTCCCTGGCTAGTGTGACGGGGGGATTCTGCTCATCTGGAGCGTGCAGAACCTGCTCTAGTGAATATATTTAAAAATAAACTTGAAAAATAAATACCTTCTTCTCATCCTCCCACAGGTTCTCTTTCTGTCAATTTCCCTTCATCCTGTCGACAGTGGTGAAGAAAGCCATTATCCAGAAAGACTCGGAGCAGCAGATGATCAGTCAGGCCAGGGTAAGATACACACACTTTAATAATTTAAATAATACCCTAACCATAACCTCAACCTAAACCTACAGCCCTCTGAAGAAGTGAGGAGCAGATAAAAAAAATGTCCTCACTTTCTAAAAACGTCCCTTTTTCCAAAGAAAGACATAGAACGCAGGTGGAGAAGGGTTGTGTAGAAATGTTGGTCTGCTGACTTTATTGTGTGTGTTTGTGTTTGACAGCAAAGTCTGGTCAGTAAGGTTTCTCGCAGGCAGAGAGTGGACATGAACCTTCTGTTCCTCAACATTAAAGTACGACGAGCACAACTCCTCAGCGACTCACTGGATGAGGTTAGTACACAGATGTTAAAAAACTGAGGCTGTTTCCTGTTTGAAAATACTGAGATACTTAAAGTCAGGGGTTGTTTTTTTTTTGTTGAGTTATGTTCAAGGTTTCAGTGTGGTGATTGTTCAGGGCCAAATTTAATTTGTTTGAAAGGTTTTCTGTTATTTATATCCTTTATGATTTGAGGTAACTGTTGCTAAGGTGGTTGCTAAGGTTTTTCCGCATGTTGTTTGCGTTGTCCGCTCTCATATTTCGGATCGGATTTAAATGTACGGATGGATTTGAGAAGTTTCCATTTCAAGTAAAGGACGAGAACAAGTAGTGAAATCCTGCTACTGTAGTTTGTTTCATGGTTTGTTGATGTAGCTTCCTGAAGCTGACCAATAAGAACAGAGTGGGTTCATCGGGAGGCGGGTCTTAAAGAGACAGGAGCTAAAACGGCCTGTTTCAGACAGAGGCTGAACTGAGGGGCTGCATAAAGGATTTTTTAAACTTTAAATAATGCAAAGATATTCCAGTAGAACCCCAGATTAAAAATATAGACTTGGAAATGTGCAGAATATGTCTCCTTTAATAAGATTATTATCAAAAGTATCACATACAGGAGTTTAATTGTTAGGTTGTAATTAGTAAACAAAGATAATGAAAAAATAAGAGATGTCTCGGAAACTGGAATTTATTGAGGATGTGATGACAGGAGAAAAATATATTTTTGAAAATATGTTTTGTAATGTGGAAAAAACATGCGAGTTTGTGGTGAGAGAGAGAGAGAGAGAAGCTTTTATCCTCTAATGTTAAATGCTTATTCTGAACTAAACCCAACTATAAATCTTAACATGAATCCTCGAATCTAAATAAGTTTCTTAAATAAGTGAGGTTCAACCCAAATGTCTTTTAATCTTGAAGACAGGCCCGTGTGGTTCTGAGCTCGGTCTGCAGACGTTTAGAAAAACATGAACCCAACAAACAGCATTCATACTTATTTCTGAGGTTGTAAAACAACAACTGTGTTTACTTGCAAATTGTGTGACAGTGAATTAATTATAAATGATAGAGAGTGAGTGACAAGATTAGTATTACTGCTTCATTTTCTAATCTGTTGTCTTTGGTTCTTCCTCCTCTTCCTCAAGTTGACAAGGAAGCGGTGCGACCTGAAGAAGAAGCTGAGGGTGACGTTTGTCGGGGAGGCGGGCCTGGACATGGGCGGCCTGACGAAGGAGTGGTTCCTGCTGCTGGTGCGACAGATCTTCCACACAGACTACGGTGAGACAAACTTCCCAGAAAAAGTCTGGGATGTCAGTTTTAGCGTTGGCGGTCATACCGGGAGGTCATTCTTACTCAACTATGAACTATATCCATGAAACAGGCTTCATCAAGTGTGAATAAAGATAACAGAGAAGACAATCCCGTTTGATGCGAACTCAATGGAAAGTCGAGCCGTTCTTTATTGAAATCAAGTGGAAAGAAAATCAGATTTTTATTGGATAAAAAATGGAAAGTACATTTTTATTAGTTGGAGGTCTCAGCGGACGAGCGCTATGAGTTTTCAGGTCGGTGAAAACTGCAGCAGGAATAAGTGTCGGATGGCTGGGAAAAGTGGTCAGTGTTGGTTTTGGAAAGTCAGCAGCAAACTCATTTGAGACCGGAGCTAGTTCTTATTATGACTCTCTTCTTCTCTTCAGTCTGTTTCTCTTTTTAGTTTACTCTCCCGTCTTTACTGGGCTGCCTGACTCTAATTATCTCCACATCTCATTGTCTCTGTTTGGCGCTTTGTTTGTGTTTCCTTGTCTCTTTCATTTCCCTTCTTCCTCTGTTTTTTTTTTTATTTTTTTATTTTCTTCAGTTCTTCTCCTTCAGCTGCCACATGCTGAATTAATACGCCACCAGAAATCTACCTCACAGTCTTCAAAAGGTGGCTCTGAAAAGTTCCAGTCACGCTCCTCCGTGGCGGACGGCTAAACATTCGTACTTGTGAAGGAGTGAATTTAATTTATTTATTGTGTATGTATTGTGAAACATACCTAACATAGAGGTGGTAGTGAAGAAGTGGATTATGCTTAATATCCAGTGGAACTACTGGGAATCCAAGTTGACCATAGCTCCCATTCTCTAAGAAGGAGCAAGCTAAAAACTTTGAGTACTGTATTTCCTCCAGACAAAAACAGGCCGGGTATAAAACGAGGGTGGATAAACTCCTGGTGCCTGTTATATAATGTTCATGCCAGTTAAACATAAGTAGTAGTTACCTGGATGTGACTCCAGTTTTATGAGTACATGTGTAGCCATCTAGCCGACAATCACAGAGAGGGGAGGGAGACGGAGGAGATAATGGTGCATATTTTAATGATAACGACAGCAGCAACACTACATGAGCATGTGTAACAAACATAGATCCATGAACGTGCTGCAAAGCAAAGTGGTGCAAAACGTTCCAGGTGGAACTTCAGTGCTAGAATTATTGTTCTGCACATAACAAAAATTTAACAGAAGCAGATCAGAAAACAAAGAGGTTTTGTACTAAAACATGATTAAATATACTGATCAAACAGGGAATTAGAAATAAAGACCTCTCTCTAATATAAGCCTGCTTCCAGTAAAGGCCTGATACCACTATTAGAGGAAATATTCTTCATTAACTTCTAACTTCTTAGTTTCACTCCACTTGTTAAGTGAATATTGAACTAAAGTGTTAAATGCTGTAGAACAGTCGCCAACAATGTGAAATGTTGTAAATGTGCTATGTTCCTGTGAGCCTACAGAGATATTATAGTGGGAATATGAGCGTATATCTGGTGGCGTTTGCGTTGACGCTGTGCACTCGTGCACAGATGGAAGTCCTGCTCGCTTTGTTAACTCTAAACCCAGATTACCGTGTTGCTGTTGTAGTTCACACATCCAAAGGAACAAGCCGCGTGTTGTTCAGCAGATCATTTCTAATATTGTTTGTTGATTGGCTTTACTTTTTGTTTGTCTTACAGCATGTTACATGTTTGTAACTTATTTACTGTATGTTCAATGTGGTCACATATACTTTATGGCTACTGAACTCATTTAACCCTTTCCACCCAATGGAAGCACTTTGTGTCAATACGCAGATTCAGCAATAAGTCAGACTGTAAATATCTCTGATGTAAACGTCCATAAATCAAAGTCGATTTAAAAAAGATGCTTTAACTGCAGCTGTTGTCTTATAATCATCACGTTTTGTGTTTTCTTCAGTGTCTCAGTAATGATAGTTTTCTGTACATTCATGATCACAGTGCAAACAGGAAGTGCAAACAGGAAGTGCTAACAGGAAGTGCAAACCAGACGTGCTAACAGGAAGTGCAAACAGGAAGTGCAAACAGGAAGTGCTAACAGTTCATTCAGCAGGACTTTTCATGCCGACAATGTAAACAACTGTCGGCTAAATAAACAGGACTCAGGTGTAGCCCACAGCTAAATCACACCGACATTATCCCCCAGAGTATTATGGGTACTGTAGTTCCAAGACTTGGAACCAGATTATCCCCAATAAAACACAAAGAATACCAACAAAAAAACATTAATATCATTTTTTTGACATTATTAAGGCTCTGAATGTCCCATCAACATGGTTCTTATATTACTGGAACACTGACACACTCTTCTATCCAATTATATATATATACATATATAGAAAACATGTGGACACATGGCACACATGGCACTTTTTTTAATAAATGCTATTCTAAAACATGTATAATACAACTCACATGCAAAACGATGGATTTCTGAGTAACCTGACTTATTCTTAAAATAATATATGACATGTAGTGATTCTGCTAAAAGCCTGTTAATCAAATAAAGGGATATAAAAACTGAAAATACGCCACTTAATCAGTATTTGGTATCTTTATTTCCTGAATCTTGCATATTTGTAGAAGAAAAATTGTTTCTTCTCCTGCTGAACAGACTTCAGAGGAGAAATGAGAAAAACACACAAGCATGCCAATCATTAATAAATACATGCATTTATATACATTTTTAAATAGATTTCATGCTACAAAGCTGCTCTGGCATCTTTACTTTTCAATCTCGCTTCCAGTCGCCGACTTTAAAACATAGTGAGGGACTTCTGGTGAACATCGGTGGGAATATGGAGCTGATCTATTACACACTTTCTTCCCAGCTGTTGTTTTTCATGGTGCAAATCATATAAAGATCCATCACATCCACACAAACATCAGCCTGTTCTCCCTGCAGCCTTCAGGTAGGAGCTACAAGACTTTCACATCATCAACCAGCAGACTTTTCCCCCCTCAGGCTATAAGACTGCTAAATACATAACACACACACACACACCTTGACTTTGCTTGATTACATCAAAAGACATAATTTGAGCAACAGTCAGAGGCAGCAGCTAATGTCCATAGAAGGAGTGAATTAGAGTCACGGGGCCTGAGCGACTGGGAGTTTGTGGTTCGGGCATCATTTCAGGAAGTCCAGTATGACTGAAACATTTCTCAAGCTGCACTTTCTCCCTGACCCACTTTTTTTTTTTTTTTTTTTTTTTTTTTTTGATTCAACAAGTGTGTTTCCATCACTGTTGCTCCAATATTTTTCCTTTAACCACAAGCAACATTCTCACATGTGAGTGTAAACTCCTTTTTTTTCTTTTTTTTTTAACAATGTTGATATAAAAATTCTAGTTTTCTAGTTCACTACATATGAATTTGCATAAAAATACTGGGATGGAAACCAAGTTTGACGTCCGTCTGTTCATCTGCCTCTCTCTCTCTCTCTCTCTCTCTCTCTCTTACTTTCTCTCTCTCTCTCTTTTTTTTTTTTTTTTGCAGTCGAGTTGTTCTTTCCATCGTCTTTCCATCTTTTCCGCGGTCGTCTGTGTTTTTCGGTGCCAGGGGGACGTCTGCCCAAAGCAACACACTCAATGAAAGCTGTGTTCCCCTCATTAGCGGCGCAGGGAAAGCCCCGACTCTACCTCAAACCCGCACACACACACACACTCAGCAGCACATAGGCAGGTGTACACACACACACACACACACACACACACACACACACACACACACATACATAGGCTGTTTTATGTGTGAAGCTGTGTCAGTGTTGGGAGATGTAAGCGGGGTCCAGATGTGTGTCTCCGCTCGGCGAACAGACCGCTGCTGTTCCTCTCAGTCGGAGCTGGAAAAAAAAGCTTCACGATGATTCCGGTCGGAGTTTATTCTGCCGCCGCCGTGGCGACGTCCCGATCGACTCCTTTTATCTTTCTGTGACACTCAACAGATATTCAACACTGACTATGAATTGCTGACGAGGTGTCGGCAGGTGATCCAGACTCCGGAGGAGTGATGTCATTAGTTTCTGATTAAATATTCATCTAATAAATTTAGGCTCAGAATCTGTAATTTCCCTTCAAAAGTTGTTTGATTTCAGTACTTTCATTCTTCCATTATTATCTTTTTCTATCTCAGGTATATAATCCCTCATTTGGTTTGTTAATTTGCTTCCTTAGTTCCTCATTTAGTTTCCTTTCCTTCTTTTCTTCCATGTTTTTCTCGTATCGTTTCCCTTTTTTAGATTTAGTTTTTTTTTTTGTTTGTTTATTTTATATTTGTGGGCATTTTTTATGTTGCTGACGGTCGAGAAATGAGAGGAGAGAGAGAGAGAGAGAGAGAGAGAGAGAGAGAGAGATGAGGAACAACATGCAAAGGTCCATGGCCTGGTTTGAGTTTGGCTGGCCTCCTTCTTTCCTCTGTGCTTCTATTGTTTCTCTCCCTTATGACCATATCGATACAGTCCGACCCCAAAAAACAGGATTTTTGTGGCTGTTATTGATTTTGATATTTGAGAGTTTTTAAAAAATAATAATAATTTATCTGTCATAACAGAAACAGAAAGGTTCCCTCAATTTATTTTATTTTATTTTATTTTACAATTGCAACCCAGAAATGTGCTGTGCTCAGTTAAAACTAACAAATAAAACTGTCACTACTACTACTTAAATAAAATAACTATACTTATAATATCTTTGGCATCTCTGCGCTTCAGTTTCTGGACATTTATTGGCTGACTCATACATCATTATATCTGCAATGAGCTCATACTGGCCAGTTTATTAACTGGTGTGGCTTTATTGTCTGATGGGTTTGATTATTCATGCTGCTCTGCTAACTTTTCTTTTTTGTTTGTTTGTTTGTTTGTTTGTTTTATCAGGAATGTTCACCTACATGAAGGACTCGCGCTGCCATTGGTTCAGCAGTTGGAAGTGTGACAACTATTCTGAGTTCCAGTTGGTCGGGACTGTATCCTTAAAAGTTTTAAACACATTTGATCTATTTATGTATAATGTGAGAAATCAAACCCCGTGATGTCATAATGATGTCATCATCTCAACGTGCTCATGGAGGCTGTAATAAAGCCTGCGTTACGAACTAGAAATGTGGAGTTTGACCCCTAAAAGTCCAGACATCTCGACCCTGTGCTGATTTGATTATCGTTTCTGCACATGCTCAGTAGCGTCTGCCTTACACAGAACTACGTGATGCTGTTATTAGTCTTTGGAGCCGTTTCTAAACAAACTAACGTGACCAAACTCTTCATAATGTATCCTTAAAAAATATATATATATCAAGTGTTTAGTGTACATACATAGTTTTAATACATTTATCTATTTATGTATAATGTGGGAAATCAAACCTGATGATGTCATAATGATGTCATCATCTCAACGTGGTCATGGAGGCTGTAAGAAAGCCTGCGTTACGAACTAGAAATGTGGAGTGTGACCCTGTAAAAGTCCAGACATCTCGACCCTGTGCTGATTTGATTATCGTTTCTGCACATGCTCAGTAGCGTCTTACACAGAACTACTCTCTGGAGACTGTTATTAATCTTTGGAGCCGTTTCTAAACAAACTAACGTGACTAAACTCTTCATAATGAAGGAACATGTCACCCAGTGCATAGTTTAATAGTTTCTGGACAACAGCAGAGGAATAAATCAGATATATCAGGCTTTAGATACACACACACAACACTTGTTAGTACATCAGTTCATCGTCGGTTTGGATCCAAACATGAGATTTGTCAACAATATATGAAAAACATAGAAAAAAGCTGCAGCCGCATCCTTTAACACGTACGATCTTTGACGTTTGTATCGACTGTGCGGTGGAATCAGTCAACTTCGGTTTAGGTTATTTAATCAACATTTTGTTTGTTTGTACATTTCCAGCTTGTTTTTTTTTTTTTTTCCCAGCATTTGAAACGTCTACACAGATAAACCACATCAGGATCTTTTTAATGTTCTTTTTATTCTATTCATTATAATCATAGTCCTTCAGTGGTTTCACTGTTAGTCAGTCTGTCCCCCTGTAGACAAAACTAAAGTGTTTTTGGGGGACTGTAGTATTTGGGTAATGTGCAGACAGGCACCCCCCTCTTCCTCCTCCTCCTCCTCCTCCTCTCCCTCTATTTTCAACCACAGAGGAGAAAGAGATACTATAATGCGTGCTTTTAGGCTGTAAATCTGCACACTGAACACATATATATCAAACTAAGAGCAGAATATAAAACAGACGAGGTCTGGAACTGAAACAGTTCTCCAAAACAAGACAGCCTCAGTGATTTCACACCCACATATTCTTACATAACAAATACATAAAAAGAAAAAAAAAAAAAAAAAAAAGAAAGAGCGTTCTCAACTCTTTTGCAGTAGTACTACAAACAAGCCAGTGCTCCAAAAATACAGACATTTTGTCTAGTTAGCTAACAGAGAAAGTGTGTTTATTTGTATTTAACAGTTTTAAATGTTACCAGGACTCCAGCTGTTTATGTTGTGTTCCTGAGTTCTGTTCTTTGTACCTGGAACTAGAGTCCTGCAGCCTTTGGCAGCGCTTGAATTAGAATAAAAAACACTGCCAGTATAATATAAACCAGCGGTTTATATGCACATGTAGCATGTGAGGTGTAATATCTATTAATCTGAGGTGTAAATTCCTAATTTGTAATATAAAATACTAATATAAATGTGCACAAACTGTAAAATGCTTTACACCTGATGCCTGCGAGGCTCTTCACAGATCACAGACTTCAGAGAAGCTTTTATCCGTCGTCTCCTTAGAAATTATATTCATATAATTTGTTTTGCCAAGCACATATTTCTGCTTTTTTGATTATATTCACAGGCAACTTTTTTTTTTTTTTTCCATTGAAGGAAGTGCTTAGTTTTTGTTCTGCACAGAAGTCAGCAGTGGTCGGGGTGGATGGTGGGTGTGCATCTGAAGTCCTGCGTGTCTTTAACTTTGGTTTCAGTCAAGGAAAGATTGTGGTTTTAGATAAATATTAATACAGAAAAAAAAAAACATCTCGTCTCGTGTTTCGTGTCGCTTTGGACTTTTTCAATAATACGGCACCTCGATCTTTCTCTAAGCTTAAAGGAGACGTATCATGCCTGTTATGATATCAGATGTTAAACATAGTCTAAAACTTGAGGTTAATGTATGTAAAAATGCTGCCTGAACCTCTACTTCCTCCTCGTGATGACATCAGATGGTCGTCCGTTGCTAGGGTTGTTGCTAAGGATACTCCATGAGTTGCTGGCATGTGTCACTCTCATGCCTCTGATCCGAGAGATTCCCATCCAAAGAACTTAAAAAAATAAGCAAAATCTGACTGCTACTGTTTGTTTATGTGGCCTCTCGAGCCACAGGAAGTCTGCGGGAGGCCAGCTTCCTGTGGCTGGCCAATCAGAACAGAGGAGGCGGGCCTTAAAGAGACGGTAGCTTCTAAATAAATAAACAGGAGTTTCTTTGAACTGTAAATCATGCAACAATATAAATATAGACCTGGAAATGTGCATGATACGTCCCTTTAACCAAGTACTGTGACTGCAAAATCATAATTAGAACATTTAAAACATTAAGTATTAAAGTTAAATAACGTCTCCTTCTTATGCTGCTAACAAAACCATAATCTGGGTGTGTTATGAGAGATGAGGTTTCTGAAGCTTTCTGAACAAAGACCAAATATTTTACCTCAAACAGCTGCACTTTTTTTTTTTCTTCCTCGTGCAGCTTGTTTGAGCAGGAAATGGGCCTATTTTGTCTGACACTTATAGTGTAGTAATTACAGCATGAGTACTCACATTTGTTAGAGAGTTGCTGTACCAAAGGAATAAGAAATGGTAGTCAGATGGACAGATAGACAGTGATGGATGGAGACTAGAACAAACCTGCCAGTGTTTTTGTATCTTTCTGTTAACTTTTAATGCAAACTCTTTTTTTCTTAGGTTCTGTCAAAACAGAGCGTTCTTGAGTCCTGACACGGCTTTCTGTTGGTCCCGCGCTGTTAGCCAACTGCTGTTATTGATAATGTCGATGTCAGTGATTTAATATTATTCTAATATAGAGCACGAACGAGGTGAACACAATGTTCCCCACACGTAGGTTTCATCTGATACGTTTCTGTAAAATGTGCAACGTTTCTGCTGTTTGTAAGAATGTACTTCCAGGACCGTGTGTGTATGTTTCTCTGTGTGTGTGTGTATGTGTATATATATATACATGTATATATACAGTATATGTGTGTGTGTGTGTGTGAAGAGAGAACGATCCAGCACTTTAGCCAGCCTTAGTTACTAGCCAGCTGGGAACTGTCAAAAGGTTATATAACCTAATAGCTGCCTGTTCCTCGCCAGGTTATTGTGTGTGTGTGTGTGTGCGTGCGTGTGTGTGTGTGTGTGTGTGTGTGTGTGTGTGTGTGTGTGTGTTTGGTAGAGGGCAGAAACAGTGAGTGTGCTTGGAAAAAAGTCAGATAAAGAGAGCAAGACAAAGAAAAAGAAAAGATGGGGGGGAGGAAGAAGAAGAAGGAGGAAGGGTGGGAAATGTGTGTGTTAATGCATGCGTCTAAGTGTGTGTGTGTGTCTGTGTGTGTGTGTGTGTGCGCGCGCTCTTGGGTGTTCCATGCATGTTCCACATGTGTGCTTGAGCTAAGAGCTAATTTATCAATCTCCCTCGTTCCTGTTTAGTCGTCATGGCAGCGTTGCGTCACTATGGAGATGGAGAGAGAGAGCAGGAGAGAGAGGGAGAGAGAGGGGTGGAGAGAGAAAATGTGTAGCAGAAAGACGGAGAGATAGAGGATAAATGAAAAGCAGAGAGAGAGAATGTGGTGCACTGGGGCTGCAGTGTAAGATGGAAAGACAGAGTATAAACAGATGTAAACAAAAAAAGGAACAAACAGTGACAAAAAGGCAAAGAGAGAGAGAGAGAGAGAGAGAGAGAGAGAGAGAGAGGGAAACGGACAGAAAAAGGCAGATGTAGAGAGTTGAGACGGAGGCACGGCTGGTTTAACCAGTTCCTCTCACTCATTGGTGCAAAAAGATCCTTTATTTAAGAGAAAGTAGAAATATCTAAAGTAAAAGTCCACAGCTGTTATCTGCTATATTTACTTCATGTATTAAAATTAAAAGCACCCCTGCAGCGATATATTAAATATGTTTAATTAAGCACACAATTAAAGCTGCTCAAGTTGAGTTTGAATTACTTTATATACAGTTAGCTAGTTCCCAACCTAGGGGTCGGGCCCCTCCAAAGGGTCAGCAGATAAATCTGAGGGGTCGTGAGATGATTAATGTCAGAGGAAAGAAGAAAAAACAAAGTTCTGATACAGAAATTTTTGGTAAATTTCCAGACTTTTCTCTAATCTTTGCTTTTCTGTGAGATACTGAAGAGTTTTACCTCTTTGGGCCTCAAACAGTTACTTATGTGAGGAATATGTGGAAGAGAAATGTCTCTTTGATTGAATTGCTAATAAGTCAGATACATGTGGTTTGAAACCACATATGTTATTTCATGTAAAAAGCTGTCAAATAAATGTAGTGGAATTAAAGTATCGAGTATCAGAAAATGGAAATACTCAAATTAAAAGTACCTCAAAACTGAGCTGATGTTTCTGTCCACTATTTTTCATCAGGAACAATTAATGAACACGGCATCTTTTAAATTAAACTTGTTAGCAAACAGTTGTTTATTTCCACATCCAGCAGTTACGGAGCAACATTATCATTCATGTGGAGTCGTGTTTCTGTCCACCTGGTGAATCTAAGTCCAATATTCACTCTCTTTTAGTTCTGTTTTTAACTCTCTACCAACTCCTGAGGGAAATATCTGGCTCTTTAGCTGCTAAATGCTCCACTATGTTCACCAGCTAGTCTACAGCTAACTGTCTGTTGGTGTTGAGCAGGTAGTGCACAGTGACTTTTTTTAGAGCTTTTACTCTGAAAGCGACGCTATGAGAGTGAAGCAGAACAGTAAAGTTGCAGCCGGACAGATAAACAGTGAGCTGAAACTCAATATAAAGCTTCTGTTTATTGACTTATTGGAATAATATTAGGATGATATGAGTGATTGAAGCTTTGTCTGATGTTCAGGATGTATTTTCATTATATTTTATATCAGATTTTTCATACATTTACCATCAGAATATGATTCATATAAAGAACTCTGTGTCTGTCTTTGTGTCTTTCCTGTTTGCAGAATATTATAAGTGAATCCTGTCGCACCGATGAAGTGAAAACTACGTTTCAGAAGCAGTCTGACAGATACAGTAAAGGGAGGTGGGCAGAAAAACAGACAGAGAGAGAGAGAGAGAGAGAGAGAGAGAGAGAGAGAGAGAGAGAGATAATGTGAAACAGAGCAGATAGAGAGAGAAAGATTAAAAGAGAGAGAGAGAGAACTTTATTCATGGCTGTCTCATAAAGTGAAGATATATGAACGAGGGCCTCTAAATGCTCTCTGTTACACTATATTTGATGTGTGTGTGTGTGTGTGTGTGTGTGTGTGTGTGTGTGTGTGTGTGTGTGTGTTTGACTTCCTAATGACCTTAATGGTTGTAGTAATAGTACAGTTTATGTTTATTTCCATGTCGGTGCCTCCGTGTGTGTGTGTGTGTATATGTGTGTGTGTGTGTGTGTGTGTGTGTGTGTGTGTGTGTGTGTGTGTGTGTCACCTACCTGTAATCAGTAGTGTTCATTTCACACACACACACACACATACACACTCAACCTACACACACAATTACACCACATATGGTCACCACATGCAGCAGCTGTAAGCACTTTGTGTGTGTGTGTGTGTGTGTGTGTGTGTGTGTGTGTGTGTGTGTGTGTGTGTGTGTGTGTGTGTGTGTGTGTGTGTGTTGAGCCGCCGCCTCTCAGACGTTTAAAAAAAAAAAAGAAATTATTGCAGGTGGACGGGACGTTCAGTACATGAACTCGCCATCGCCCGGCCACACACACACACACACACACACACACACATACTGAAGCTACACAATGAAGTCATTTAGTCTACATTAAACTCCTTCTGCCATAGGAACACACACACACACACACTCAGTAGCCTCTCAAATAAAACATGAGGTCAGTTTTTACACTGCAGACGCGTCTTCCTTTTTTTTTCTGTCTGATGTTATCGATGTAATACGTTTTAATTTTTAGCTTCATGTTTTTTATGTATTAGCTTCTATCCTGCTAGTTTCAGTTTGCAACATTTCTTTCATCAGTTCTTAAAAAAATCTGAATCATGTTTCTGAAGTTTTTTGTCCACATTTAATTTCATTTCAACCAAGATCAAACAACAACAATGATGATTATCTTGTTGCCGTGCAACAGCTACAACTGTGTCAAAACTTCATCTGACCTGTGTCGTCCAGGTCGGTGCTGTTATTGATCTTCTTTTATGGTTTTTTTTTTAAACAAACAAACATAAAATAAAAACCCTATCGAGGGTGTTCTGGAGATGTTATCACATTTCTCCCGGAGCTCAGACGATGACTTCATCACACAGGCACACAGAACGTTATGAAATCAACCACACAGCCGTAACCGTGATACATAAAAACATGCTGCCGCACACAGTAGATTCATGAACATGATCAGTGAGATAATTATGAAAAATACACAGTTGAAATCAGGCCTTGTTTGTAGGTGTAAAAATGTAAAAATGACTCGTTAACAATCACAATCATGATGTTAAATTGTAGTTTTTTTCTTGTATATATAATTATAATTAATGATGGAGATATTTTAGTGTGTTTGTTCTGTCAGAAGTTATTTCCTCTTTAACCTTCTATGTCATCAGCTGATGGGCTTAGCAGTTTACAACAGCATCGCTCTGGACATCCATTTCCCCCTGTACTGTTACAGGTGAGTGTGTGTTTCCGTCTGCCGTATCAGTGACAGTATTCACTCCCGACAACTGCAGCGACGACTGTGAAAATCCCCCAAAACAAACATCAACCACATCTGGAAGATGTTTAGTTCAAGGTTTTTAAAGAATAAAAGTTGCACGTTTACTGTAGATTGTTGTAGCCGTGATAAGTAATTATAAATATTATACCGATGTATGAAGCTGTTGGAGGAATATTTTCTACATGTTTATTGATTTGCGTCTCACCGTGAGCTCTATTCTCATGGGTGGAAACGTCGGTGTGCAATAACAGAAACAATCAGCCTACAAAGACTTCTGTAGGCTGATAAAGATGGAGGCTGAAGCTGCAGATTATTGTGTCTACTCTTTTTAAAACACCTACATCATCAATCTACAAAAAAAAAACAAAAACTGCATCCTATCCTGCTCTGCCAGTGTTTCTTCCTGGTCATAGATTTTTATATTTGTTCAGTAAATTATTTTAAAACGTCTTTTTTTTAAAGTGTTTTACATGTTTTAAGTTCTTCAGCTGTTACAGAACAACTTCTAGTTACTTTCACCAAAGCTTTAAATTTCAGAGTCTTTAATTTAATAAAGTTTTCAGTTTTGTTTACAATTTTTACGGCTGTCTTTTTGAAGTATGAAAGTTTTATACGTATTTCCTCACAGTTAAGTAGAAGACTGTTTATCATTATCTGTTCTACACATGTGTTTTTCTGTCTATGTGACTGTGATGAAACCTGCTTCCCTTCCCTTTACAGGAAGCTTCTCACGCCACCTACTACACCGTGTGACCAAAACGCCCTTATCGGCATGGCAACCGCCACCCTGGACGACCTGCAGCAGATCATGCCGGTAAGGTGTCAGACCGTCCGTCGGGGTCAGCGACGTGACAATCCGCTGCTGGATTTGCACGTTGTTAATGTTAAACCTGCTGCGGTGAGCAGACTGGAGCAGGAAGCAGCTGAGAGAGAAGTCAAAGTTTATGAATAAATAAAATAGTTAATTAAATATGTTGTATAGAAGTGAGAATGTGATATATTTGCTGTGTTTTCAGCAACACATTAGCAACTAGGCAGGATATTTACTGAAGGTTTGCAACCTTTTTTTAGGTGCTCAGTCAAATTGCATTTGTCCTGATTTAATAGAGATGTTTACAGATGTTTAGCGCCGGTTACATTAATGTGTTTGTTTTCATGTAGTACATATTTTCCTGTTCAGAGGCGCAAAATACGGATAAAATAAAATGTATTCAGGTATCTTCAGCACCTGATGTATCACTGCTGACTAAGACTTTATCAGACGTCTCAGTTCAGCATCAAAACACAAGACTTCACCTTTCTGTTTCCCTCAGTAGCCTTGTTCTTCTTCTTATTATTATTCCTGACTTTTAATGGCTCCCAGCAGCTCCAGTCCAGTGTGATCTGTTGTATTAGCCAGTAATGATGTGATGTGAGATCTGAAAGCATCGTCTCTTCCATCAATAATCAAAGCTCAATAGAAGAAAAACCACTTTCTCTTTTTTTTTTGCACTTCGTCACTTTAAAGTAAACACGTGTCAAAGTATCGGCTCTTATTTAGCTGCACTTTATAGAAGTCAGATGACCTGCGGCTTCGCTCTTTTACATCTGCAGTCTCGCTCAATATGCCGCTTAATTGAAAAATTGTGGCTAAATTTCAGGCCTCGAGCGGTAATTTGCAACAGGCTTCGTAAAAAAAAAAAAATATCAACCCCAAGAAATGAACTGAAAAGTAAAAGCAGACATTTGAAAAACATTTGTAAACTTTTTTTAGTTCCTTTTAGTCATTATTTTTCAATATGTGTTATTACATCTGGATCGGTTAGTGATCAAACCAACAAAACCAACCTTTGAATTCAACCAGCTTTATTTTTATGATTGTGATTCTATTATTATGATTTAAGTTTTACATGGAAGATTTAAAGTGTTTCCTTCATGTCTCTGGTTGCATTTCTCTTTTCTGCCACTAGAGGGAGCCAAAGTTAAACATTTGACCGTCTCTGCTCAGTTTCACACTTCTCCTCCGTCTGATCGTTGCCTCTGTTGAGCCTTAATTTACCTTCATGTGTCGCTGTCAGATTATTAAACTCCTCCATCAGATCATATGTTCACTTTGGATTGAAAACCCTCACATGCATGTTGAAACCTGCTGCAACTTTAAATATATACACCACATTTTTCCATTGGATTTTATTCTTAAGAGATGGTTTTTTGGGTTTTTTTTTTACCCATGTTGCTGTTTTCATATCTGTGAACACTGATGGATTTTAATCTAAACTCTGTGTCTCAGTTTTTCCACATCAGTATTTGTTCTGTTCAAATCAGCTGAAAACACGTTGGACAGTGTAAACAAAAGAGTTATGAAGTTTTGGTTTCAGGATGCTGAATGTTGCCAGATGTGAAGCTCATTCAACCGCTTGAACTCCTTTTCCCTCCACTGTTTCTCTCTTTCTGTCACATATATGAATATACATATAAATATATATATACAGACACACACAATCACTCAGTCATTCAATCAGACACTTGACACACATACAGTTGGGTCCAAAAGTCTGAGACCACTTGAATGGGAAAGTGGTCCCAGACTTTTGGATCCAACTATACATTCTCCTTCACACTCGAGCATGCCAACATACAGTTATGTCACATTTGTACAGACTGTACTCACATCACGTACACACTCTCTCTCTCTCTCTCTCTCTCTCTCAGAGACACGAGCAGATTGCAATTCATTTTGACAATAGAGCAATTGTGCATTATTATAAGTATGTAAACACTTCTTTTTGGTTCATATAACAAAAAACATGATACAAGGACAGTTTGAAAGTCCAGCTGAGATATATTCAATTTGAAAAAGCAGCAACAAAAAGTAATTGTAAACTGTTATTGACAGTAAAAAAAAAGTCATAAGCTGAGACAGCTCCCGTCACATTTTTACATGCATAAAAGTCCAGGCTGCAGAATGCACAGAGAGAGATTTTGGCAGACGCGGTTGCCGACCGAGGTTGAGGTGCCTTTGAGCAAGTTATTAAACTTCCACACGTCTGCTGATGTGGAGTCGCAGAGGCCAGACGTTCTTTACTGTGTTTGTGTGTTTTCGGCCGAGTGATCCTGAGCTTCAGCTGAAAATGTTGTTGTGACTTTACAATAAAAAAAAAAAGGGGCGAGGGGGGGACGTGTTGTCTGACAGATACAATACGCCTGAAAACATTAACAGTTTCTCACAGCGGCGCTGAGAGAAAGAACCTGAGCTGATACCTGATCCACCAGCCGCTGCACGTCCTCCTCCTCACTGTGAAGGTCGAAAACTCTGCTCTCCCCACTAGGATACACACACATATATATATATATACACACACACACCAGGGTGCTAAAACTAGCCCAGTGGTTGCATAACAGCAGGATATCAGATATGAGGCCTACAGAGTCACCAGTGACGCCAGACAAGCAAACTTCATTCAAACTTTATTCAGAAATTACATGAAGATTCAATCATTTTGGAGCTTTTAGAGCTTCATAAATAAGTTCAGTCAATCAAACAGTTAATGAACAAAAGGATGGAGACATGAGCAGCCTCAATTAATGAATGAATAAATATATATATGTAAATGTTATGAATGACTTTAGGAGGCATCGTGACATCAGCAGGTACAGATGTCAGGAGCTGCTGCAGTTTCCAACACAGTCTGTCATTTCTCTGAAACGCTGCATCACACTTGACTTGAATTCATGCACAAGTAAGACAAAAGAGGAAGTTATACATCACCGCCAAACAACTATCTATCGGTCTGAAAGTTTCTCTCTTTAAGTATCTTTCTAATAAAACAGACATGTGAGTCCGTTCGTCCCGGTTCTCGTGAATGTCATATCTCAGAAACACCTGGAGGGAGTTTCATTACATCTGGCACAAACATCCACTCGGACTCAAGGATGAACTGATAAGATTTTTTTGGCGGTCAAAGGTCAAACTTAATAGCTTTTATTAAATTCCTTCCTTCCACTACAAAATGTTATATATGAGTGTGGACAGACATGGATGTAAACTGTGACCGGTTGGTAGTTGTAGTTTATTCTAACTGTTGTTGACTACTGGTATCTGTCTGCAGGAGCTGGCTCACGGTTTGGGAGAGCTGCTGAGCTACGAGGGAAACGTAGAGGAAGACTTCTACCTCACCTTCCAGGTATCAAGCTACAACTTACAGTAAAGCTACTGCATGCATTTTCATTTTTGTGTGAGAGTACAAAAACATCAAAAAGATGTAATTTATACAAAGAAACTGAGGAGAAATATGATTTTTTTTTCACCAATCCTCTTCTTTTTATTCTGACTTTGACATTATAAACTGTTCTAACTTAATTAAAACTGTAAATGATGACATATTCGCCGGGTTTTTATCGATCGCTGTTGATAACGATGTCACACACACACACTCATCCAGAGCGCAGATGTCATGATTAAAGTCGGCAGGTCTTACGGTGTTGACAGACAGCTGTGACTGCTGTCACCGCTTTGTAAATTTAATTCACAAATCTGTAAAAGTTAATTGCGGCTCTGAATCACTTGCACTGATGTCACGCAGCAGATTAGTCATCGTTATGTCTCGGTTCATGTTCGGTACACACAAAAAATGTGTCACAGATGATTGAAAACTATCACGTGTGATATTAGACTGCTTTTCATTGAATTACTTGTTAATACTGTTTATATTTCTCATAGTGAGGCATTGCTATCATTGGAGAATTACCCAGCCCTCATTTTTCCTTTTAATATAAATACACTGGAAACTCTTAGTTATGTTTTGAAGGTAATTAATGAATAACTTTGGATAATGATCAAGACCAAATATGGATGTTTGGTGCTTAAAAATACCAGAAACAGAGCAGAACTGTGGATGTTTGATCAGTAGAGTAAGATGTGTTCAAACTTAAGTCTTTAACCTAAAACTGAACCACAAACTTCAATCAAACCTCATCTTGTTTGCAGACTGAATTCACTGCTTAAAAAAAAAAGAAAAAGCGACTTTAAACGTTCAACATCCTGGTTAGATATCTGACCTAATTATCAGTTACCAACTTTGACCCCCCAACTCCTCCCCCACCCACAAAAACCATATCCTTTCTGAAACTAAATATCTGATTAACAATTTATAGATGAACTCACCGGAAACAACAAGAAAATAGTTGCAAATTGCATTAAAAGTCATAAATGCTGCTAAACAGTTTGTTACTTTTGGTTCCCAGT
Organism: Thunnus albacares; assembly: GCF_914725855.1. NCBI lineage: Eukaryota > Metazoa > Chordata > Actinopteri > Scombriformes > Scombridae > Thunnus > Thunnus albacares. The sequence goes on from NC_058119.1 coordinate 28,866,764, forward strand.
AATTCAATTCAATTCAAACTTTATTAAGGACACAACTCATGGAGGGTTCATAGCATAATAAAATACAAAGTGTCAAGTATAAAACACAGAATTAATGAACAATCTCAAAAAACAAAAGGCGTTCCACAATAATCAGGTGATTGCATTTAGGCTATAACACCTAAAGTCTAGATGAGAACCTGATGGACTCAGTCCAGGTTTGGTCAAAGCTGGACTATATATATCTATATATAAGATTTCATATTACAGCAGAGCAGGTTGATACTCCAACATTAACAAACATCTGGCTCACGCTGCAGCAGCTTCGTACCGTCATTATAAACCACCGTGAGTCTCTGCACGCTGCCTTTTCTGTAGCGACGCCACAGGTGGGTTGATTCAAAAAGCTTTTAAAAAGAGAGATGTTTGCTTGTGCGTACAACTTTCTGACACCGTCTGTAAACGTCCCCTATCATCTGATAAATCATTAGTTATATAACGACCCAAATATTTAACTAAATCTATAGTTTTACATTTCATGACATCAGCATCTTTTATGAAACCTGCTCAGCCGGCTCTGAGCGTAGTAACCAGATATAATGGAATACTTTATGGAGCAGCTGGAGCTATATATGAAGCAGACACGTATGTGTGTGTGGGCGGGGGGGGGGGGGTGTAAGTATTATGTAAAAGCCTGAGTGAGGTGTTATTTTAACCCACAGTGTGAGCTGACTGTGAGCTATAGGTTGGTCACAGTCACACCACTGTGTGTGTGCAGATGAACCTACTGACCTGCGGTACACTGGATCTCTCTCTCTCTCTCTGTCTCTTTACTTTCTAAAGCAAATCCTCCTTTTTTTCTGTATATTTGTTTATTTCTGTCTGTATTTTTACTGCTCTATTTTTCCACACACTTCTTTTTGACCAACGTTTCTATTTAATGTTCCCGTTTAGTTTGGTGCGGGTAACAGGTACATAACAGAAAATGCACTGACACAAGGAACACAGATATATTCTAAACATTAAAATTGGATTATAATGAACATTTTTCCAAGATTTGTTTTAAAAAATGTGAGTGTTTTTGTGTCTGCAGGTGTTCCAGGAGGAGATGGGTGTGGTCAAAACCTACAACCTGAAACCTGGAGGAGACAAGATCCCCGTCACCAAACAGAACAGGAAAGGTGAGTCCACACTGAGAGTAACCAGGTACCCGCATAACCTGGTTTCTCTGTTTAAGTGCATGTGAATGCAACAGATTAATTGTCACACCTAGAGGCCAAGTTGCCACACCTAGAGGCCAAGCGGCTAGCATGGCTGCAAAGATAAGTCACCATATAAGATGGTAATCTTGTATATAATGATGCTGTATTGTAACATTCGTAACTGGATCTGAGTATTTTATTTCCACAGTGAGACATTGTTCACTGTGAAAATATAATCAAGGAACTTTACAAGAGAAACCTGGCCCAGCGCAAAAACACCTCTTTGTTCCTTTTTAAGGGGATGAAGTGGAGCCTGAGAACGTCAGCTTTGTTTGCCTTATTAAACCATATTTTCCGTTCAGCAGCTACTGTTGCTCCCTGCCAGCATGTCTCTCTCCCTGTGTGAGTGTTAAAACGAAGGAGCCAACACTGGAGGGTAAACTGGTAAAAGTGTGTAATGGAATTGTGTTCTGTGCCCTCTCTCTCTCCATCTCTGTCTGCAGAGTACGTTCAGCTCTACGTCGACTTCCTGCTGAATAAATCCATTTATAAACAGTTTGCTGCCTTCTACCACGGCTTCCACAGCGTGTGTGCCTCTGATGCACTCATGGTGAGTCCACAGTGTGTGTGTGTGCTGTATGTGGACAATGGTATAAGATGGACTTGCTCACTGGTTGCATAAGTGATACATGCAAACCTTCCAGTTATCAGTCAGCCCTACATTTTAGGGGTTTTTTTTGTCAGTAAACATGCATTTACAGTAGCTAACAAGGAGGTTGCACGCACTTATGTAACTTTTTTTTTTTTCTCCCCAAAAACACTGGCGTTCACTCACACCACTTACAAATGAAAGTCTTGGGTTTCTTTAAAGGTCTTTTGCATATGTGAAAATTAATCCTTTTGTGGCTCGAGAGGGAGCTTTGTTGAGCTGTGTTTAGAGTTCAAGACTACAAGTTTGAAAATGAGAAAAATCTGAGGATGTGGAGTTAGAAAGAAGTGAGGTTACCAGACCTCTGTAACCTGCTCCTCATCTCTGCTGGAGGCTAGCAGCTCCAGGCTACGTTAGCCGCTACTAGCTTAACACATCTGAATCTCTGCTGGAGGCTAGCAGCTCCAGGCTACGTTAGCCGCTACTAGCTTAACACATCTGAATCTCTGCTGGAGGCTAGCAGCTCCAGGCTACGTTAGCCGCTACTAGTTTAACACATCTGAATATCTGCTGGAGGCTAGCAGCTCCAGGCTACGTTAGCCGCTACTAGCTTAACACATCTGAATCCCCGACTGAACGTTCGGCGGTCAAATTGGATTGTGGGTAATGTAGGCACCGAGTTTTGACAAGGAAAAATGTGTCGATTTTGAACCTTTTTTTTAAAAACTGAACATAAGTCCAACAAGGTTATAGGAGTTTCTTTTTAATAAGCACATCAACAGCTTCCAGGACAACATCTTAACAAGGAAATAGTGACTAATGACACACAGAATGTGACAAACCTGATTTTCTGCATAATCAGAAAAAGTGTGGTTGTGGTTAAAAAAAAAAGGTTTGAAAGGCAGCTTGAAAATGCTGCACATTCAAGAAATGACACAAAAATGGAGTCATACCTCCTAGAGAAGGGCTTCTACATTTGTATGGCAGATTAGTCAGTGTATATATATATATCTTTGTCAGAACTCACATTTTAAGGATAGGTCGTGTCTTATATAATATATATATATATAGTAAAGTAACAAAAAGAGGGACTAAAAAGACTGTAACGTTGGAAGATATCTACTTGATTTGACTCATATGGACGGCTGATTTTACCCCCCTTCATTTACATTGTAAATGATGTAATATTCACTTCTTTACATGCTTACATTATTACTTCAGGTGTTATATTTTAAATGTAAACAACCTCTGCTATAACAGCCTCATTTCCAGTCATTAAGGTACTTATTGGATTCTTGGTACAGTCATCAAACTGTGTGATCAAATTTAAGATGAACAGAAGTCATTAGATAAAACCAAAACTGGAAACCGGAATCAAGAACTTGTCACTTCCTGTTGAGCAACAGCAAGAGGTGAAATTTTCATATGTTGAGTCATTGTTGTGTTTTAGTAGAAAGAGGAGGAGCTACAGAGAATTAAACGTACAACAAAAACACAATATCCTCCACCTCCTCCTACCTCCTTCCTCTTCTTCATGACAAAGAAGTTTGCCCAAATATGGAGTTCAGGAACTCTGTTTGCCTTCCTCCCTTAGTCAAATGTTAGCTCTGGCTGATAAAGAGCCGCTGACTCAAATCTGACCATGTTGTTGGTTGTTAAACCCAGACACTGTGTATAAAGATGGACGACGCGTCTCCACTTCCTACCGCTGTGCAAAAGTGAAGCCAGAATATACATAAATATCCATATTTGCGGGAGCTGCCATCTTGCTTGTGTGACGTCATTTGCAGCCAGAGTTGTGCACTATAGAGTCAGGCGGCAGGATGATGGCCCACGGGACACACCCCCCTTAGCCATGCACCATCCGCTAACATGGAGGGGGGCGGGGCTTATGACCTATCCTGCAGCTAGCCACCAGGGGGCGATCCAGATTTTTTGGTCGTCCATCTTTATATACAGTCTGTGGTTAAACCTCAGGGACCCTGAAGAGGACGAGGGCCCTAAGACACAGCCCGATTTTTCTTTCTGTTTCTTTTTAAATAAATATAAAAATTCAGTTAGACGACTTTGTTTCATTTTTAAATAAACACATGGAAATAACTATTATCATCATGAGTATTAGAAGTAGTAATGTGAAATATATCTTAACACCAATACACTTAAAAATCATCTTTCTATACGTTAAAAAGAGTAAAATTTCCTACACATTCCTCTGACATCATTACAACAGTAGCACATGGAAGTGCTGTTAGTTTATGTGGGATGTCTGTGACCTCTGACCTTGTAGGGTCTCGTCTCACAGAGTTTATTGTCTCAGGTCACAGTTCACATGAGTCAAGTTCACAGCGAACCATGTAGGACTTTGTGTGAGTTTTTTATTGAAGAGTTTCATCTCTAATCTTCTGCAGAGTGAACACACTGAAATAACTCTTTGTCTGACTGCAGATAAGACAGACTGACAGACAATCGCACTTCAGTTTATCAGCTGAGAGCCTGAATCTGGGTCAGAGGAAGGGTCAGGCCGATCCACACTGTAGAGACTGAAACAGCCAGGACGAGTCTCTGCTGTGCAGATAGAAATGAACTCCTGACCTGATTTTGCCTCCTCTGCTTCCCACAGTTTAGAAAAACAACTTCATCACTGTCAGAGAGATCTATATACAGTACTGTGCAAAAGTTTTAGGCACTTATTTATCAATTAACTTGATACAAAGTTGAGTAAACAGGAGAAACCTACATGATGAAATCAATATTTGGTGTGAGCAGCAGCAGTTTAACGTGTATCTACAAGCAGGATTTGTGACATCACAGCTAGTTTGGGGCCAACTGTGGTCCACAAGTGTGATGTGGAAACTCGGGAGCTTCCAGTACACAAACACTGAGAACAGACTTCATAGTGAAAGAGACGTTTCGTGTCCAGCAGGAAAACTTTTGAAATGAGCAATATTTATCTATAGTCATAGATTCTGGAGGAGTAGATGTAGAAAAAAACAAATCAGACAAAAATTATTATTGTAAGCAGAGTATGAAATACTGGAATTGTTGTTACACTTCAGCTTAAAAACAGGTTGGACAGAACAAAAAACATGCATTATGCTTAATAAATGTAATATATATCTGTATAAAACCTTTGTTTACAGCTGTAAAAGAGGAAAGCTCATGTGAGTGTTTGTCCTCTGTAGAGCATGAATGTAACTTTTATGATGATCTGTAGATTTATTTATTATCTGGAGGAAGTAGAAACTTTGTTATGGTGGTAGATGAAATGTCAGGAAGTCATCACAATCATTAATATTCATCCTTTTGGAGACCTTTTTCTATTATCTTCCATTGATTAGTTACAACTCCGGCAGTAAACGAGCCTAAAACATGTACCTCACACAGGTACACTGTAGTAAATAACGGCGATACGCTTGTTGACCTTCACAATGACCCGCTGCAGATAGAAACACCTCATGTACGTCTCATACTCTCATACTGTATGACTCTACTCATTTTCAACCTCTATGTCTCTATTTCTGTCTTTCTCCTCTGTTGTGTTCGATCTTTCAGTCACGTCCACATTGTGTGACGTCTCAGGATGTGGTGAAGCAAGCCTGCTGTGGTTAGTTGTGAGTGTGTGTGGTGTGGTTTTGCTGGTTTCAGTATGAGTGTGTGTGTGTGTGTGTGTGTGTGTGTGTGTGCATTGAGGTCAAACTCAGTGTGAGGGTCGTACCAGCTGGCAATACACTGCAATCTCTGAACATACATTTTAAATATTTAAAATCATTATGTTTATTTTGAAAAAAAAACGATATGATATATATGATGTGATGTTGTGTTCAGCATCTAAGACATTAAAAGATGAGTTTTCTTGTAAATAAACAGAAGCTACGTTACATTCAGTGTGAACATAATGTACTGTGTGTATCCTTGAGGTCTATAACAAAACTGTTGGATGAATTTCCCTCATAAACTATTTGCAAAGCTGATTTTTAAGTATTCCCACATTGTGTACGTCCATGTTTACTAGTTATAAACTGCTCCATAAAGCTACCAGGGGTCAGAAACTCCACAGGGAACCTTTAAATTGTGAGTTACGTGACCGTTGGACTTATAAAATCTTTTCAGGAATTTTTGCATAACTGCAAATAAGAAATTCAGACTTTCATGTATGCCCTATGAAGCTGACTCATTGCACACATTTTCCTGTTATCAGCTGCTAGACTTCCTGTTCCTCCCTCTTCAGTTATTGGTTGTGATGCTGTCACACGTCACTCTTTACAACATTCAAGCAGCGGAAACAACTGTTGCATTTCACTTCTCTTGTGTTTAATCGGAAATTCTGCTGAAAAGAAATTCAGCTGAACCTTAACCTCACATCTCAGAAATCAAAAACCTTTTTATTTATCGTCGGCAGACGCCATTCAATGTATGTAGATTCTGTGATGAACCCTCTGTAGTAGGTTTCTTTGTAAGTGACGGCTCCTGCACTGATTTAAATTCACACTCATGAGTGAATCACAGGAAATAAAACCTGACTTACTGTTTGTCATTTTGTGTCTTTGATATCATGGTTCTTGTAGATGAAAGTAATTTTTTTAGGGATGCACGATATTGGATTTTTTGCCGATATCCGATATGCCAATATTTTCAACTCACTGTGGCCGATTGCCGATGTCGATACTGATATATGCACATATTTTTACCAGCTGGCTGAGGAGACTATAATGCATGCAAGCATAGATTGTACTAAGTATGATAAAGAAAGACAATATATGAAGGAGGAACTGAGGAAGACTGGAGTTCAGGAGCTCAGTGTTAAAACTTTAATGAACCTGCCAAGTGGGAGCAGCAGTAGAGTTTTCATTGAGTTTATTAGACAGACAGGATTAATGTGTAGGATTTAATCTCTGGTCCACACTCCGGAGCAGAAGGTGGCGGTAATGCACCTAATACGCTGGTTGCCAACCGCCGTTATAAACCAAAAAGATTTTTTTTTCCAAACAGAGTGATACATCCTGTCAGCCGAGGCGTTTCCCTATATGTGCAGCCGAATTTAGCAGCTCCTCCACAGACTGTTTCACCCTGACGGTCCCGGTGTTTCCTCCGCAGGCTGCTGCGCTTCACTCAGCTGCCCGTCAGACCCGCTGCTTCTTCCCACTTCCCACCCAGCTAACGTTAGCCTCGGCTCTCCGTGTAGATCCAACCGGAGCACCGAGCCCCGGTTTGTTATTCAGGTTAAAGTGGGAAGAAGCAGCTCGTCTTATGGGCGGCTGAGTGAAGTGCAGCCTGCGGAGGAAACACCGGGACCGTCAGAGGGAAACAGTCCGTCGAGGGAAGCGCAGTCAGGCGGCGGAGGAGAAGGCGACATATCGGCCTCTCATAATCAGTAGAATTCACCGATGCCGATATTTCATTTTAGAGCTTTTATCAACCGATACGATGACGTGCCGATAATATCGTGCATCCCTATTTTTTTTTATGGTTAAGTGATATTAGTATACATAGTATACATTATATTACCAGAGTATTAATGTGGTGAACCATCTATGAAGAGGTTGTTGTCTGTTTTGTTGTTTTTATTATGTTGTGGAAGTTGCAGGAAAGTAGAAACGTCTATCTTTGACTACACAAAGGTGTAAAGGTGAAAATCCAACCAAACAAAATGCTGATTTTTTTCCAAAGTGACTTACAAATGATCAATTAATTATCAAAATAGTTGGCAACTAATCGATTAATCAACTAATCCTTGCAGCTCTACAGTTATTTGTCACTGTCGCTGACCTTGTTTTTGTTTTGTTTGTGTATAATGTTTATTTATTAATGTTGATATCTGGTACATTTGAAAGGCATGTTGATGTTGGTTTATTAAACCTCAGCTGTGTGTATGTAACATCCGTCTTACAGTTGCTGCGGCCGGAAGAGGTGGAGATGTTGGTGTGCGGCAGTCCGGAGCTCGACATGAGCGCTCTGCAGAAAGCTGCTCAGTACGAAGGATACAGCAAGACCGACTCCACCGTACGGTAGGAGCACTGCACTTCCTGTTTTCATCAAACTGATCAAGCTCCTGCTCTACAGGAAGTCCATAAATAATACACATGTTGCACACACTGTGAGTCAAACTACCTCCCTTTTCCTTTTTAGACTCACCAGATGGGCCAGAAAGTTCACATACTGGACACTTTATAAAAAATGAATGTAGAGTCATATAAACAATTACCTGATCTCATGAGGCACTGTTCCTGAATAACTCCTTATACCTAAACAATAAAACAGGTTCTTTGTAACTTCCTTCCAAAAAATGACGAGGACTGATTCCCAAGAATTGAAATCCCTGTATTGTCTCCAAATAATACATGAAAGGCGACTTCTTTTCCTTCTTAGGAAAAAAAACACCCAGTTTTTCCACCACTTCCAAGTTAGAATACTTTTAAAAGAAACTGTCACCACGTAATATAACAAATATGAAAGAGTAGAACATCAGACTTTTTCAATAAACTGCATTTTAAGGATGAATTATCTACTTTTCTGTGTTTTAAGATTTTTCAGGAGAAGAGTGAAATAAAGACATTCAACCCTAAAATCTTCTTATTTGTCTTTTACAAAAGCGTATCAGCATTTCCTGACTCGTCACCTCTACAGCTGAGGTGTCATTAAGTTAAAAGCAACTAACAGTAATGGATTAAGGTTCAGGAAGGATCAATTTCCTGATTAAAAAAATACAACAAAAAAAAAGTATAAACATTTTTTGACAGGATCCAAACTTATAGATACAGCAGGCAGCAAGATAGAGTCTCTTTATCATGAAGGGCAAATGATATAAAGTATTAAATTAAATATACAAGAAGAATTGAGTTCTGCTATAAAAGAAACATTGTTTGTTGTTGTTATTTAACTCTGACAGATAGTTTGCAATGTGTTTAACCTTCGAGTGTTTGCATGAGAGGCATCGACTCTGTAACAGGAAGCGTAACTCTCTATCTTACACACACACACTCACACCGTCACACTCAGATGCCCTTCAGTGCAGTCGGGAAGGAAAATGAGCCGACACTCGTCAACCACAGATAACACAACTCAGCACGATGTTGACAGCTGCCAAACCAGCAGCTGTAGGCTCGTTACACAACTCTGGTGTTCCTGTCTGAGACACACAGACAGACAGTCAGACAGACAGACATACATTTAAGCCTTAGTGACACAGTTTAGTTGTTCCTTCTCCAGCATTCTCAGATTCATCCGTTCTGCAGAATATTTAACTTTTTTTTTAATTAATGAAAAATGCAGATTAATTGTTGACGTTTCACATTTATCCGAATTAGTGTAGACTGAAAGATTTCCTTTAATTATATCTTGAGCTTCATAGTTTCAGTTATGATAACATTGTATTCCTGGAAAACAGCAACATCACTCCATCAAAGTCAGACGGGATGACTGAGCTCATGTTGGGATGAAGTGAATGATGTGATGTTTACAGCTGGTATTAACATGCGTCTCAGGTGATCCGATCACAAGTGGACAGCTCTAAATCCAAGTGTAAACACACCCAAGACGCATCGAGGACGGATTGAGATCCGATCACTTGGACCACATTCTTTAAGTAGTGTAAACACAATGTGTCCTGGACCACACTGAAGGACCGCCTACTCAGCTGACCTCCTCTATTTTCCAGCAGACCGGACACAGGATCCTCCGTCCAAAGATGTTCAACTTGTTTGATAACAGGATAAACAAATTATTCCTGTGTTTCCCTCCCCAGTTGACAGTTAGAATATAAATTAAATCATTAATTTTTCGCTTGTCTGTCTAAAAAAAAATATTTCAGGAGCTAAACGTTGCTGGTTTCTTCTGTCCTGTGGAGTTGATAACGAGTTTGATGAGTTCAGGATTTATCAGGATGATGACTGCTGCTTTACTCCAAACAGTTTCACTGTATGAACCTGGACTGTGTGTGCAACAGCTGATCTACTGGATGTGTAGAAGAACACAGAACATTAATTAACATTAGATCCTGACCGCTGCTGTCGGCGTGTCGGAGATTTAAATAATCAATGAAGTTATGCTGCTGTGTCTTGTGTGTAAATGCTCATAGTGTCTCTGAACGGAGAGACGCAGCTGCATAACTCTCTCTCTCTCTCCCTCTCTCGACGCAGAATATTTATATATATCCTGAACATTTATCAAGTTGAACTCAGCTTTGGACAAATAATGAACGAATTTGGTCTTTGAAAACAGAAATCTGTCTGTGCAGGAAAGTGAGATCGGATCACATGTGGTCACTCAGGACGCACGTGGAGACGCATGTTAATACCAGGTGTAAACAGGACCCATGTGACTAACAGTGATCATACTTGTGTGTTGTATGACAGCGGTGTCTGTGTGTCTGACCAGGTGTTTCTGGGACGTGGTGTTGGCTTTCCCTCTGGAGCTGCAGAAGAAGCTCCTCCACTTCGCCACAGGAAGCGACCGCGTTCCCGTCGGAGGAATGGCCGACCTCAACTTCAAAATCTCCAAGATCGAGGTTCCGACTGACTGGTAGGTTTTCACCGACCGAACCAAAACTCGACCCTGAACTGAGAACATATCAGTCACACACGGATGCTCAGAAACTAAACATTTACTTTGAACTTTGTGGCAACGAGTCTTAAACATAACTTTAGATATTTTAAACAGATACCGTATTGGCCTGAATATAAGACAACCTCCACTTTTTTTTTGATAAAAGCCTTTTATCTCATAAAAGTGAAATACTTTCATCAAAGCAGAACGTAAATCCTACATTTGTTTAGCTTGTATATCAGTCACATTCTCTCCTGTCCGGCTCTTGGAAGCGATCACAAATATTTTTTCTGGCATTTTTAGTATTTTCCAGCTTTTAATTCTTGGCGGCTCGACAGACGATTCAGTCCGTGTTCTGATTCTGCAGAAAAGACGTCATAAGATGCTTTAGACTGGTTTTCACTTGTCATGAATTTATATCCTCCACAGCAGAAAAACACATTACATGATCCCTCAGAAACTCTTGCAGGTTCAACTGAACTAACCAAACACTCTGAGTGCTGACAGACTAACAGACTCACTATAAACAGTCTGTTCTTGCTAGCCTAGCAACATTAAACACTGCAAAACACTCTCTAGATACTCTCTACATTCAAAAAGAATATCTGATCTTATGCACATTGAATAGTCTCCTCCTCAGATATAAAACCTCTTTTTAATCTTAATTTCCAGCATAAAATATTGTCCTATATTCCAGGCAATACGGTAATGTGACAGAAATTTGATTTGTGTTGGTAAAGACATTTTAGCCTCGTTTCTGTCATGCATTTAAAATGTTTATGTCTTCTAAGCATTTTGAGGCTACAGCTGTCGCCATCTTTGTCGTGTACAGTTACCATGGTTACTGTCTTCTACATGATCCTTTAAGAAACTCCTGCAGGTTAAACTGAACTAACCAAACACTTCATTTTTAATAGTCTCTTCCTCTTAACTTCCAGCATAACATATTGTCCTATATTCCAGCCAATACGGTAATGTGACAGAAAGTGTCGTTACACCACAGAGAGGAAGAAAACACCGTCTGTCTTGTCACTTTCTGATTTATTGATCTGAGGTGTTTGTTAATACTTTACTAAACAGTGGTGTGGGTTGTACTTGACTGACTGTCATATCATAGCAGCAGATAAGATATATTGTTGAACTTTAACAGCTGAATCTGGGTCAGTGAGCGGAACAAGCTGCCCTACTGCTGTTCAGTCTCTCTCACACACACACACACACACACACACACACACACACACACACACACACACAGGGGTTTTTCTGTCAGTCTCATACTAATTATATTCCACTCTGGGTATAATTTCATATCCAGCATGTTATTCAGATTTTTCGTTTGTCACGTCGTCATGTGGCATTTAAACAATTAACAGATCGTATGAGTCAAGAATGTTGAATACTGACACTATTTTAGCTCAGATTTCATAATATAGTTTGTTACCTCATTATTGCAGCCGTGCATCTGCTTGTTAAATGAAAACCTTTTAGCACCTAATTGTTGATTTTAGCGCCTGACTTTGATAGTTTTAGTCAAATTTTAGTCATTTGATTCTTGTTTGTAAAGATATTTTATTCTCGTTTCTGTCATGCATTTTAAATTTTTATGTCTTCTAAGCATTTTGAGGCTTTCGCCATTTTTGTTGTGTACAGTTACCATGGTTACTGTCCTCTATTAATCCAGTGTACATTACCACAGCATTACCTGTGATCATCTGCTCAGCTGCTCATCGTCAGGGTTTTAGCTTGAGAGGAGAAGCTCAAACATTAGTGAACATCTAGAGGAAGATTTCGATGGTCGACCGCCAGCGTTAATACTGGAACTGACTCGTTCCGTCTGATACAGCAGCAAAGTTATTTAAGGAGTGTACAGCAGATGAAGACTGTGTTTTACTGGCTCCGTGTGCAAAACCATTAGCATAAAAAAGACGAACTAGGACAGTAGACACACGCAGCGTAAAGCTTACTATTTACAGTGAATCTGTACTATGATGTAAAGAGTTACTGAGTTGCAGAGATCAGAAAGCTGTTGCACCACTGAGATAAGTTACAACATAACTCTAAGTAACAACTCCATAGTTACACACACGTCTATAGGTGTCAATCATAAAAATGTAACAGAACTCACTGATGGTAAAACAGTTTTTCTGCCACACAGCATCATTTTTCATTCATTAACTACTAAGCTAACAAGCCTTAAAGCTTATTTTATCTCCGTCTCTCTCTTCAGGTTGCCGATCTCTCACACCTGTTTCAATCAGATCTGTCTGCCTCCGTATCGAACCAGGAAGGAGCTAAAACACAAACTCACCATCGCCATCTCCAACGCCGAGGGCTTCGGCCTGGAGTGACCCGCCTGCACGCACACATAAACACACACACACACACACATACACACACGCACACACACACACACACACACACACACTATTAGTAATGCTAGCTATCTGTCCGCCACAACTACCACAACATGCCTTATATATCTGTGTGGTCGTGGATCAGACTGTATCATGGACTGTAATGCGGTTTGTATTGTTGTGTATTTGGGTACTGGGGGGGGGGGGTTGCCATTGCTTTTTAGATTTATAACCAATCAGATGGAAGCTCTCGTTCTCCTTGACAACAGCTACAGAGAAACACTAGACATCTTTATATTTGCACATTTGTTTTGTTTCAAATATAAACACGACTGAAACAAAGATAAAAATCTTTATTTTTAGACGTCAGCAGTTTAAACTTCTCAGCTCGGAACCAGTTGAGAATCGCAGATCCATGACATTGAAAACATATCAATTATATATCAGGTGATAAACCTCATTGTCCTCCAGAGACCTTGCATCACCAAATTAACTCTTTTTAAGGTTTAAAATATTGCAGTTTTGTTCCCTCTCAGGTATTTATTATTATTCTTATTATTTTAATCACATTACCAGGTATTTGCCACCATCTACATTTTTCATAAATTTCTGACTTCAGGCTTCAATTTAACTTACAAACGTCTGAAATTACTTCTTCTTCTTCTTCTTGTGGCTGTTCCCGTTGGGGGGTCACCACAGTGGATCATCCGTTTCCATCTCTTCCTGTCCTCTGTATCTTCGTCCGTCACACCAACCGCCTGCATGTCTTCCCTCACCATCTCCATAAACCTCCTTTTTTCCTCTGGCCTGGCAGCTCCATCTTCAGCATCCTTCTCCCAATATAACCAGCATCTCTCCTGCGCACATGTCCAAACCATCTTGTTCCCGTCTCATCTGTTGCTTTGTCTCCAAACCATCCAACCTGAGCTGCTCCTCTAATATACTCATTCCTCATCCTGTGCATCCTCATCATTCCCAACGAAAACGTCAGCATCTTCAGCTCCGCCTCCTGCCGTCTTTCTCTCTTGCTTTTTATTAAATCACAAGGATTCAATAACCAAAACTACATTCTTACTTTACAATTTTGTGTTTTTGGGAGAACAACAAAAGGAGACGCAGCAATAAGATACAGTACAAAGTAAAAGGGAAGAAGGGAACAGTGTCAGTAAAATTGGAGATTCAAGATTTCTGGAGGACGCATTAATATCAGAGATGCATGGGTTAAATATTTGATGTGTTTTGTGTGTAATCTGACGTCGCTGCTTCGGTGACTCTTTAAATCTATTTTATATGAAGGCATAGGGGAATGTCTGTTGTATCATTTTTTTTGCTTTGTTTGCAGCACACTGTCAGGATATAAAGCTTTGCTGGGAGAAGAATGCTATCGTGTATCATGAGATATAGATTGTCTTGTGAATAGTTTTGTTGTTGTTTTTGTTGTTTTGACATTGCTGCCTGTTTACTGAAAAAGGCTGCAGCAAATAATGTTCTAATTTTTGTGTTAAATATTGTAACGTTATGTCACGGTTGAACCAGAGCTGTTGATTTTGACAGTTCGGTGTTTTGTTTCTTTATGTCGTATCGTGGCTGCGAGATGTTCGGCAGCCTGCAGACAGACAGTCAAGCTTGTAGATGTTTGCTTTCAGTTGAGTGTTGATCATAAGACGAAGCAGGACGGGAAAAAAGAAACCATTGAAATGATTCTAACGAGTAGAATCCCGAGTTGAATAGTAGTTATTTATGTATTGAGAAGTTTCAGCTTGTTTAACCTGCAGCCACCTGGACCTGGACCCAGCTGAGGGAGTGGCATCACATTAAGAAAATAAAGATGTTCTTTCACTGGGCCTTCAAATCAATATTCCAGACAGTGAGTCAGAGCTGTAAATAATCAGACAGCCGTGATTTAGGCGACATAAATTCTGCCTCTGGTGTAGCTTTCTCTAACTTTTCTTTTTTTGGCTCTCATGCCGCTGCTGTCTCTTGTCCAGAGCTGAGCGGTGCTGGTTTTAAAACACTCTGTCGCACTGTCTTATACACGGTTGCCATGGCGAGATGTCTGAAGTCCCACTAACGAACTGGCAAAACACCAAGAAGTTACTGAGCAATAGTCAAGCAGCTCAAGTATGGCTGCACTATCCAAACTTACATCAGGCTGATCTGGGTCACTCATTCACTCGCTCTATAGGGTCTGAAAAGACTTTTTTTTTTCCTTCCATCATTTAACGAGCAGCAGCAGGAGCCAGAAGCAGCTCTTCTCCGAGCATCTGTTTGAGAAGGACTTCATGCTGCGTTCACACCACGTCGGATTCATCATGAAAACGTCGGCATCCTCCCGCTGAGTAGAGAAAGAACACTTTGAAATGTTGGAGGAGGAAGTCATGCTTGGATAATTGGGATAATATAATGTGTTGTTTTTTTTGTTTTTTTTTTAAATGTTAATCTCACCCAGGTCTGTTTTATGTGAACGGGACCAAACTGTGTCAGGTTATACAGTGGGACGGCAGTGTAAAGAAGACAAAAATCTGTTTGAAAATAGTTCAAACAGATTCAAAAATGATTTGTTGAGATGTAATTATTTTCACTTGTGAGATGTTTGAACTGACTGAACCGAAGTGCGTAACAAGCACTTAAAAGTAGAGGAGAAAAAAAAAATCCTGTATTTCCCATGTTTGTTGTTATTATTTAACAGTTTGAATCCTTCAGGTTCACCAGTATCTGTCTGTTAGCTCTGGTGGGTTTTTATCATGAGTTTTGTGTAAACAGTTTGAGATTCATTGACCATGCATGACCCATTTTTGGAAACATTTAATGCTTCTATGTTGCCCAAGTCTTATATAATGTACTGTATGTACCGCAGTGTTTACACAAGTATTTCCAGTAAAAAAAGGTTCAAGAGGGTTCGTCCCTCTTTTGAAAAGTTTTGCTGAGTATGCATGTTTGTTTTTTTTTCATTTTACATTAATATACATCATCATATCCAGTGTTTGAATCGACAGAGAAATGTATTCAGAGAGGATGATCGATTCACACCAAATATATGATCAATAAGACCAGAAACAAGAAGAGTCTCTAAAAGGTGAAAGTAACAGGATTAGTAAGTGTGATGCAATCACTGAATTTTAAACTTATACACTTATTACTGAAGAAATGACGTAATCACACAACTGTATTGTGTAACTCAGTAATGCTGTTGTGTCATGTCTGTGTAAAAGCTTTCTGTATGTAAAAACCATATATGAACAGACGACTGACAAACTGCTGCCTCACTAGCCAGAAACAGACACATGAACCGATCAGGTTGATATATCCGCTGATATAAATCTACATCAGTGTATGTGTTGGACTTTAAGTTCTCATCATAAGACGAAGCAGGACGGGTAAATAAATTGTTGTCATGATTCTAACAAGTAGAATTCCGGTTGAATAGTAGTTATTTATGTATTGAGAAGTTTCAGCTTGTTTAACCTGCAGCCATCATGACCTGGACCCTGATAAGCAGCTGGATGATGGATGACGGATGTTTCTGCAATTGTTACATCATGTTAATATCACGTTTCTGCAAAGCATTGAGAGTTAAACATCTATTTCTGGCGCTCAGTTCATTCCTTCTGCATTGGACCAATCTAGAAATATAAACCCTTCAGTCCTTGTAAAATTCAAAGTAGCACATAATGTCCTCATTTACTGTAGCAACTGGAGCTCTGCTTAGAAGCACTAGACTCAGTGCTGCCAACGGTGGTCAAAAAGTATATTGCAGCAAGATTTATAAAACAATTTAAAGTTTCTGCCCACCTGGTGTAACTTTTACACTCAAAGATTCAGGGAAAAAAGGAAAATATGACTTCTGGCCATAAAAGGAAAATCTCTTCTGTTGCTTTTACATCTCAAGACTTCATGACATCTTTAATAGAACAGCGAAGAAAAATGCAGGATGAGAAAAAAATGGCTTTGTTATAATTTACGACTGGCAAAACACATAAAAGATGGTTTGAAATGGAAACTTTAGCTTCCTGGAAAATAGTTAATAGTGACAGTATCCTGTATTTGCAGGTGTAAACAAAAAAAAAGAGTTTACATCACATTACTCTTCCCAACATATATTCCATTGCTTTGGACTTTATAATAATCCTTAAATGTGGTGTATCCACAGGAGTGACATCACATTAAGAAAGTTAAGACGTTCTTTCACTGGGCCTTCAAATCAATATTCCAGACAGTGAGTCAGAGCTGTAAATAATCAGACAGCCCTGATTTAGGCAACATAAATTCTGCCTCTGGTGTAGCTTTCTCTAACTTTTCTTTTTTTGGCTCTCATGCCACTGCTGTCTCTTGTCCAAAGCTGAGCAGTGCTGGTTTTAAACCACTCTGTCGCACTGTCGTCTTATACACGGTTGCCATGGCGAGATGTCTGAAGTCCCACTAACAAACTGGCAAAACACCAAGAAGTTACCGAGCAATAGTCAAGCAGCTCAAGTATGGCTGCACTATCCAAACTTACATCAGGCTGATCTGGGTCACTCATTCACTCGCTCTATAGGGTCTGAAAAGGCTCCTTATACAACGACGGATCCTTTTTTTTTTTTCATTTAACGAGCAACAGCAGGAGCCAGAAGCAGCTCCACTCCAAGCATCTGTTTGAGAAGGACTTCATGCTGCATTCACACCACGTCGGATTCATCATGAAAACGAGCTGCGGACTGGAGAGGAAAAAAAAACAAAAACGTCAGCATCTTCCTGCTGAGTCGAGAAAGAACACTTTGAAATGGAGGAGGAGGAAGTCATGCTTGAATAATTGGGATAATATAATAATATAATTTTTTTTTAAATGTGTCAGGTTATACAGTGGGACGGCAGCGTAAAGACAAAAATCTGTTGAGACGTAATTAAAAGCACTTAAAAGTAGAAGAAAAATCCTGTATTTCCCATGTTTGTCACTATTATTTAACAGTTTGAATCCCTCAGGTTCACCAGTATCTGTCTGTTAGCTCTGGTGGGTTTTATCATGAGTTTTTTTGTAAACAGTTTGAGATTCTGTCCAGAGACATTGACCATGCATGACCCATTTGCTTCTCTGTTGCCCAAGTCTTATATAATGTACTGTATGTACCGCAGTGTTTACACAAGTATGTCCAATAAAAAGGTTCAAGAGGGTTTGTCCCTCTTTTGGAAAGTTCTGCTGAGTATGCATGTTTGTTTTTCATTTTAGAGATATTTGCTTATTGCAGATATACGTGTGTCTGTATCAGTGTATGTTGTGTCATCGTTAACACAGTTTGTCCTCCAGAAGACTGACAAGGTGATTATTTAACTGGAAAATGTCTTGATAAGTTTGCATCTCAGTCATATCAGTCATACCTCTTAATTAAAACAAATCTAAGGGTATGAAGGAGGATGAATCAGGTTATAGTTCTCTTTGTGGCTGAACAGGTTTGTCTTGCCTGGAGTCAGCTGGCCTCCACAGGTCTTTATAAATGTGGTTGATCTTATTCAGTTTAAAAAGATAGTCTTTGAATATAATGTCACGTTTACATACTTGAGACAGATCTGGTAACAGAAGTCAAGCTTTGGGTTGCCAGAGTTTAAAGTGGATATAAACAAGATTCAGTAAACATTCAGCAGTTCTCAGTCGGCCATCTTGCTTCTATGAGATAGAAGTCAGTCGATCCTCCGACACTTTGATCAACGTCCAGACTCGACATGTTCCTCCAAATGCACCGATAATGACAGATATGTGCATGTAAGGAGTCAAATATGCCAAATTGACTTACAAAATATATTCCTATCAAGTCAATTTGATCTGTAACTGAGTTCTTAAAAGTCTTAACTACTTAAAAACAAATGGAAAATATCTGTTAGTGTCAGAATATTTCATCCTGTTTCCAAAGCAAATCAACTTGTTCTCTTAATAAATAGATTTGTATTGGACACATTCTTAAAAAACACAAGACAATAAAGGACTCAGTCACAGGCAGAAATGACTTGATAAGATTGAGACTTTTTCATCAAATGCAACCTGCAGAAATATTCTAACAATCCATGTTTCCACTTGTTACACAGATGTGGAGCGTGTGCAACTGACGCAAAAGGCCACGTCTTGACCTTAACATGAAACAAATGCCTGGCACAGAAAAACGCTTTTTGAAAAGTCTGCTACATCAGTATGAACATAGAGAGAATGACAACACTTTGCCTTTGTGTTGCAGACTCGATTGTTCAGCGTTCATGCTCTCAACATACTTTCATCTCAATAATTCAGCTGAACAGGAAGTGCGATGTTACCTCCACATACACAAATGCACACTCTCTTATTCTGAGACAACAATTAATGCTCAACAGTGTTTTTTTTTTCTGGTGCTTAGTTTCTTTTTTTCTGTCTGTCTGTCTGTGTCTCTGTGGTGGCGAGATGCCCTACTTCATTGTCGGGAACGAGGGATCTTATCGTTTATTGAACAAACAGAAATATGTAGGCCATGGCCACCGCCGCTTTGTCATTCAGTAACTCGCCAACAGTCCACCATTATGTTTTTTTTTTTTTTTTTAATAGGAGAAACAGACCGGCTGACTCAGCAAAATTCACCCTATTAAATTTTCAGAAATAACCAGACAATAGTGCCAAGTGTTGGGACAATGGCCTTAAGTCGGTCCTTTCATTAATTTGTTGGTGTTGTTTCGATGTGGTTTAACACAGACGGCTTTAAAATCTCATCAAATCAAAGACAGTTCTTCCTCTTATTGATCTGTTGCTGTCATGTTCTGTATGTACACATGATCAGGGGAGGAGTGGTCAAAGTCTGCTTCTTGTTTTTGTTGTGTGTTTTGGAGGTTATTTTAGGCTCCTTTTTCTCCCAATCTGACATCCAAGACATAAAAAAAAAAATACTCTGCTTGGAACAGTAATGTGGGTCTGATTTGGTTTTTCCACAAACAAAGTATTATTTCCACTTTACAATCCTGAAAATCTCCTTTCGCCATCATTAAAAAATCCAGAATCTACAAATATGTAAATATTATTAATTTCTCAAGTTTTCCTGCTGGACACAAGATGTCTCCTACTTCACTGTAGAGTCCATTCTCAGTGTATGTGCAGTGTGTATTAACATTTAATAAAACCATCTATCACAAAGCTGAACCAAAGTGCTTTTGTTGCCTAAATCAAACCACATACAGGACTCAGGATGTGAACTTCGGTCTCTGCTGTCAAATCTTAGTTTTGTACAACCATCATCCACCCTGACCTCCTCCCTATGACTTTATATATGACAGTATGTGTCAGTACGTGACTGCAATGCAATTACAAAAACAATTAAGTTGCATGCATATATATATATATATATATATATATATATATATATATATATATATATAATGTCTAGGAGACAAGGTTGACATGAACTATAAACTCCATGTTATATTTAGGACAACTTGATGTTGAAATTTTCTGCATGTAAAAACATCAGTAAACAAACTCCATTCACCAACTATACACATGATGAAGTGTGAAAACCCCGCTACTGTTAGCATGTTATCATGTTATCATGCTGCACAGATCAGCAGTATTTGTTTTCAGTATATTTTTTATGCATTATTTGTCTCTTTGTTCTGTTTTTGTCTAAGTTGGAGGCATTTTAGATCAATTGTTGTGTGTAATTTTCTACATAAAAAAGTTTTAACAAAGACTAAATAGCTGTTAGCTTATTCTATTAGCTTTCAAGTATTAAACAGTGACTTATTCCAGGAGACTCGGCCACAGAAACATTGTCAAAGCCTCAATGGATGTGTCGTGGTTGAGTGCTAACAAAATAATCTGTTCTTTTTTTCCTTTTTTACAGTGTCGTTGTTCAGCAACATGTTTCAGCTTTTCAGAAAGACTGAAAAGAAACTGAAGCTAGTAGAACTGAAGCTAACTTGAAAAGGAACAGGACTGTGGCTGTATTCAGTCTACTATGTACTACCAACAAACGCATTATGCAGTGTGTACTACATAGACTACTGCATACTGCTTTTCATAGTAATATGCAGTATGAAACTGTTAAATTGATTTAATTTGCAGCATGCTAGGCCAGGTTTAGCCAGTTCCCAGGTTTGGAAAATGAAAGTAAACAATAGCGTGGCTAATAGCAAACCACCGCTATAGTGTAGCATCCTCTTGTGCTCTGAAGGAAGAAAAAGTTATAAATGTGAGTTTTCATGATACTCAAATGTGAAAAATCGATTTTCTAAATGTTAGTTAATAAAGGTTATGTTGGCAGAATGAACAGAGATTCTGCAGTATTGCCTTAAAGAAGATCCGTCATCATGCTGGCTTTGCTTTTTTACACTGAACCAAACAAAGCCGTCATAATGCCGACATAAAGGCATGACGTGTAACACGACAGTTTCAGTGTCCCAACATGCCGGCTATCCCTTTTACAACAGACGTCAGTAAGGCAATGTGACTACCTCTGCTGCCGGCTTAATGGCGGAACAACAAGGCACCCTCCCGCCCCCTCCCCGCCCCCCATTTGCACGTTTTATACAGGAAAACGAGACAGAATAACAGGGCAACATTCCTGCCATGAACAGGCTGTATAAAAGGGTTGTTAACATTGGAGGGTCTCCAGCAGGGACGACAGAATTGTGTAACTGAACCTGTTTCATCACATTTATTTATTTATCCCACTGAGTGTCGTGCTGCACAGATCGCTGGTTTAATAAGTAACTTATTGTTGTGATATTTAACTTGTCATATGTAGGTTTATTTGTTGTATATTCTTCAACAAAAGATTGTAGTTATTAGCTCTTGGCTCATATTGGAGTTACATAATGAGGCTCATTCATATTGACTTGACTGAAAGTTTTGTTGTCAAAATTGGCAGAAATTTCCAGCTGCATTCTGGCTTTAATTAAATTTTAAAGCCGCATTTCATAATTTTTTTTATCCTTGCTGCCTTTTTAATGTTATGTTTTGTAAAGCACTTTAAATTTCCTTTGTATACATAAACAAACTTTGCTTTAATTTCCTCCAAAAGTCGTTTCTTTACTTTAATTTTATTTACATATGATTTTGCTGTTTGAGTTCTCAGGCACTCCTTGTATTGTCCTTTGTCACACACCACATACCTGCTTCCCATCCAGGTAGAACCAGCCGTAAAAAAAACATTATTTCTTAATCCAGTCTGACTCAGGTGTGAAACCCAGACAGGGCAGGTAGACAGACAACAGAGGCGACTGTAAACTCACAGCGTCACATGTGAATTTCACTCCAAACTGATGATACAAGCGCATGTGATGAAGGACTCATCACTTCCTGTAAAGATCACCTGATGATGGACAGACGTTCACATGACTCGATCGTCCAATACAGACACTCCTCGTTCAACTTTTTAACTCAAACATTATAGAAAGTAATGTGTTTTTTAGACAGAATAATAGGTTCATCACTTGTCATTTTTTGGGTGTTTTGTTTGTTTTGAGTTGTTGTTTTTTAAAATCCTGTTAAGATCCCTTTAGATCCTGTCTTTTTTTCTAGATTTAGCTCATTTCTCTCTATAATTATACTTTAATAGATACGGATCGATATAAGATAATAATTGGATCGAGCTCCCACTGCTGTCAATACTAAACTACACCTGGATTGGAAGATAGTATCAAAGAAATAGAGCATTAAAGACCAATTTATCAATTAAAGGAACATTTATGCAAAAGAATTATATCATAAAAAATGACTTTTATTCATTTGAAATTGTTCTAATCTTTATTTGTATAGCACATTTAATACATACAAGCAATTCAAATTGCTTTATGTAAAGCATTAAAACATTAAAAAAAAAAGAAAAACAACTTAAAATCTAACTTAAAAAGAACGGAGAAATAAATACATGATAAATAATGGACTTAGAAGTTAGAAGTTGACTTGAATGCAACAAAGGAAATAAAAGTGCAGAGACACCAGTTAGTTAAAGGCTCAGGAGAACAGCAGGGTGTGTAAATTAGATCTAAAAGTGGTTTAAGATTATCAGCAATTTGATTCCATCTGTGTGCAGCATCGTAGCTAAAAGCAGCTCCACCCTGTTTGTTTCTTACTCAAGGTTCAACCCATTGACTACCTCCTAAAGATCTAAGAGCTCTAATGAGTGGGTCAGACTTCCTGTTTTTTCTAACAGTTAAACCTGCAGGAATATCAACATCTGTGACTCCTGTATTCAGAGTCGAGGTGTGGTCAGGTTACGGTTAGCGCTGCTGTAATCACTTTCCCACACTTGATATGGGTGTAACAGCATGACATGATGAAATGTTAATGTCATGCTACACAACCTTTGGTGCTGTGGTTTAAGGCAGATTGCAAAGCCTTTGAATCATTTCACATAAAAACACATAACATGATGAGACTGCTGTTTTGTTGTATGAGTTGTCGCCGTTATGATGTTATATGAGATATTATCTGCAGGAATGTGTCAGTCTGCAGACAATAATCACTCTGCAAAGGTTTTGACCTAAAAATGAGGGATTTGCAGAGAGCCCAGTATCTGTATTTAGGGACCAAGCCCAAAAGGCAGAGGACTACTGTAAAACAGTATTGTTTTTTGTGTGTCTTTCTTTCTTTATTATTACGCCACTTAAACCCTAAATTTGACCCCCTAAACATGCTCAAAAACTCACCAAATTTGGCATACATATCAGTTCTGGTGAAAAATTTGATAAAATGTAAAAATGAATCCCTAAAGTGCCAAAATGTGCTCTCTAGCGCCACCTATGTTGTAGAGAGATCAAACCAAAACTCAATTTCTATCTCATCAAGATCTACAAATCATACTCTGACACCCCTGACCTAAATCCAACAGGAAGTCCGCAATTAGCCTTTCAAAATAAGACTTTGCCCCAATTTTGGCCCCTGAACAAACGCTATCTCCTCCGAGGGCGTTAATGGTATCGGCTTCAAACTTTAATAGGTGACTTATGACTGTGCTGAAAAAAAAGAATGATTGATTGATTGATGAAAATTAGGAAAATAATTTGTTTTACACACAAACTCATCAAGAGTTTTCAATTTACTAATTGAAATTCAAGTGAATGGGCCCAAAACTTGCATGATTTTGATGACACAGGTGTGAGCAATACAGACATGTCTCACCCTGCAGAAAATTCTCATCCTGTCAATCAAACTTTCAAAATAAAAGCACACCACACTTGTAAGAAATATCCCTCATTTTTAAAAAGCAAAATGATCTGATCTCGACGGGTCAGAGTGCGAGGTCCCGACCAACGCTGCTTGCAGGTTTAATTTGTATTTGTATTTGAATAAAAGTAGAAATAGGTGTAAAAATCCTGTTTTTGTGTTTATTACACTTCTAATTTTAGGATATTAAAGTGTTAAAACAAGTGTTCTTCAATAAAATATTTTGCAAAGTAGGATTCCCACACCAAGTCTCAAACCCTGATCTTCCAGATCACGGATGTCTGCACTGACCACTCAGCCAAAGCTCAGCTCCACCAGACACACACAGACCTGCAGCCATTTATACATCAATGACAGACAGACAGAGTGGAGCACGCTGTTATTTGACGTTTCTTCCCGAAAACAAATAATTTTCAAAATATTTATATGAAATAAATATTTATAAAAACCCACTTTGTGCTTTTCTGAATAACCGTGTTTGGATTCTACTAAAAATGAAGCACTGTTTTCCTTACAGAGTCCTGTATTAAAGTCAAACACTGTCTGTCACAATGCAGTAAATTTTCCCGCTGTGTTAAATCCTCCTGCAGGCTGTCGTCCTCGGTCGACCCCTGAGGCTGCTTTCTCCGGTTTTGGCTCCATAAAGCAGCTCTGCTGGCCAAAATAATACAGAACAGAGAACAGAAGTGACATGTGAAGTGCCTCAAGTGAATAATGTAGCCACAAGGTGCCATGTTGTAGAACAACTTTCTGCTACACATCCAGTTTTTAGGATTAGGATAGATTTACAGAACAGATTAATAATAAAATCTGCAGTGACTTTGTTACTTTAGCTATCAAATTGTCCACATATATTTTGATGTGGGTGTTATTATTTATTATTATTATAACGATATTATATTGTTTATTGTTTTTATGTTGAATGTCTTGTGTTTCTTTTTGTTTCTATGTCATTTAACATTTTGGGACCATGTTGGAAATAAGTGTTGTTGTGGGAAACTGTCCTTCCATGAATAGGCCAGTAAATGTGCAAATGAAACATTTACATCCATAGCAGATAGTTCCTATGGGAATACAGAAGGGGCGAATCAGCAAGGTCATATTTTAATCTTCTGCATGTGATGAGCGAAGGCCTCTAGGCCATGTGTATTATGAGAAATGTGGACAAGGCCGAGTACAACTGATACATGTTAGAGAAATGTGAGACACCTTTGTTTTCTGTAGCTGAGTCATGTCTGGATTATTACCAAAGTGTTAAGATCAAGTTAGGTGGAGTTTAGCAATTAAGCTCCACGTTAGGAGGGGTTACGAGCCTCAGTTTGCTCTGTATTTCACCTCAATGCACAGTAAATTTATTCACATTGAACTCTTTCAGCTTCCAGTGTATTCTTTCGAGTCTTTTTCATAATAAGTGGTAAATTAATTTCTGAGTTGTGGGTGACCTGAAGATCTCTGGCCCATCTGAAGATTTCCCCACGACAGTGTTTTCACTTTAAAATGGATTTTTGTTTTTGTGTTTGTCATCCATGAATGATTCATATCATATTCATATCATTTTCACTGTGCATTCACACACACACACACACAGAAAAATACACACACATAGTACCCTTACATTATATTGATATTCCAGTATTGACAGTAGTATTGCCATTTATGTAATACAGTGTAATTTCTTCAAGTTTTTCTTCTGTAATTCTGTAATTCTTCTGTAATTAGAGAGAAGTTAAACATAAATACAATAAGGATGAAATATCAAAATATTACTATTATATTTAAAAAGCTTATTGTGAAAACATCTTAACAAGCCAGGTAGTAATGGTATAAAAATATGTTTAACCAATAAAAACTGTGAAAAAATTGCCAAAACATGTGATGAAGTGTGGCTTAGTGTGGCAGCTTTGGACGTTCTAGAGTTGTTAAACTTCACTTTAGTTAAGAAGAAGAAGAAACAATAAACTGGAAACATTTTTCATACTTGTAATTCAAAAAAAATGATGAATTATGCAGTTTTACGCTTCATGTGGGATTTTCTTTTTCTTCAGAAATGTTTTGTTAAGCTCATTTCCCAAACTTGGATGCATGACTGTCAAACATTCTTTAAAAAACTACAATACAGTAAAAGTTCCCTCATGTGTTCACACCACCCTCTAGTCTCCTTCTCGTTAAAGTCGTTTTTTAAACACATACACACATATACACACACATACACACACACACACACACACACACACCCACAGGCCTACAAACTGTTGTTGTTCCTGTTCCAGATGTGAAGAAGCAGTCTTTGTGCTCAGCAGTCGGTGGTCTGGAGGCGTTTCAGAAGTTTTACAGACTTAACAAACCTGGTTGGTGGAAGAAAAAGAAAAAAAAGAAGAAGAGTTGGCAGCGAGAGCGAGAACAGTTACACAAGCAGCTTTTTTAGCTTCGTCATTACTTCCTCATCATACTGCAGTTAGAGCAGAAACGAGAGAAAAATCCACGATTCTGCTTCATGTTTCCACCTTTCCATCCTCTCATCCATCACGTTGTCACACTGCCTATCCTCAATGATTGCAACTACTTATAAGTCAATCAGTTAATCAATAGGTTTCCTGTCTTGGCTGCTAAAAAGGTACATGGACCAAAGATAAATCCATGTAAAGCTCATCAGAGTTGTTTACTTCTTATTTAGGGTTCTGCATAGAAACCTGCTTTAGAGTTTGTGCTGTTCTGACATTTTAAAGGAACCAGGGTTTAATTTAGACACATCCTCTTTTATTCAACTCATCAAATCCTGCTAATTAAATCCTTAAAGTGTTTTCATTGCATGTCGATTATAGATCGATAAGCTACGAGCTACATTTCTATCTATCTGTCTAAAAAGAAAGCATGTTTAAGAGTACAACATTTGATTCTGGCTACAGTTGGATTTGCAGGTCATGAGATGCACAATGGTTCAAACAGACTTTTTCCAATGCATGAAGCTCTGGCGAAAGTTCAACTAGGAGGATCTCTTCCCTCATGTTCTGCCTTTTATTCCACCATGACATGAACCATCCTCTGGCTTTACTCCACCACCAGCATCTAGATTGTGGGGGAGTCTGAGGAATCTCTGAAGATGCGCCACATCAATGGAGTCTAATCACCAAAACCTTGCTTTGCTTCCAACCTCAATAAATATTGTCACTCACTTTCATTTGATCTCTCCTTATTGAAATAATCATTACAAAAAGGAACAGCTTACGTACAATATTGAGGTATTTGTACTTTACTTGAGTATTTCCATGTGATGCTACTTTATACTTCCACTCCACTACATTTCAAAGGGAAATATTGTACTTTCTACTCCACTACATTTATTTGACAGCTTTAGTTACTTTTCAGATGAAGATTTGACACAATGGATAATATAACGAGCTTTTAAAATACAACACATTGTTAAAGATGAAACCAGTGGTTTCCAACCTTTTTGGCTTTTGACGTCTTACAAAAAGCAGTGTGTAGTCGGGGTCACATTTCACATGTCTATGAGTTGTTAACAGCTCCACCAAATAGTGATTTTTCCCTCTAAACTTCTCACATGCTTTCATTTCAAATGATCCAATATTTCAGCAAAAATCAAAGATTAGAGAAAAAGTCCAAAAACTGAAAACAGATTTGTGTATCAGAACTTTGTTTTTTCTTCTTTCCTCTCCCATTAATCATCTCACGACCCCTCAGATTTATCTGCTGACCCTTTGGAGGGGCCCAACCCCTAGGTTGGGAACCACTGGACTAAACTAGCTAACTGTATATAAAGTAGTGTAAACTAGCTCCACCTCCAGCAGCTACAACAGTAACATGCTGCTCTAACACTGATGCTTCACTATTAATAATCTAATGATGTCATATATAATAATATATCAGTCAGAGGGACCAAACCACTACTTTTACTGCAATACTTTAACTACATCAAGCTCATAATACTTATGTACTTTTACTGTAATACTTTAACTACATCAAACACATGTACATCACATTTAAGCTCCTAATAGCTCACAGCGCTCTGAAAACACACTCCAGATAAATGTTTGGAATATTTTGAAGCAGAAATCAGAACTTGAACCTACAATCCTGTGCCCCAAATTTTTGACTCCACCTGATCCCTTCTTCCTCCTCCTCCATCCAAACTCTCCTCCTGGCCATCAAACCCACTCTGTCTGGATATCCAGTATCTTCAGTATGTCTAACCTGATGCCAGGAGAAAGTCATCTGACTTGCCTCCCTGCATGTAAACACCATCTAAGCGTATGCCAAATATCCAGCAGTAAACATGACCTGTCCTGCTCAGGCATGTTTACGCTCTCCGGAGGCAGTGGTGTAATTATGTAAAAAGGGGGGTATCTCTGCAAGTCAAAGAGTCATGTCAAAAAGACCAAATCTAGAAGCAGCTGGTAACAAATAATGAAAAAGCCATTATTTGGGTTCATATCAGTATCTTCCAGATTATTTTACAGTCATGAAATGTATAGAAGGAGTGAAATACATTTTGCAAAACATGAAACCATCCAAATGATGAGAATGTAATTTTAACTCAGAAAACTTCAAAAACAAAAAAATCTATATGCTACATATAGTATGCACATTATAGAACATAGTAGGGGTGTTGCCGAATACAAATATGTTAATCGGCAAAGCACAAATAGTGGGTTTTATACAAATATTTGTTTTCCTACAAATATTTTAAAAATCATTTGCACAGGTCGGTTACATCGCTATCTCAGTGTCTCTCCTCTGCTCCACTGTGACGTCTATCAGCAGGTCTCAACAAGGGGAGTCACATCCACCTGCTACATGACGCACATTTCCTAATTTGGACATCACTCCCGGAGTTGGGAGTGTTCCCCAGAGATAAAGCTGAGCTGCTGACACAAATGAAGCGCTCCCAAGGCAACACTTCATGAACACTTATTGTAACTGTATTGTAATTTTCTAAAATTAAAAAAATAATAAAAACAAAAACAGGATTTTTAAGCCTTTTTCCACTTTTATTCGAATACAAATACACACAATTTTGCTGCCTCAACAAATACAAATACAAATACAAATACTGGGCCCTCTGCACATCCCTACTACATACTATATTTTACACATTAAAAAAAATATGATTTGATTTGTACACAACAGCACCTCTCTATCTACATGAAGATTTTACCACATCACTAAAGGAAGATGAAGATGTTTAGATGGTCTAGAATATGAACAAATGCTTGAATCAGCACCACTGAGCCCATCCATTCATCCATCCATCCATTTCCTGCTACTTATCTGGGACCAGGTTGCGGTTGGATTAGACTGAGTAAGGAAACACAGACATCCTTCACCCCGGCATCACCCTCACGCTCCTCCTGGGGGGATCCCAAGGTGATCCAAGGCCAGGAGAGATATGTAATCCCTCCAGCGTGTTGTGTGTCTGCCTTGGGGGGGTCTCCTACCAGATGGACGTGCCTGGAACATCTCCAGAGGAAGGTGTCCAGGAGGCAACCTGACCAGGTGCCACGGAGCGCTGAGGTAAAATGTTATAAATAAATAAACATACTGTACAGATCTGTAGTTTATTGATACTAAAGACAGTTAAAAAGTTCAAGATCGTGAAAAAGCTATAAACAGTTTGTGAAGATCTGAGAAGTATGTACTTACCCATGTAATATTACAGTAATAAGGAAGGATAGATTAGACTATAATAAGTTGCAAGAAGGCAAGATTATAGTATAGTATTAATATAGTAACCATTGTGTTTACAGCTTTTTGCTCTGCCCTAAGAGGCCCAAAAATAGAAAAAAATGACAACTAAAGAAATAGAAACAATATTAAAGAGATGATTAATGCAGCTTTAAGAAGAGAATTGTATTGTGAATTGTTTTAGCAATGATGACAAAACCTGAAGCAAGTATGGAAAAATGACCTTCATACAGCAAGGGCTCATGGGTAGAAGGAGGTGGATGTTCAAACACGATAGCAATAGACAAAAGAAAGTCTGGACTGATGTTCACCTTTAACTATTTCACCATGTGTTCTGAACAGGAATGATGAGCAGAGATCATTACTGTTACCGGGACGAGAATCAGATCTGTTGTGCATCATTAAATATAAAAATTGCAGCAATAAATATCAAACTGATCTAGGTCATATTTACCCACATCACAGTACAATCTGAAGTAAAAATCAGGTCACATGCTGTGACGGGTGAACATTCACTGGGTCAGTAGATCAAACAGAGACTTGGTGTTCCTGCATATGGACTCCATGTCCTATACTGATATGTTGTGAATGTTTGTTTATTTCTTCCTGCATCAGCTGATAGAAGTTGACAGAAAGCAGAGAGGAGGTCAAACAGCATTTTCCAAGAGAATAAAATGTCTTTTTTTTTTTTTTTTTTTTTTTTTTAAATGGCAGCACTCAGCTGGGTAGATTTATAGCACTAAAAGATGAAGTAAAGACACCAGTGGTGGAAGAAGTATTCAGAGCCTTTACTAAAGTAAAATACTACTACTTCTTTATATACAGTTAGTTTAGTCCAGTGGTTCCCAACCTTGGGGTCGGGCCCCTCCAAAGGGTCAGCAGATAAATCTGAGGGGTGATGAGATGATTAATGGGAGAGGAAAGAAGAAAAAACAAAGTTCTGATACACAAATCTGTTTTCAGTTTTTGGACTTTTTCTCTAATCTTTGATTTTTGCTGAAATATTGGATCATTTGAACATTTATTGAAATGAAAGCATGTGAGAAGTTTAGAGGGAAAAATCACTATTTGGTGGAGCTGTTAACAACTCATAGACATGTGAAATGTGACCCTGACTACACACTGCTTTTTGTAAGACGTCAAAAGCCAAAAAGGTTGGAAACCACTGGTTTCATCTTTAACATGTTGTATTGTATTGTATTTTAACAACGTTGTATTTTAAAAGCTTGTTATATTATCCATTGTGTCAAATCTTCATCTGAAAAGTAACTAAAGTTGTCAAATAAATGTAGTGGAGTGGAAGTATAAAGAAGCATCACATGGATATACTCAAGTAAAGTACAAATACCTGAAAATTACATATTTAAGTATATTAATTCATTCATTTTCTTTACTGCTTATCCTCTAGAGGATCTCAGCTGACACTGGGCGAGAGGCGGAGTACAGACTAACATATAGCATAGAGACAGACAACCATTCACACCTACAGGCAATTTAGAGTCACCAGTTAACCTAAGCTGCATGTGTTTGGTCCGTGGGAGGAAGCCGGAGCACCCGGAGGGAACCCACGCAGGCACGGCGAAGAAACTCCACACAGAAGGACCCCAGACAGCTGGTGGGTTCGAACCCAGAACCCTCTTGCTATGAGGCAACAGTGCTGAAAGACATACACACACACTAATTCTTTTCTTAACGCTGATACCAGCTTTATGGACGAGTGAAGAGAGTGAAGATGAAGAAAGAAGAGCGTACACACACTTTGGACTCTCAAGTTAAATTAAAAGATCTGTATCCACATCCAGATTATCTTTACAGGTTAGAATAAACCCAGTAAACCTCTAGTTGTATTATTTAATACTTTGTATTATTGCTGTAAGCCGTTCTGTATGTGATATAAACAGATATTTAGAATCAGAACCAGACACAAACTATAATAACAGAGACATTTTTAAATTAAATTGTGGTTTAAATATTTCTCTGGGTGTTTAATTTTGGGGTCCATGGTTTCATATATGTGAAGACTTTCCTTAGTTTTCACTGAATTTCTTTTGAAATTGAAGTTGAAATTGAAAATGATCACCAACAGCAATACTGAGTATTATCAGTAATACAGTATTACTGAGAACTCAGATGCATCATGTGAGCTTTACTGGAATACCAACCTCCATGATGTCACAACTTTCCAGAGAAATGTCAAACAAATCTAATTTTAGAGGTGCGGTGGTGGCTTGAGACACACTGGATGTGACAGGAAGAGAGATATTAAACCGAAGTTTTGACACTGAAATCTTCAAAATAAAACTTTCCATTCTTGTGTCTTTCCACATTGTCTCTCTACTGTTGGATCCAACAACACTAAACTGAAAACCAGGACTTAAATACAAACTGAACTAATGAAACAACAAGGATCAGGTGGCAAGAACGCAAGGGAAGGCTGGGAGCTGATTGGCTGGGGGAGACACAGGGGAGCAGGAAGGCGGGGCTAACGAGGATAATGCAGGGCAGGTGTGGAGGGAAGAGCAGGCTGGAGAAAACAAGAAAAAAAAACACAAAAGGTAATTGCTGCTCTGGGATGAGGACACATCAGAACTTCATCCATGAGTTATAATAATAATAAAGGTCTAAAATATAATTATGTACAATCCTCTTCATATATAATGATGATGATAATAATAATAATAATAATAATAATAACAATAAACCTTATTTGTATAGCACCTTTCATACAAAATATAGCTCAAACTGCTTAACATTGAAAAGATAAAAAACAAATGATAAAAGAGAATAAATCAATAAATAATAACAATAATAATTCAGAACATTAAACAGGACTACATGCGTAGAATAAAAGGAGGCAAAAGAAGAAAAATGAGAGATAGTGCATCACATTAAAAGAGAGGAAACACAGCTAAAAATCTTAAGTAAAAGACATAATCATTCATGAAAAAGAATAAAAAATGACGAAAAAATGGATTAAAGTGTTTAAATATATGATACAGTGCAGTAGTCAACTTATAGAAAGGCTAAATGTTAAAAAGATATGTTTTTAAGTGTCGT
Source organism: Thunnus albacares (assembly GCF_914725855.1). Classification (NCBI taxonomy): domain Eukaryota; kingdom Metazoa; phylum Chordata; class Actinopteri; order Scombriformes; family Scombridae; genus Thunnus; species Thunnus albacares. The sequence goes on from NC_058119.1 coordinate 28,899,404, forward strand.
TTAAAGCTTTCAACAGAGACTGCTTCTCTAACGTCGTAATTGAGGAAAGCTGCATTTCTCCAATTTTCTTTTGGGTAGCCTTATGGATCTCAAGCAAGAAATGTCTCAGGATTACATAAATATATCTTAAATAAGTGCACAAGTCACACTGAGCAAACACAGCAAATAAACTTCAGCATTACATTACCAACCTAGAAGCCTTTACCACAAAGATTAGAAACATAGATTGTCGTCGACATAAACATGAACCAATAAATCTGTCTGCATATTAAAGCTGCAACATAAATAAGCAAGCAACAATATCTCAAGTGGTCCTTGACTATAGTTTGTAACCTCTCTTATCTGTAATAAACATTTAAAAAAAAACAAAAAGTCTAAAAACCCCAAAACACAGAAAGTCCAGAAATAGAGAGTGACAGTCATCTCGTTGTGTCCTCTTCTTCTGCACCGACTGGAGAATTAGTGCCAGTAATATTTATCTCAGAGTCAGGGATTGATTTGTTTCCGAGCTTCTGTATCTTGACCTCCTCCATCTTGACATGACTGCTGCTGTAAAGTCTATGAAGACACATCTCAACATTCTTATCTTGCATCATTTCCTTTCACCGGATCTGAGTCACTTCAGAGAACAAAACATTACAAATAACCTCCATTTCCTCAGATGGTTTTTTTTTCATTATGATACACAAAAACCTACAGTATGAGGTCATTAAATGATTGCTTGACGCTTTTTCCTTGATTTTTACTTTCTTTCTTTAACAGAGAGGTCAGAGGTCATTTTGACTTGACTGATATATAGTATGTATTGTGCCAAAAAACTCAATAAATTAACCACTTTCTGGCTTATACAACCATGTGTGACAGACACAACTACTTTCTTTTTCCCAGTTTAGACCATTTTGCCCTTCACTTACTATTTAAACCAGACTGCAGGTTCAAGTTCAGCGTGCATCTGTCTATATGTCTACCCTCATCACATACTGCAGCTTGGTCAGGACCCCGTGGCGGCACTTTTTAATGCACTGGGTAACACCTTAGCGTCATTTTTCAATGTGCAGGGTAGTCCAATAGACTTCTGTTGAACTCCCACAACGTCTAAAAGAGACCAATGACGTCTATATAAGGTGACAAATTTCAGCCTGGTCGCCAGAATAAAACGTTGGCATTGTACATTCTACGTTTAAACACCTGCGATTCAGAGCATGTTAACATTTCAACAAGGGGTCGGTGGATGGCTTGCAAGTTTAGGGTTAACCTTAACCCTAACCCTAACCCTAAACCCTGACCCTAACCCTAACCCTAACCCTTAACCCCTAACCCTTTTTTATTTTAACCCAAACCATGTTTTCCCTAACCCTAACCAAGTGGTTTTTGTGCCTAAACCTAACCACACCTTAACCACGGCATTGTCACATCTTAACATATAATTATTTTTTAACAGTGACTGCCGTGATACTTACACATTGAAAAATGACTCTAAAGGAGTACCCAGCGCCTTAAAAGGTGACGCCACGGGGGATCCTGACTAAGCTTCGGTATGTGAGGAGTTGGGAGTGAGAACGTGTTGGTCCTACAGTGCATTCCTTGTAGGGCATCGCTTGTGGAAGTGACGTCTCTCTCTGACAGTCGGCATCTATCATTCTTCACTTTTGACCTGTTAATGTCGACCTTTTACAGAGAGCTGCTAAAACATGCAACTAAAATAACCCTCTCTAGTTACAGAAAGCTGTGGGGTCCACACGTATATGGTCTCTTATTACTGTAAAAGAACATACCTGGATTTTACTATGATTTAACTCATTTACTTTACAATTTTGTATACTTAACATCACTTATATATTCTCCAAAGCATGCTATAGTGTTTTAGATTAACTTTCTGAACTGGACAATCTATTGAAAAAGGGTCATGTTAGCTATAATTATGAGTTACTCATTAGAGATGGTCATATATGGGGAAAAAAATGTTCCCAGTGATTAAAATAATGGATTTAAATGTATAAATGCATGAGTGCAAGTGCCACAGTTAAAGGAGCAGTTCAGAGCCACATGAAGAACACAGACGTTTCTTGTTTCTGGGTTGACTTTAATGTAGTTAAATCTATTTTTTTTATAAAGCATGCATGACTGAAATCAAACAATAATGGGGGAAATAAAAGAAAGTTTTGTTCTTGCAGGACAGTTTGCAACAACATGAGAGAATCAGACTGTTGGATCTACGTCAGGCCTCACATTTTCTTTTTATTTATTTAAGATGTCTGTTATTTACTATATATACATATTACTAATCTAAATAGTATTATTTCATGTTTTCGTATGTCTTATTACAAAAAAAATAATATTATGGCTCTATACTTATTATCCTTGTGATTATTTGTGCTCATTAGTAACACACATGGACACAATAAACACATATGTTTATTTCTTATCTTTTTTGTGTGACTTTTATTTTGTAGACTTAGTCATATTTAAAAAAAAATCAAAGGAAAGATGTTGAATCTGTTGTTGCAGTTATGTTATAATTACATATACGGCCTATATACTGTATATATTTGTTTTCTTTGCAATTTTTCCTTTTCCGTCAGTATGTCAGTATTATACAGTGCTTTAGCAATACAGTGTTTGATTAAGCAAATAAAACCCAGTGAATTTTTAAAATCAGTGAATCAGTGGTGGTCTTTTTCAAGAGAGCCTTTATGTGTAAAAGAAAATATATGCAGTGTTGAAAAGCCAAAGGACAATTGAGACCAGTGGTAACTAAAAAAAACAAAACAAACTATTGCGAGAAGTATTTCAAATGTCTCACCACTATTTTGAAATGGATGTTTGAAAGGTTGTGTTGCTCTGCTGCTGCTTAGTAATTACAAAACCAATAAAACCCCAAACACAAACACAACTGGTGTGTAGACGCGCAACACTTGTTGTCTCCACCCATCTTTCACTGCCAGTTAAAATTGCAACATGTACATAATCTTTCTGCAATTTCTGCTTTATTATGCAAAGCGAGATAAACAGGACGTGATGTTTGGCAGCAATGAAGCGAACGAAACCACCAGAGAAACACAGTCTTTAAGCCGCTGATGGTCCTACTGTCTGTCTACTTAATTACCTTCAGTCATTATTTGGCAAATTAAAAAAAAATCACATGAATGTCCACAAGTTCTGACTGTTTATGTGCCTCAACTATCATATACAGTACTTTGCTCTAATAGGAAAGGTATCTTCTGCACAAAAAAACAAAAGTACAGCAAGTTCATACTGTTGTTTTTTATTTTCTTGTGGACAAAATCTCAAAGACACAAAGTCTCTAGGACGAGAGAACAGAGTATCTTTATAGTTTGAAGTGCCCAGCTCTGTGTCTTTGCCATCAAACTCATTTCAGATTGTCTCTTTTCTGATGAATGTAATGCCGTTTGAATGTGATACATTGATTTGAAACTTAAAAACTGGATTTTTACCCATCCTCTGTTCTGGTATATTTAAAAAATGAGCAATGTTAGCATGTTGTACAGTATTTTATGATTAATTTGCTCTCCCCTTGTCATGAGTTTGCTTTCCTGTAATTGTGTAACATAGTACACTTTCAAAGTACCTTTCAAAGAAGAAGAATTTCTGCCATGTTGTTGACCTTCAGTCAAATGCAGCGTTGTTGAACATTACCAGTCAAAGGTTTGGACACACCTTCCTCTTCAATGGAATGAGAAAGTGTGTCCAAACCATTGACTGGTTCTGTATATCTGATTCTTACAAACAAAAATGACATGCAATTGCCATTTTGCACATAAGGAGATACTTGAAAAGCAGAACATGCAGAGATAATGTACGCCTCACTACTTACTATTGAAGAGCAGCAAGCAAGAAGTGGACTCAAGTTACATGACTTGGACAAAATCCAAAAAAGCCTTGACTTTACTACCATGCACTTGTGCACTTGAACTACTGTAACTTAAACAAGCAGAAAAATGGTGGTTAGACTTGTGACACAAAGACGTTGGGGTGTTTGTTGAGCAGATTCATGACTCTTGCATGTAAAATCTTGTTTTCACTGTTCTCACTGTGTGTGCATTTGTTTTTTAAGGCAGGAGAACTCTATACCAAACCCAGATCATTATCATGAGAATGACTGGAATAAAGGAATTATCAGTGATGACTGGATTTATCTTCCTCCAGTTATGCTCACCCTCAGGGGGGGAGACAAAGTCTTATCAGCTGGTGAATGTGAGTCACTCTGAGGATCAGTGTGTGAACACTTGGGAATGTGTGTGTGTGTGTGTGTGTATTTCTGTGTTGCGCAACTCTGGGTAGACTGGATTTCTTACATAACAGGTGCAGTCTTGTTCTACTGAACTACCAGTAATCTGTTCAGTAGGTCAAGTCTGCTAGAATTAATCAGCATTTTATGTTGTATCTCTTCTATTGTGTGACGGTGGTATTTCCAGTGGAAACAGGATGTTTGAGATGGTTCAACAGATAAAGAGACCTTAAAAAGAGAAATAGAAATGTGGGGGGGGGGGGATTTTGGTTAGAGATAGAGGGATAAGTAGGAGGGATTTATTTTATGTTTGAGTTTTAGATAAACAAGATTTTTTTAAAAAATTGAGACTTCCCAGACTTGCAACAACAACAACAACAACAACAACAATAATAATAATAATAATAAATAATAAATAATAATAATAATAATATTTACATAGCATAATACAGTTTCAAAAAAACAATAGTGCTTCAGAAAAGTAGCAACAGTAAAATAACTATCAAGATAAATAAAATATAAAAATAATAAAATATTGTGGAGATAAAACAAGGTAATGAAAACAATGTGCAAATATGGATACATATCTGTACAAAAACTAGAAATATACTGTATGTGTAGAAGCACACACACACACACACACACACACAAAACAATTGTGCATTACAAGAATGTCATCCTAAAGAAGTAGGTTTTTAAATGTTTTTTTTAAATGTTGACACAGATTTCAACAGTCTGAAGTGCATTCCAGAGTTTAGGGGCCCTGACAGTAAAAGCCTGATCCAGTCTGGTCACAAAACTGGGCCTGGGAACAGTGAGAGGTAATTGCACAAGACCACGTTCAGGCTCATAGGATGTTAAATTCCGGGGTCAGTCAAAGTTGTGCAATAAAGTAAGTAACACAATTTTAAAATCAACTCTAAAATGTAAAGAAAGGAAGTGCAATGATGCTAGGACAGGCGTAATGTGGTAACCTTATGTTAATACCCATTAAAAGCCAGTTGAACCAGCTGTAGGTGTGAAAGTTGCTTCTGACTCAGGCAGGAATGCAGAAGGTTGCAATAGTCAAGTCTGGAAAAGATAAAAGGCATGCATGACCTTCTCCGTGTCACGGAAGGACAGAAAAGATTTAATTTTGGTAATGGTTCTTAGTTGTAGACAGCAGGTTTGGACAACTCTTGACAAGAACTGGATTGACTTTATAGAGTTGATTATAATAGATAGTCTGTTACCACAACCTATCTGAGCCAGCACTGTAAGGTCGTCCACAATAAACTGGTTCTGGCAGTGATGTGAGTATTGAGTAATGAGAACCAATCAATTAGTGGTTTCTGTGTGGTTACAACGATGACAGGTTTGGGTCCCAGTTTGTCTCAGAGCTGCTGCTTACAGACACCAATGGCATTTAATTGTGTCACATCAGCACATTTCATGTTTACACTACTGTGATGAGTCATGGTATGTAATCAGTCAAAATTATAGCAGCATGATATGTATCTCACATTGTCAGTCTGGCAGTGATAACAAATGTATCACAGAGAGGCATGAGACTGACTTAAAATGGAAAACATCAGTATTGGCATTTATTGGCTTCCATACATGACACCATGACAAATATCATCACCAATGACATCTGAAAACAACTTGCTGCCTTTCAATGTTTTCCAGCTGCAGGTAAAATAATAATAATAATGATAATACTTCATTTTTTAAGTATAAATCCTATAAATTCAGTAATACACTGCAATTAATTTAATTACACAAATGAACATTCACTTGTTCATACTTGTTCGTCTGTCAGCGTGTAGCCTGAGGGCTCATAATGCCATGTCGTTGGATTGAAGCCCAGATGGTGTTCACAGTACAGCTATGTCACACTGGCTGCAGTATACAGGATTTTATTTCAGTCAACCGGCTTCTTTCCATAGTGGAAACACATGCAAGGGCACATTTTGTCTTAAAATATACTCTTAAATCTAAATATTTTATTACTAAATAAGATATTTTGCCTCATTTAGTACTTCGACTTCCTCTTATTTGATGAACTTTACACTTTTTAAAATTAACTTTTTGCTTTTTAATTCAAAGTAGACCCTGAGAAAAAAAACCAAAGGAGCATATTGAGACTGCAGGATTCTGTACAAATATCATCAGCATACATAAATATCTAGTGCTACTTCCATGTATTTTATTGTGATTTTTGACTGCACACTTTCAACTAAAAGTTCAATACACATTTCAAAAAGCGTAGGGGACATAGGACACCCCTGTGTGGTCCCCCTGTACTATATATCCTATAAGCTTAGAGGATTTCCCAATGACCTTCACTCTAGCATTTGCTTCTGCCAGCTGCCTTTGCAGGATGAAGCATATTAGTTGTACATTAACATCTTTTATTTTTAGTTGCCAATGTAGCATATTTTATTAAACCTTTTGTCTGTTTTCATGCATGACTGTAGTAACAGCATTAACCCATGAGTTCCCCAGGTTTGGTATTCACTGGCCAGTTAAAAGCTTTATGCAAGATATTCAAGAGCTTTTACTGTCACATGCACAGCAACACATCAGGCTGCAACGCTAAAGACAGTTTCAATGAGAGTACAAAGTAAATATTTACAATTGTAAACAAGGAGAGAGAGAAGAGAAAGATAAGAGAGAGGTGAAAATACATTAAACAAATAAAAACTAAATAAAGAAATGTAAATAAATAATCACTAGAGCATAAATATGGTCTTCCACTTTAATGTATTGGTTCATCATGCTTGATTGGTTTACTGGCTCCTCCCTATACTGTGTTTTTTATGTATTTATTTCCTGCTTTGACATCTATACCCTTGATTTCTCTTTCAAATGTTACTTTTCATAATTTTCATCATGCACACAAAAAAATGCATTTCTTGTTTTTACAAAATACCTCATCAAACTATTGAAACTAAAACTGCTGACCCAACAATGTACCAGCTTTATTAGGTGCACATTTTATACCTGCATGAACAAGTAAACAAGTACCATTCACGTGTTCATGCTTGCTTGTCTGTCTGTGTGTAGCCTCATAATGCCATGTTGTTGGACTGAAGCCCAGATAGTGTTCACAGTACAGCTATGTCACACTGGCTGCAGATTGAAAGGTTTTATGTCAGGCAAACAGGTTCTTTCCATACTGTAAATACATGGAAGGGTACATTTTGTCTTAAAATAGTAAGTGTAAGGACAATAGATCACAAATAATGTTTGTTACTAATTGACATGTTTTGTCTCACCCATACTTTGGCTTCCTCTTGAATTGCTTGTATTCAGAATAAACCCTGAGAATGAACCAAAGGAGCGTATTGAACCTGCAGGATTCAGTTCAAATATGATAACATCGTCAGCATACATAGATACTTTACGGACATCTCCTGCTATTTCTATGTATTTTATTGTGATTTCTTTTATATTAGAAATTCATGCAAAAGTTCATATGTTTCAAAGAGTGTAAGGGACATGAGATACCCCTTCTCAGCTGCCTTTGCAGGATGAAGCACAGTAGTTGTACATGAATTTTTATTCTTGCTACTTTAGATGCCAGTATAGCATATTTTACAAGAATTATAAGAATTTCAAAATGAACATTTTGTCTGTTTTCATGCATGACTGGCGTAACTGCATTAATCCATGAGTTTCCCAGGTTTGATATTCAATGGCCAGTTAAAAACTTTATGCAAGACATTAGAGATGCAAGATATTCAAGAGCTTTTATTGTCACATGCACAGCAACACAGCGGGCTGCAACACTGAAGGCAGTGAAATTTGGCTTCTTCAAGCTCTAGTTGTAAAAAAAGAAGAGGAAGATGAGAGAGACATTAAATAAAAAAAAGAAATGAAAATATCTAAAAATATACATCATAATGCACATATTTAAATTCATCATTGCACAGGGAATGCATTTAATTTAAATGCATTTAAAGTTTTATATGGAAAGTAATTTATTTTCTACTGAATCATTTTAAATCAGAGTATCATTTTCATATTTTTGAGCCAGGGGCTGGCTTCATTTCTCCCCCTTTTTTCTGGTCTATGATCACAGCTGCGCATTTACAGTCAGATGAGAACTTGGCTGTGGTTCTGCACTCTGGACGTCTTGAACCGCCTGAGATTTATGTTTGTGTTCCCAGCTCTTTCTCTATCTTTCTCTTTGCCCGCTTTACTTTTTTCCAAAATCTCTCCCACCTGCTTATCATCTTTTTTTTATCATCTACCTTCTTTTTCACCTGTTTCATTTTCTCTCCCATCCATCTCTGAACTATTATTCCACTTTTTTTTCCACATCTCCAGCTCTCTCTCTCTCTCATCTTCTCTCCTGCTCTCTGTAACTCATCCTCTCTCAACACTCTCTCACCTTATTTAGCCTCACTCTGACCCCAGTGTTAAATACAGTATTGGGGCTCACATGTTCTGTCACGGTTTCCATCTATCTCGTGTCCACCTGTTTAGTGGTTTGAACTTATTGGGCTCAAATTTATCACCTCTTGTCATTAAACACATTCTCTGTTTAACCTATACATTGAATGTTATACAGCCATATGCTGTCACATGAATTTCTCTTTTTATTTTTATCTGAACTGAACTGCAACTACATGGCAACAAGTGTCACATTTTGAATTTCATGTACAGGCCACAAAGTAATACATGAAATAAAGAAAATTTAAATGAACTCTTAGATCTTTATATTATTTGATAAGAGAGAATTTTCTTTGTGACTAAAATAAAAATTTGTGACAATTGTTTTGTGCCAGGAAATAATTCACAAAGTCTCACAAAAGTGAATTTTGCCCCAAATTTTAAAACTTAATATGGTAATGATATTCTGATGATCTACTTGAATAATTATAAGATATTTAATTAAGTTAAGATAATCAATTTATGGCAGTTCATGGCAAAAAAAGGTATTCCATATAAAAAGTGCTGCATGTCCCTTCAAAGCACACTTTGTGTTTATATATGTGTTAGTTAATATTGTGAAACCATTAATTATGCAGCAAAAAATAGTATTATATAATACATGGTGGCCCGTGGAAAGTAAAGATCCCAGTATTTGTATTTGTTGAGGCAGCAATATTATTTGTTTTTGTATTCGAATGAAAGTGGAAAGAGGCTTAAAAATCCTGTTTTTGTTTTTATTACACTAAAATTAAAAGTGTCTCCTTGCAGACAGACCTCTACCTATTTATACACCCTTAACACAGAGACAGCACACCGTGCAACGTGTAGGGAGGAACTTCAAATGCAATTATTGCTTTGCACTTTTCATTTATTGCCTTTTTTTACAACCTAACTTTGTGGAAAGGAGAAGGGGAACAACAGGTTATGGAGAGTCATTTGGGAGCACTTTGCATGTGTCAGTACCTCAGCTTTATCTCTGGGGAACACCCCCAACAAATAATTTTTAAAATATTTGTATGAAACAAATATTCATATAAAACCCACTATTTGTGCTTTGCCGAATAATGTATTTATATTCGGGCACACCCCTAGTGGAAAGTTGGCATGGAAACTAAGGTGCTGAATGAAATGTGTCATCCTGTGACCCATTTATCTGACGAAAAAATGCACGTTTGTTTCTTAATTTTACAGTTGATTGAGTTTTGCCTCAACATCATTTAGATGTTGAACTACTTTTTGTCAGATTGCTTAGATATAATCAATGCCTCCTAGATTCATATTTTATGGGTAACTGGTGAAAAGAAACCTAAACAAGTATTATTTTTGTTATAAATAAAAATATAAATTGATAAAACTGTTTTTCATTAGCTGGAACTGATCAAAATGAATCAGGTCAAACGTCATTTACTGCTGTACACGTGTGGCTTCCTGTTACATTTTGTTCTACACTGGTGTGTCAGCACTGTGTGTTGTGATACGTTTCAACACCAGTTAATCAAGTCAATGTCCTGTGCACCTGCTGTCCTCAGTGAATAGAAACGCCAACCTGTGTCCCAGAACTGAATGTCCTCTTTCTGTTTCATATGCACACCTATTTAACAATTAGTTCAATCTGAAGGTGATCTTTAAACAATCCTTCATGCTGACCTGGTTGCAATATGTTGGCGACTTCACAGATACTGACATAATGACAGAAGCAGTGACAGTAAAATTTATATCTATACACTATATACTTATATCTTTACATCTAATCGAACTCCTGATAACACAGCAAACACACTTTCTAAATTGGTATGTCAAGTATTCCTTCAGGTCAGAGATGAGGGCTTTGTGATGCTAATGGGTGTAAAATGAAGCATCAGAGGGTTAATTGTTCACCACAGGACAAACCATACATACCAGTAGACCTCACAGCAGCCTCATTAGTTCACACAATGTGGGTACAAAGTCGAAGGGACCTCTGAATATACTTGTTCTTTCCTGTGCCTCATTTGGTATTTGACTTTTGACCTCTGAAGATTTTTCATGCTCCAATTAAACCATGTTTACGTTTTGAATGGAAATGAAGGACAGTAGCTTCAGAGACAATAAGCATTTACTACATACATATGTACACATGCATATACATATGTATGTGTGTGTGAGTGTGTCTGTGTGTGTGTGTGTTTGCTTGTTTATTTGCATTCATGAAAGTACACAGTGTCTATTTATGTGTGTGTTTATGATGTGTATGGATGTGTAAATGTGCAGGCATGTATTGTTAATGCTTGTGTGTGTGTGTGTGTGTGTGTGTGTGTGTGTGTGTGTGTGCATTTCTGTATTTGTCATATTAAATAAACTAGGAGTGTGACAACTGTTTGCTTGTTTGCTGTTTGTTGAGCTGCAGGATTGATGTGTGCTTGTGTTTGTTCTCTGTGGTCACATGAGAAGTTATTTTCATCACTCAATAAATTGCAGAGCTTTTATTGTTATATTTGTTCTATAAATGATTTTTTTAAAAATCTTTTTCATCATAATTAAATCATTTTATTGCCTGGTATTTTATCAATTCTCAAAACTCTGTTTGGCGGTCAAATAGCGCAGTTTTTAGCACAGTCCCACCATTTTTATTGCATTTTACCCCAAACCGTGATCTTTCCCTAAACCTAAGCAGACCTTATTACCTTAATATAATTATTGTTTAACAATGATTTGTAACGGTTGAATGATGCATCTAATAATGACACAGATGGGTTTACATTAGAGAAAGTTGCTACAGGATGCCTTGTGTGTCAGGTGTGTGACAACCTCTCCAGTATGTCTAATCAGTTGTTATGTCCACTGACTTTCTCTCTGCTGAGAGCTGTCTCTGCTGTGTGTTTCAGGTCTGCCACACCCTCCTCTCTGCATGTGCTTAGATCATGACCTGAACTTCATCTGATCGTCAGCGGAGCTGTATATCAACCGCCCACTGAACCAGTGCTTCTTGCCATTTGGCCACCGTCGCAACAATGTCATAAAACTGTAAAACGCCTTTCAGAGAGGTCCAGTGATGTTGACATTAAATATAATGGTCAGTGTTTTTCATCTTCCTCAGATCCATATATGTGTTCTTTTTCTCTCTCTCTTTCCCACAAATGATTACAGACCCAAATAATTAGTTATATATCTGAGCTTCTGTGCACTAAAAGCCAGGTTTCTGTTTATATAACCTTTACTCCACTAGCTTCATCCCCACAATTATGAGTAACAATTACAGCTGCTGTTTGTGTGACGATTACTACACCACACATGCTGAGTGCTGATAGAATAACATGTATTCAGCACAGTATTACAGTAATAGATATTAAGGAAGATTATGGACAGCTAACCTGCAGAACATATTTCAGCTTTTAAAACAGGAACAGAGGATAAACTGGAAGTCGCTCACTTCCAGTAATTTAACAATGAGTCTAGTAACCAACAAGTAGGGCGGATATTTTATTATCACTTCACCTGGAACGTAAATCCTATTTGAAGGTGGTTTAATTCTGCAAAATTATGAGCAAATAATCATATTTGAGAAGCTCTATGCAGGATCATGTTCTCACATATGTGTGAAGGTACTTATGAGACTATGTGTGTACTGTATTTGTGAGCAATCATGATATGTGTGTGTGTGTGTGTGTGTGTGTGTGTGTGCTCTCTTTGTCTCCTCTCTATCCGGCCAGAGAGAGAGACTCTCTGTGTTGTCGAAACTCACGTGGAATCTGGTTCTATTCAGACTCTCTTTGTCACATTTCTCTGCAGCAGACACAACAAGACCCCATTAACATCTCCTCTCCGACAGCGCTGCCCTTCCTGCACGTGTATCGCTAGCGCTAATGGATGCTTTTTTTATCACTGATGGTCTGCAGTCCCGTGGTAGTTAATGACTTTTTAGATTTATCCTCCCATCATTTATTCCAGTCTGTTTCCACATTAGGCTGTAGAGCTGAAACTTTTTTTTTTTTTTCCTGAATGCATTTAAGGCATCAAATAAATAACCAAAGCTCCCCAGATCTGCAGTTTACAGCTTCCATCTGACATGTTTCCACCATATTTGTTCTTAATGAATTAATAAAAGGTAAAGAGACTTAAAGATTTCCATTAAGATCCTCATCAAAACAACAAACAGTCCTTTGTCTTCAGTCTGAACCAAAACGCTCCTTGATTTTAATGGATTTGATGATTTTTAGACACAGAAACCTCTTTCACAAACACAATCCACACACAGGAAACAGGATTAAAAGAGGAAATTTAGAAAGAAATTAGAGGTGACCAATCTTCAAAATGATTTGGATATTAGGGTGTGAGAGAGAAAGAGAGCGAGGATAATATTACAACATATTTATCAGATGTTTTGTCATGAAACTCCCACATTTGTCACCATCTCCATAAACTCCTCCAACAATATTACTGTAACTTGTCCCCCAGAAACTCATTAGGAGTTTTTGACTCATTACATATGAAATTTGTGAAACGGAGAACCTTATATACTACATTACGTTAAAGATACCATTACTCATGTAAAATCCTCCCTCTTCTGATGACTAAATTCTTCAAAAAGGTCACTGATGCAATCATCCCACATATTTAGAATATTTCAATATCTTTGACTCCGTCTCCTCCTTTTTTAAAACACCGTACAGTACCTGTTCAAAACGTGCCTGTTCGGAACGGCCCGATTTCTCAAAACCATCATCTCTCATGCAGACTATCGGTAGACGCTACAATTTATCGACGCTCCCTAAACGCCTCTGGAGATTACATCACATCTTGAACATACATACAAAGTTCCCACTCATGAGGAGCACAGGAATAGAGTTTAACTCTCTGAACTTTTTCAATTCATTCTCTACGGTAGTTCTTATCACTACGGATGTAATCCCACCTCTGACCACAATGTGGGTTGCAATGGCAGAGTGGCGCTGTACGTATTTCTACACGTTGAATCTACGTGCAGAAGAAGAAGCAGAAGCAACGTTGTTTATGAGGTATTCTATATATATTTCTGAACGTGCCTGAGACATCCAGCACTACGTTTCAAACATACATACAGACATACAGAGATTTCTTGCTTTATATAGAGAGATATGGAGAGATGTTGAACACATTTTTATGCTCTTTTATGTAGCCTAGTTGTTATGAGAATATCGTTACAACATGTGTTAGCTGAAGCTGTAGAACATAAAGTTTATACACTTATAGAGCTTTATAAGAACTATAAAGAACAACCAGTGAAATGTTTCATCCCGTCCGGAGGAGTCACTTCAGTGTTTCATCTGAAAACAACAAAATGTTGAAAATAAGGTCTAAATCAACAGATCATTGAGCAAACTAATGAATATTCTGTCATTTCAGGTCACTCTTTATAACTGAAACCTTAACATTTCATCCAAATAAGTTATAAATTAATAAATATTTCTTATTTAAGCCACAACAGCTGTACTATACCTTTAAAAAGTGGTGCATTACTTGATTAAAAAGAAGTACAACTACCCATTATATAATGCCTTTCTGTTTGGTCATTAAACTGATACTCAGTATCAGATGATGTGTTACTTTCAGCTCCGGGGGTGAAAAGAATCGCCTGCTAATCTTGACCTCCTGCAGCGTATCAGCCTTTACTTTTCTCAAACAATGACTCAGAAACTTTGTAAAACTTTCTTTTAAAAAACATGAATGTATCTTAATCAAATTCTTGCACCTGAAATAGTCTCTACTTGTCCTAATGTTTGCTAGACGACTTTATAAGTTGTGGAGATCAAAGATAAAGATTAAATCCAAACAGTATTAAATGTGTTTTTGAGATATTCTGATATTCAGCTGAAGGTCAGGGAGATGACATGTTTCAATTCAATTTTATTGTTACAGTTGCATTTTCAAAGATGTTTATTATTAATTTAAAGGTGCATTGTGTCTCAGTTTCCCTCCATGTAAGATCTAAATACTGTTTCAGCACTCCTACCACATTTGAGGGTAAAATACTGGATCCTTTTAGTTATATTCAAAGATACAATTCATAAATGGTTTTATCCTTTAAAAGAAAACATCATAATTGTGATTAATGTATGTCTAAAGACACACAAAGCTCAGAGGAAAATGACCTGTGTGTTCTCATCAGCCCCCCCAAACAAAAGTTTATAATTGGGTCCTTGGACAAAATTAGATCATGTCCGGGTCTTTAGTTCTTAATGTGAATCTGTTTGAGAGTCCGTGACATTAAAAAAAGAAAAGACTGTGACCTGCTGCTACGTGTAGAATGGCGGGTTTGTTGACACACAAGTCTGGATTTGAACAAGCTCTCATTGAGGTCAGAGCTCTGAAAGGCTCTTTTAGTTCTGTCACCATCTCTCTCTCTCCCTCCTCCTGCAGCTCTCCTTATATTTCCTTCCTCTCTCAACTCCTCCTCTCTCTCTTTCTGTCATCCTTCATCACTCTCCTGTTACCCTTCTCCTCCTCCTCCTCCTCCTCCTCCTCCTCCTCTCCAGCTGATCACGCTTACACGGCGTGGACCCGGCGTGGGCAGCACTAGTGAGGCATGGTGTTACAGCTGCACACTCCTGCAGCAAAAAAACCTCATCAGCAGCCGCTGTGCTACAGGAATAGCTACTGTTCATACCTAAACGTGACCCCTGACATAAAGAGGAGAGGAGAGAGGACGGTTCATTATACTGAACATGGTTTTACGCTGTCGACACGTCGGCATGTGCAGAACCAGAGTGAGCTGCTGGTGTCGGTTTCATTTTATGAGTTTCCACGTCTATGTTTAAAGGGCAGAAAAACATGAAAAGTGCAATAAATTTACAGGTAGACACATCAACTTAGGGACTGTATGACAATTATTGGGATGGGGAGTATAATAATAATAATAATAATAATTTGAACTATATCAGCAACTAATTACCACACGTTGCTCTATTCAGATCTGTGATTGACATTTGGTAACCTGATAGGCCAGAAGTCTGATTGATTGATTACAGACTCAATGGCTTTTCATTGCTGTCCTGCATGTCCAGATTCTGAATTTTAGCGTCTGAGTTTGACCAAACGTACTCGATCAACCAGAGCTTTTGATTTGACTTGAATTTATATAGCTTTTGAATATATTGCACATGAATTTTCAATCTGAATTTGAGAGTTTGACAAACCTAAAATAAACACTTTTTGAAATTGGACAACTTGAAAGTGACTATTAAGAATTTGTAAGAGTGAAATTTCATATTTCAGTGGAATAAATTCAGCAGTATTTAAATGTCAACACGAGCATTAATAATACATGCCTGCACACAGCAGCACAACAGTATTGAATTGGTACGGTTTCATTAACCATTAATAAGTACAAATGCATAAGGAATTTAAGATGACATACTTATAAATCACATATGATGACACATGATGCAAAAGAATGTGAACAATAAACATAAAAGAGGCCAGTAACATTAAAAGAACAGTAGAAAAAACAATAAATTAAAAAGTTTTAGCATAAAAATGATGAACTGCAGCTTTAATATTTAATTAAAAGCCAATCAGATGTGTCTTCAGATTAGATTTAAAGGTAGTTATTACAGCGTTGTCTGTAATCTGGTAATTTGTTCCAGATGTGAGCAGCTCAGAAGCTAAAAGCAGCTTCACCATGTTTAGTGCTAAGTTGAGGAGCCACACGTAGACCAGAAGCAGCTGAGCTGAAAGCTCTGACAGCAGTGATACTGTAAACCAGCAGCAGCCGCCTGGATCAGCTGGATCTGTCTGACTGCTTTATTTATATGTTGATGGAACAACAAGTGGAATTAGTTATTATAAACTACCCTCCGTTTAGCAAAGAGAAAGAAACACATAACCCTCGAATATGTTTGTGGTCTGATTAAACACTGGTTAGATTTACAACTTTGGTCATTAAAATATTACCTGATTGATTTTAAACTGTAGTTAGACAGTAAACTGACTTAACTTGTATACTTAAAAACAGCTGTTTAGTTTATTAGCAGTTTTGATGTCAGGTAAGAACTTTCTATCTCATCTGGAGGGTTTTCATCCTCTCAGATCAGCTGAAGAAAGAAGAAAGAAGATCCTGCACAGCTTCAGTAAATTCTCTTAAAATGTAAAACAATTTAGACTTTTATCTTAAACTCTAAACTAAAGTTTTTACGTGTTAATGTCTAAAGTTCATGTTATCAATTTGAAACCAATATAAAGTGTTTAGTTATTGAAAAACTGACATTTTGGATTGATTTTTACCTGACAGCAGCCATATCCATATTTAAAATATAAAAATATGCAAATTATCCAGTATGAATGTTTTTGTGTAAGATAGTGGAGAAAAAGTACAGAAAGTGCCCCAAACTTAAAGCACTAAAGCACCAAAACCTCAAAACTGCACTAAAGTACACATTTACAGTAAATGTAGCTTCCACCTCAGTGCAGAACTGTGTTTGACAGCTGGATGGGAGCATTTTTCACTCACAGTAACTTTACTCTCTTATCAGCTTTACCTTGTACCTCAGGCTCGTGCGGGAGATATACGGTGGTCGTACTGTAGATAGCTGTTACTCATTGACCTTCTGAAGAGGGCGTTTGACCCCGTCAGCTCTTATTATCATCAGGAATAAGTTGACCTACAACAGATAAGACTAAACAGATTCTTAGAAATTAGTGGGGAACTCTCGTTAGTTATTACGGACTCACGGACTCTGAGGCACATTCCCGCTAAGGGCTGTCAGATCATCAAGTACATGAGGGCTCTCTTGAGCCCTTTATACACACTTTCTGTAAGTCTGCATCTCTGCAGACTTTGCCTGAGGGGATTACCCACAGTTCATAGTGTTGTGATGTTAAATCAGCATTAAATACGGGGTTACCAGGGGAAGCCAGGAAGCATTAAAAAGAACGGTAAACAAACGTAGGTGCGCTTCATTAACACTACACTACATTACATTAACAACATTAACAATTACATCAATTTAGCAGCTGGATGACCTTGATTTTGCAGATGACATAGCTCTGCTTTCACACACACAAAAACAGATACAAGAAAAGACAGCATCAAAACTTGGACCGACACCCAATACAGCTGAGACACAGATCATGAAGATCCATAGCAACCATCCATCCTCATGAACAACGATAACCTGGAAGAGGTGGAGGAGGATTAACAAGGCAAGGAAGATCTGGAGCTCAAAGAACATCTCAACAAACGCCAAACTGAGAAACACCAACATCAAGCAGGTGTTGCTTTATGGATCTGAAAACATGGAGGACAACCAAACAAACAACAAACAGACATTCATTAACACCTGCCTAAGAAGTATATTCAAAATCTGATGGAGAGACAAAGTAAGAAATGTGGATCTGTGGAGGAGAGCGGGCCAGGATCCCATTACCTTACAAATTCTGAGGAGAAAGTGGAGATGGATTGGGCATAACCTCAGAAGACCTGCCACAAACATCACCCGAAGCCTCGAAACGGAACCCACAGGGATCCAGAAAAAGAGGTCGACCCAGGAACAGCTGGAGGAGAGATGCCCAGGCGGAAATAACTAGAAGTTGGCTCAACTGGGGAGATCTAGAGGGAATCACTAGTAATCAAGTGAAATGGAGGTTGCTCGTCGATGGCCTATGCTTTTAATTATTGCTTAATGATGCTGTTACCTCTCGTTAGGCAAGAGCCTGGAAGACGTTCAAATCAGGCAGTCGGTCCCTTACTTGACTGTAGTGCACATGATTATTTTATGGGTTCATTATTACCTGTTTTGTTCTTTGTTTAACGTATTATGTGCTTAATAAGTCAGTGGTTTTACTATTTTTGTCTTTTTCTGTTTTTAAGTGAGCTCGCTAAGACAAAATTCCAATCAATCATGTTGACAATAAAGTATTGAATCTCGGCCCTGAAGAAAGTAAAACATGAAAAAAAATAAAAAGTCCCCCATGTTATGGTGTCATAAAGATAGCGTGACATGTCTCAAAGTGCTGACTCACTCAAGCACTTACCAGGTGACGTCAGTTAAGTCCATGAGGGTTCAGGGTTCAGGGCTTATGGGGTCATTAGGAACAGGCCTAATTATCTTTATCTTAATATCAAAGCTTCGTTATCGTCTCAGCTTTGTTTATCAACAGTCTCTCATAGCTCTCATCGTTAGTTATTGGTGACTCTGTCCAACCTGAATGGGTCTGCGTTGCTGCAGGTGATGCAGGAAGTCCAGAGTTCTTACAGACATGAATCCAGTCTGAACGGAGCTAAAGCTGTCGCCAGTGTTTGGGCATATTTGCATAGTCAATAATCATTGTTCAGTAATAATCGTTATTGATTGTTTTTGTGTGATAAATTAGACATCCAAAAACATGTGCATGTAGTGTTTTTATTACTTTACTTCAGAGCAGAAGTAGCTTCAATCTGTTTTTCTGAATATCTTGTAATGTAGTTGCTACTTTCAACAGTGTTTCTGTAGCTTAATTACTTAATTAATCAAAGTAGCTTGATTTGGACGTGAGTTCAACCACTGAGACAAAGTCCTGATATTTCATATGTAAGTTTACTTTTGGTTCTTACTGCTTTGAGGAAGTGTAAAAAAAAAAGCAGAAGATGAACTGACAGGTGGCTGATTGCCTCACCTCGTTACAAACTTAAAAGTTCAAGCTTAAGCCATCGATATGTTTTTGTTGCAGTTGCTATAGTAACAGTAACACCTGTCTGCTTTCAGACTGGGATTTGATTGGCTTGTTGCCTCACTCCAATATAACACAGACTAACGAAGTTTTATGTTCGGTTACTAATCGAGTTGAGTTTTACTTTCAAAGTTCCAACTAAAGTCATCGTTGGTATTTTTAGTTTAATTTTGCAATAACTTCTACTTTCTGTGTAATTCTGTCAGGAAATGATTCACTATTAATAACTGCAGTTATTCACAATGGAATTATTTGTCAATCATTATACATCATTAATCAAATGTACGTTTATTTCTTTCAGTTTTCAGTTCACTGTGAAAAATAAATGTTAAAAGTGTGAATATCAGCCTCGACTTTATTTTCATCACTGTGTTGTTATAAGTGAATTTCTACTGCTCAGCTTTGTTAACATTTAGGCGCACAAACACACACAAACACACACAAACACACAAACACACACACACACTGAGACATATTTCTGTCACAGAGGAATGTGATCCTCTGCTTTTCGAGTTTTCAGGACACAAAATATTTCTCTGCTGTTTCTGACCTTTAAAGCTGAGACACAAATACACACGCTGACGCACAAACTGCACATATGACACGCACACACACACACACACACACACGCACACACACGGCGACAGTCGTGTCTACGGTAAAACATACTTTACTTTATGAGCTGGTTAACTGAGCAGCTCACCGTGTTTATCATCAAACAACGATGCGGTTCAGCTTCGACTGGATGGAGCTGAGGGAGACTCCTCACCTTCCTCATCCCTCTGTTGGTTTTACTAACTGGAGTTTGACAGATAAGTGTTGTCCAGTAATCCAGTATTTACACTGGCTTTGACCTCTGACCCCGGCCTCCTCCTCACGTGTAGACTCTGAATATCAAGGAGGATATTGGCCGTCGTTTGCAATTAGTTATGTTGTTATGTGTAAACGTGTGTTTCTGATTGTTTATTAACTTACAGGTAACCATAGTAACAGCATCAATGCTTCAGGCTCTGATTAAACTAACCTGACTAGGGGTTGAATTGACTGCAAACACAAATACACACAAAAGATGAAAGAAACTGAAAAAAATAAAGCTTCTCGTTGTTTCAGACTCGATCTGAAAGCAAAAATATTCAAGTCTCAACTTTTAAGCTGATAAAATCCTGTAGAAATAATAAAAAAATAAAAACAACAGGAACAGACAGGCCGTGGAAAGTTATAGCTTGAATGCTGTATGTTAAAGACATACTATGCAAGATTTTCCTAAAAAAAAACAAAACAAAACAATGTATAGACTCATAGAAAAGTAATCCCTCTCAATCATCACTTATGACTCACTAGAAGTGTGTGGCGGTGTATTTATCTATTGTATTTTCAGTTTCAGTGTCTATATCTGTAGAATACGTCACAGACATTAAGCGTCACCGCTGCGGGAGAGTTGGTGAAACACTTTTCTCGACTCCTGTTCGCTTCCTGTGATATTAGTTCAAACCACCGGGGCTCCCGCCCGTTGTTTCAACTGCTTCTAAATGGAGATTTGGTGTTACTTCTCCTTATTTGTTGTCAGTTTCCCTCCTGACGGTTAGTTCGGAGGTTTGTTTGTCAAGAGTGTGTTTGGCTCTTGATGTTATCTGGAGGGATTTTCTTCACTTGGAGCGGTGACAGCTGGGGTTTAACTTACATATTAATCAGTATAATCGATAAAAAACCCGTCCTGTGTGAGGAGGGTATGTGGCTGACACAGAAGTAGACCTCACCATGCCCATCAGAAGCTGCTCTCACCTCACATATTATTTATTTTTTACAATTGAGCACACGCTTCTTAATCCTTTTCTGACTAATAGAAATATAAATGAAGTTTATAATGAAATTATATGAAACATTCTCCTGTTGACGGCCATTATCAAAGTCAATCTCTATGTAGAAAGATAGAGTGAACACCGCAGGCACTGCTCAGGTAGAGGTAGGTAGGCTGTGTGGCCCAGGCGTCATGGATGTATAAAGAGCAGCAGGTCTGTGCGTCTGTTTGACCGAGGGCGGGGCTGAGCTACACACACGCACACGCACACGCACACGCACAGAGCAGAGCAGAGAGGCCACACAGCGGACAGGATGAAGCTCCGCATTCACACAAAATCCGGGCAATGCTGCACCTTCCTGCAGGGTTGTGTCGAGGTGTGGGCATGTTTACTGCTGTGAAACAATCAGAAAATAACATTTTATCTGATCATTTATCTGATATTTATCCAACCCCGCACCCTCTCTCTCTGTTTATCCCTCAACCCAACCGGCCAAGGCAGATGGCCGCCCACCCAGAGCCCGGTTCTGCAGGAGGTTTATTCCTGTTAACAGGGAGTGTTTTCCATGCCGTTGTTGCCAAGTGCTTGTTCGTGGAGGAATGCTGGGTCTCTGTACTGTCTAGACCTGCTCTATATGAAAAGTGCCCTGAGATAAATACTGTTATGATTTGGTGTTATGTAAATAAACTTGACTTGACTAGATTTGCCCCAAAAGACTTGAAAACAACTATCTTAAGTGGCTGTTATATACAATAAGGCTTCATCTCAGCAGAAAGTGACTCACAACAACTATCAGGATGTTTGTGAGTGACGACACAAAGGCTGCCTGCATTAACCGGGGGTGGGGGGGGGGTTTCCAGCACAATAAATCTAGTTTATGCCCAAACTAGGTTAAAGAGCTGTGTTGACATTGTAGGAGGCAGGAAGCAGTGTTATCTTCACAGTGACTGAGATTAGTAATATAAATACCTAAATGCAATGCAACAACTGCATGCATATCTCCTCTTTTGTGTTTTCTAAATCAAAGCTCGGTATAAGCATATGTGGACAAAAAGTGTTTCTTTCTCTGCAGAACCAGAAGCAGCAGCAGCAGCAGCAGGCTTGAATGTTTCCCAGGCAGCCTGCCTTGTTTATTCCATTTAATAAAGTGCTGTTTGCTGGCTGCTGACGTCAGGTCTCTGGAGCTTTGCAGCCTTATTAAACACAGGATGCCATTACACATTCTTTTTACTGCATTATATAACTGTAACTTATATAAAAGAAGCTCTTTGAGGAGCAGCTCGCTACAGGACAACAATTATCCACTCTGCTCTCATCTGGTACACAAATAGAAAATGTGTGTATGATGGTTGATGGTCAAATGGTCCTCATTAAAGCCAGAGCCAGTGACATCCTTCTATTAACTAAGTACAGAACTTTTTTATTATGTGTGACATATAACGGTATCCAAGCCAGGAAAGTGCTCTTCTTCTCATTGCCACGTTGAAAGGAGTTCTTTTCTGCAGCAGCGGAGGAACATTTAGTCCTGCAGAGCTAATCTAGTACCTAAAACAGCAGTTTTGTACCCAAACTTGGTGTATTGGCCAAAACCACAAACCACATGTAGCCTTACTGGTCTAACATGAGATCCCAACCAGACGTTTCTCTCCTGTCTCATGACTTTCACAACCTTTGTGATAACTTCAAAAGCAGAGTGACTCATGAAAGCTAAAGATTTCAAACTCGAGGCATTTTCCCTGAATCAGATATTGGTTCCCGGCAGCTGTAAAGGTTTTTGTGTGTTAGTAAAGCTGTGATGAAGCCAGCAGTGATAGAGTGGAAACAAGGAGGTCTTTGTGCTTTTTTTTTAATCAACATAATCCCACCTGAACACTTCAGAGGAACTGTGTGCTTTACGTGTGAGTGGTACAGTACGCACATTTACTGTTACTGTTTTATTATTATTATCTGTAAAAATCCTCTGTGTGCAGTTCTGCTGAATATTCCCAGTGTTCGTTTAATGTTTCTGAGCATTTAAAACTATCCTGAGACACTAAAACTCTTCTTCCTAACAGAAAGGGAGTGACTCATGAGACTCTGCAGTTACACCCTTGGATATAAATGTAATTTGCAAAACTATTATTCAGAAATTCAGAGGAAATTCCTTGACCAACTGCTGACCAGAGTGCTATTACATCTTGTGTGAGTCTTGGCACAGATCGAGGTCTCCAGAGGATTAATCATGATGATTTTATTGGCTCTATCACTCTTGTGTGGCACCACGATCATAAGCCCTGAATAACTTTAACTATTAGTTAACCTTGCGCTGCTCGTGATAAATGTGATTGTGATAACAAGCAATATAACAGATGAAAAAACAGCTGCAAAGACAGATTGTTTTGGTGCTTAGTCACAGTCCTGGATCTTTTGGTGCCACAGGGGACTCTACTGTTTTTTTAATGGATACTGGATGTGTTATACTGGCTGCAACGACCTCAGTTTGAAAGCTAATGTGCATGTGTTGGTTCACAAGTTAAGGCAAAGAAAGAACTGACGGTAACACTAAAGGTTTAGCTCACAGTTAAAACTCTGCTTTCTCTATTTTCTCCTGATATGGTCGTCTGATTTCCCCCGGTGGGATCTCCTATGACCATCAAAGGCTTGAAAACGAATTGATTACTGTGAATATTCATGTTCCCCAGTCTCCTCCTTTCTGTCACTTCACTCTGGAAAAACTTGTGACAACCCCACATATCAGCTAACACATATCATGAGTCAGATCTCGGTGCTAACTATAGTATTTCCTGTCATATGTGTGTGTGTATTTATGCCTTCTTACATGCGTACATACTGTATCTGTGTCATGTACAGACTCCCATTATGGCCGTCGTCCAGCTCGGAGACAGACGCTCTGTTACACTGAGCAGCATTTGAGGCCTCAGCCAGACCAACATGGACTAAACTCAGACTATTTCCATCCTGGTTAACCACCATTTCACTCCTCCTACTCACCACAGAACAGAACATTTGTGCCAAGACAGACTCAGAGCAAACCTATGAGCCTGTAAAAATCATCTATAAAATTCTAAATACATCGCTGCCGGTCGACTGTCTCTTGGGTAAAATCCATATTTATATGTTTAATGCACAGACAGGTGACAAAATAAAGGAAAAACCAACATAAAGTGTCTGAGTAAGGTGTTGGGCCTTGGCATTGATTCTACAGTCTCTGCTGGAGGAATGAACATCATACTTCAGAAATGGTGTTGGTGTTTTGATGATGATGATGATGAAAGCGCTGTTTAATACGCTGGTCCTAAATCTCCCATAAATGTTATACTGGGTTGAGATCTGGTGACTGTGAAGGTCATAAGATATGATTCACATCATTTTTCATACTCATCAAACCATTCAGTGACCCCTGCGTGCCCTGTGAATTGGGGCATTGTCATCCTAGAGGAGACCTAGGAGTCATCAGGATAGAAATGTTTCATCATAAGATAAAGGTGATTAATCAGAACAACTTTGTATTGACTGGACAAGTGGACGCAAACCATGCCAGCAAAATGCCCCCCAAAGCATAACAGCTTTAACATAACAGGATTATCCCACACTCTCCTCAAATGTTTCTTAAGCTGGGGACAAACATGGACACTAGCTGAAATCAAATCTACAATAACTGGATAAAGATCAAATCCACCTACTGGCACCTATTATTTTTTTTTGACAACACACTGAACCACCACTCAGAGTTCTGGCAGTTGACGACCCCACAAATCCAGCAAGAATGCAAATTGTCAGGCATTCTTGTTTCTTGTTTCTACCAAAACAAACATGTACAGCAACAAGCTGCTTGTACTGTTTAAAGCATAGATGTATCATTTTTTTATATGCAGTGCAAATTGCGCTGAAAAGGCAAAAAAGAAAGACAAAAAAAAAAAGTACTATATTTGGTGATCAGCTGTGCAGCTCTTTCCTCCACTCAGTCATCCAGTGCTTCCTCATATCACAAACCTTTCTTCTTCTGTTGTTTATTTACCGGTACGTCTCCCTCAGGTGACATACAGCTCACGTCATCGGTATCAAACCTATTTTTAAAATACTCTTCATGAGAACGACTGGCAGCGACCGGATCTGAACACACTCATGACACACTTTATGATTTTATCAACACCAACTGACCCAGTTTTAATGAATCTAAACTGCAATTTTTTTTTTTTTATCATTCATGTGATCCATTTCTTTTGGTACATTAAAATCAGATTTTAAAAAACTGATTGGTGTGATTCCTCTGAAATCATTCATCTCATTAAAAAAAAAGTTCTTCCTGAAAATTAACTATTAAGAACCCACTAAGTGAAGCAATCAGCATCTCAAAAAGAATAGAATAGACTAGACCTTGCTTGCTTGTTAAAATTACAATGTTTGGGAAAGAAATAAGCGAATTTTATGTTTTTTTATGGCTTTAAAATAGCAGAGGTGTTCGGAGAAAAAATAAGAGTCTGCGGCATCGCCTGCTGTCATTCAGAATAAAATCATACATGTGACTGTTGATGCTGAAAAATATTTCTACCTCCTCCATGTATTCGTTCTTTTAATTGTGCAGTCATGCATCTGTGCTTTTGTATTGACGGCTGGGTGTGTGCAGGTGTTGGTATGTGTGTGCATGTTTGAGTTCATACACATGCGAGAAAAAAGTCACTCTGTCACTCTGAGTCAAACAGCAATGATGATAATGAAACACCAGAACAACAAACACATTGTTAGAAAGAATTTTAATGTCTTCCTCCTCTGATTGCTGGTTGCTCCGCCTGCTCTGTTTCCAACTGTTCTGAAACTTTTATTTATAGTTTGGAGGGGGAAAAAATCAAGCCACAGCCTTCAAGTTGAAAACAAAACAAGACAGCAGAATGTCAGAGGTATGGTGAATGCTAATATTAGCATGCTAACAATGACAATTCCAGCATGTTAATGTTTAGCAGGTATAACGTTCACCATCTTAGTTTAATGTGTTAGCATGCTAACATTTGCTGATTAGTGTGCAACACAAAGTAGAGATGAAGCTGATGGGAATTTCATTATAGTTTTGACCTGAGTTTGGATCAGTGGTGTTCCAGCCTCAACGTCCAGATTAACCTTTGCCCGACAGATGCATTTTGCGTCCAAATTCACGTCCCTTCATCTAAGTTGAATAGCTCATGAAGTCATATCACAGCGATGTGGAGCTCACATCGAATGAAACGGCACAACTTGAGCTTTCTGACGATGCTAGTTGCTTGTCTATGAGGTGAAGTGTTGGTGAGAAAAATAATTTTGAATTTACATCAAATTGAATCATAGTGACAATCTGCATACAGCTCTGCGTCCATCTCCACACCCATTACTCTTGTTTGACTTACTCATGAACTTGTCATCGCATTAATATGGAAAACATCACGAGAAAGAGCAGAACCGGAGCTTCATAATGACGCTAGTCACATATTTGTACATATTGAAGCAATCACGTTATGAAGACAGATCAAACTTCTGCAAAGTAATGTCTTCACTAATTTCTTCTTCTCGGTTGAGTAAGTCACAAAGTCCCCATCGCTTCACAACGTGCCACATATCAAAATAAACAGCAGAATTTAACATTTCCAATGATGCAAGTTGTTTCTCTGTGCAAGAAAGTGTTGCCTAGTAACATGTCTACATTGTCTCCAATACAGGGCTGACTTACATCCCACTTTTTATTAAAAATAAACACAAAATAATTTCATCACAATGATTCAAACGTGGTCAAGAGACCTGCACAGGTCATCTGTGTGCAAATGCGTACATGTAGGTACTAAGCACGTATTTTCTCAAATTGCTGAGTCATGGAGTATCCCACCACCATGCTTCTGATATTTCCAGATTCCAGAGAGTCTCCCCTACACAGTTATGAAAAGATATCTCTATCTCTATCTCTAAAAACATAACAATACCATGTGATGCAATCCTTTTTTCCCCCCTTGATATAAAGGCTAATATAAAAAAAAATATCATATCAAACAATGGAGGATCTGGATAGCCTAGACAAAAGGAAAACAAGACACAGCATGTATGTATGACTAGTCATCATGATGACCAAGATAAGAGCTTGAAAGTAAAGACAGTGGGAAAAAAAAGCCTTTGCCTTATATGGTTAAACATCTGGTGCCAACCACTACTGCCCTTCCACAGAATGAAAACAAGGCTAAAACAACCAAAGCTCAATAAAAAAAAAAGAAGCATGGCAGCGAGAGAGTGTAACTAGGGCTTAAAACGAACATTTAAAAAACATGAGAAGCAGTGGAACAGCAGATACAACCAACAGTGTTATTCAAAACTATTTTACAGAACAACATGTAAACTGGGTTAGCTAACAGGGAAAAACAACAGCTATGGTGTTAAAGAAAAGTTGTTTCCAAGTCAATGCATAAACTTTTTTTTCTTCTTCTTCTTTTTTGTGTTCAGTGTCGGTAAAACCAAGCTTAATATATTCTGTGTCAGTTTTATTTCACCTGTTGTGGAGAAAACTTCTTCTCCATCGCTACTGTGCAAGATGAGGGTCACATGACCCACAAAGCCAGCATTGATAGGTTACTTGTACTGTAAAGTTGCATATGGTGACCATGGATGTATTAAGATAGATTCTGCACAGCCACTCAGCTTTACTTTTCCCCATAGACCACCGTTATAAAAGAGACAAATATAAACTATTGACAGGACACCTCCAACTGCAAAAAAAATGTAAATTATTACTCTGCGATCCACTTACCAGTTGGGAACCACTGAGCTAGATGGAAAGTCAGGGGATCACCAGACTTTTTACAATTCATCTTGAGGGGAAAATGAATATATCAAAGGCATCCAATAGTTGTGGAAATATTTAAATAAAACCTGAAAATGTCATTAATCTGCTCAAAAGTTGAACAATTTTTTAACATTTCATGCTCGATGAGATGAAAAACTTGTTCTAAAGAGGTCATTATAGTAATATAAAAGCAAAGAAGGTGTCTAATCTCTACCTGCTTTGATTCTGACCTCTGACCTCTGACCTCTCAGTGGAACCCCCCCCCGAGGATCAATACAGGATGATCAGTGAAACTCATCAAACACACTGGCACCCACACACACACACAAAACAAACACTAAAAAATAATACCGAATGTCCCGACGGGTTGCTTATCTATCCAGTCACGTGCCGGAGATTAGGGCTGTCCTATCGGATGACCTCCGACCTTTCAACTTGTATGCACGGGCCATATACACACACACACACACACAGACACAGTCAAAAAGAACATAAACAGTCCGTTCATTTGTGTGTCCTTCTGAAGTCCAAGTACACACACACACACACACACACACACACACACACATATATACATTTATGTACGCAAATATAACATTAGCTTAATTTTGTTAACCTACTAAAGCCAAAACAAACAAGGACAAGTACACACTCACATCCACCAGGTCAACTCCTTTTTGTGTTTTTTTTTTTACAAGGAGCACATTACTATTGATTTTAGTTTGTTTTGGGGGGAAAAGCAAGTCTGTTCAATCAGTCCAGACAGTCTGATGTGCTGTTTCCTGACAGCAGGGACGACGTGTCTCTGTTGAGGCTCATCTGTGTTCTGAACACAACAGTACTTATTAAACCAGTTTTTATCCATTCAGCCATGTGTAGAACCAACCCTGTCTCCTCAAAATTACAGTCTCACACAACTAAACTGCATTCTCAATTGCATTTCTACGGAAATGTATTTTGTCCGCGATTACGTTTGTTTGTAATGTATCACAAATACGTTTCTAATCAACATATCTTTGCTTTCCTACAATGCTATTAGCTATTAGCTATTAGCTAATAGCATTAGCCTACACAAGCCTAAGCGTTTACGTTTTTCTTAACAAATCTGGATTTGTGTTTTTTCCACGTGACGGTACTCATTTTAATTAATGGATTAATTTATAATTGCTGTGTATCTTTGTATCTCTCACTTTTTGAGTGAACCGCCTGCCATTGTTGTGAGGAATAAAACGAGAAAAAAAAAATTACAAACTCAAATTTTCTGGCCATTAGAGTCAGATACACACATAATTTTGATGGGACAGGGTTGGTAAGTTGGGTCATTTCACTGCTTAAGTTGTTGTTTGTTTTCCTTCACAGACCTCAGATGGCATTAACACAACGTTGGCACTTATAGGAGAAATAAAGGCTGTATTTACAGTATTTATTTTACTGCTAAAGTTGCAAATGTCCATGCATTATCCAAAAAATGGTTACACCCTTTCATAGCCTTGTAGTCACACCGTGTTGTATATTTTTCATCATGATATATATATTTGAAGCAGTTTCTCTATTAGTCTGATACAAACAAATGCTGTTTAACATCTTTTTTAGATTTTTGTGGTGTTAATATGAGATATCAATTATATGTAACTAAAGATGTAGCAGTGATGACCTCACTCATTCACTACTCCCACGTATAATAATAATTTTGCTTTGTCACCATCAGCTGTGGAGTCGCACAACAGTAATTTTGGCATCTGTAAAATTACAGAGTATTGCATTGTGGGATTGTTAGGAGAAAGTAGCGTGCATGCCACAGACATGACGTAGCATATATGTAGTGTAATATATATTCAAGGAACACCTGTGTAATCTAATGTAATCCAACAAAACAAGAAAAGTGTTCCTAATATTTTGCCCCCCTCAGGTATGTAAAGTAGAATTTTCTGACAATGTCAACAAAAACTGAAAATGTAAAAGCTTCATAAAAGTAGAATTTATGGCAGAGCTGTTGTATTGGATTGCTCAGGTGTTCCTAATAAAGTGCTTAGTGAGTGTATAAAGGAACTAGGGAGTGATTTCAGACACACCAACTTGGAATTACAACTATGAGGCCTATATGAACAGTTTTCCTCTCTTGACTCAGCTTTCTTTTATCAGAGACAAACAGGCCCACTAGCCTCACTGGCTAATATTTGCTAGATAGATAACTGAGTTAATGTTAGCTAACTTATTAGCTACTGACACAATGAACTAAAGTTAACTTGAGTCTGAACTTGATTTACTAAACACACTTCAGCACATGTGGTATGTTTGAAGATAAATAATGATTCATTCACAATGGTTTTTATGGTCCAAATGCCGTTTTGTCAGTTAAAAATGAGACATTTTGAATTTATTGTATGTTTAGTCTAGATCATGATTTGTAGCATTTTTCCTTAAATCGTATAAAATAAACAGTTTCACATTTTTCTAGAAAACATGAAGGTCTGCAGGATGTTTGCTGCTGGTTGTCCAGTTATTTCTGGTGTTATTTCATGGTTTTTACCACATGCTTTCTTTATCTTCTAAGTTTTTTTCTCTTTAGTGCAAAGACTCACACAAACATGTATGCACATATACATTTTCACCCTGTGGTCATTGACCCATTAAAGGCCATGTGGGTCACAAATCTGTTTTTGTGTTTTGACAGATTCTTCAAATCAATAAATCCCGTGTGACCAAAAATTTCATCTTTTTTTTTTTGTTATTAACAGTCAAAAAGAGCTTTTCCTGCAGATTGTCACGACTCAAAATTGTAGTAAATAAAGATGGTGAATTGTCCTTAAATGACTCAACGTAACTTGCCTATATATGATTTGTTTTTTTGACCTTACTATCACTGAATGGGAGTTTTCTGTCTTTTGCATCATCATCCTCCTCCTCATTGCATCACTTTGGTCCAGTCAAGCTGTGGATGCAGCCGACCTCCATTAATATTTGACCAGTGTTGGACTGTGAGCTACATGTGACTCCGGCTGCACGTTTCAAGGCATGACGGTGAAACTATATGATACATAAATGTAAATAAGTCTTTCACTCATAGTCACAGAGTACTATTGATGCTTCAGGTAAGAAATATGGTGACGAGATTAAAACTCTGCTCTGTATTCTGCTTCTGACCAACTCTTACACTCGGTACTATTATTGGCATTTCCAGCTGCACAGTAATAGTAATAGCCACAATAAAATAATGGTGGATGGTGCAAAAAAAGTAATTGCAATGGCATCACATTCAAAAAATCTCTTTAGATGTAGAATAATGTGATTAATTTGTGCTCTGAAGTGCTGCAGAGATCTGAACACATATAACATAATAACAGCAGACAGATGAAGGTAGTCTGTGTGAATGTGTCATAAAACATAGTTGACAAGTGTTGGGCATTAACACATTATAACACGTTTTTCATTCAGTTCATTCAAATTCAGTAATTACTCGAATTGCAATGATTAGTCGATTAATCAGTTAGTTGTTAACTATTAAATTAATCGCCAACTATTTTCATAATTATCAGTCAGTTTTTTAAGAGAAAAGTGTCTCTGTGACAGTAAACTGAATATCTTTGTGCTGTGGACAAAACAAGACATTTAATGACATTATGTTGGGTTTTGGGAAACAGTGATCAACATTTTTCACCATTTTATGACATTTTATAAAGCAAACAACTGAGAAAATAATTGACACATTAACCAATAATAAAAATTATCATTTACTGATCCCAGTAATCCCAGTTTGAGTTGTTTAACGGCTACTTATACTACGGATACTTTTGCTGCTGAGTAATAAGTAAAGTACTGTAATTATCTTTACAGTGAGTAACATGTTGCACTGGTTCTGATGCAGGATTTGTGAAAAAATAACACAAACAGCTTCTGTCTGACGTCCACAGTCTGGATGTGAAGGTTCTGTGTGGAGGAGCTCATTAAACCCAGCAGGAGCTACTTTGCTACCTTATAATTTAAATCTCCAAACACATGATTTCTGTCTCTGAAAACATCAGCAGTTGTTTCCCTTTAATGCTTCTTTCAAACCTGTCTGAGGAAAACAAAGCAGGCGTGGACACGCTGTAAGTGAAACGTGCAATTTCCGTCATTCCTTGCTGACATATCTTTTAAAATTCACCGCTGTCATTGAGGCAGAGAAAGAAGAAAAGAATGTCAACAGGAAAAGAACAGTGAAGGAGGAAATGAGAGTAGGCCATGCAATAAAGTGAAAGACAGTGAACGCTACTGTAGAAACAGATGCCTACGTACGTACGCAGAGGGAATGATAAACAGGAAGATGGAAGGTGGGAGGGAAATAGGTTGTTTAAGGTGATCCGTCAGGAAATTACAGGTATAAAAGGAATGTGGTTCCATCAGCCGACAGGTGGAGGTCGACGTGAAGCCCGAGGAAAAGGTCGAGTTCAGGATGAAACTGTCTTTTGAAGCTGATACGGGATCAGCTTTGCAATTTTCCACAAGAAATCCCACAGCGAGAAGTGGAGGAGCGGGACTGCGATCTGTAATCAGTCCGTCCTCCATGCGGGGTCAGATTCACCTCCGAACAAACTGTTCTGAGTCCAGCAGAGTACAGTAGCATCTACAGTACAGCTTCACACAAGATGTCCTCTTCATCTTCTTCATCTTAAAATCTCTTTTCCTACAAAACCAGATCCTCTCACGGTGAAGACACACTGGAAATGAACAAATCATGCAAAAACATTGCCTCTCACACTTCTTGCTCTTCACTCTGGGTCAATAATGTTGTGTACTGTGAATTTTACAACATGTTATTTTATCCTGTTTTAGGTTGCCTCTTCAACATCTGGCCATTGACAACAGATGAAAATTAGCCTTTAATGCTAACTCTGGCTCAGTTAGACACAGTTATTATTTTCTGTTGATTAATGAGCCCTGTCCCTGTCAAATAAATAAATACAATAATTTCTATTTATTTATTTATTAGATAAATAAGTAAAATAAAAATGAAATGGGTGTGTCGACACCGGCTGGCAAAGACGCAGAGATATTAACATCACAGTGTCAACAAGGAAGAAGGAAGAGCCTCTGTGTGTTTGTTCCTGGTAATATTTGAACTGTTTTTAGCACGTTAGCCTTTCCAAGTAAGCACTGTGTAAGTAAACAACCGCTTACTTTGTGCCAAAGCATTTCTTTTGTCCTTGTCCTTGTCACCTGCCGCTCTCAGCCTGGCATTGACTTCCACTCCTGGCAAATATTGCCATCGTTTGCATAAAGTTGAAATTTTTGACCCCCTTGTCAGTCCTGCGAGGTGATTGGCTCATGTCCCACAGTGTTAGTTTTATGTGTGTCAGTACCAGATGATTTTAATTGATGATATTTGTCCTGATTTTATATGAATTGTAATAACTTAAGTTCATCTATAAACTTAAGGGACGTATCAGGTTCTGCAGAATGTTCCATAAATATGATGTGTTTCTTTTTGTCTACATGCTCCGATAAACGAAACTATGAAACATCCACAAAACTGAAAACAAGATTTCAGTCCAGATATTTAAACTATGTATGTCAGCTCCTACTGTCACTGATACAGTTACTGGTTAAAAAAAAAAACCCACCGTGAAAAAGAGAAATACCCAGAAAAGCAAAGCTGAGCCTGTATGCATTTAAATAGTTAAAACTATGATAGAGCAGGAATTTTCTGGCTTCAGAAGGTCATCCTGGTCTGGCCTGAGGCCTTTCCTTTGTGCATGCCAGAGAGAGAGAGAGAGTCAGCATTCTTCCAGCTGAATATGAATCCAGCACGAACAGCAGTGTGGACTTCAGTCTGGGGGAAAGCAAAAAGAAAAAGCGCCTGCAGGAAACTGAAGCTTTTTATCTGCATTCATCCGCCTTCCAAATGTACAATAATAAGAGAGCGGCGTTGCATTATTCCAATCACTATAGTGCCAGGAGTCTGAGGTCAGCTGTGCAGTTTAGCTTTATACTCACAGAGAAGAAACTCTTAATTTTAAACCTTAAATGCAATATAGGCCTACAGTAGGGTTAGCAGTGACAAGGACTGCAGCACATAGAGCAACGCTGTGAGAAAACAAGGAAAATAACAGGAAAAACTGTTAATTAAGAGATAAAGGTGAAATGTGCAGTGGTGGAATGCAACTAGATTTCAGCTTTGAATACTTTACTTGAAGAATCTGAAAGAAACATTTGTCTTTATGTCCTTGTTGCCACTTACAGCGGTGATTTCACAGCAAATGACTGCATCGTGTATGTAGGTCAACATAAGCTGACCGACTGATGACTGGTCAGACTGTTACAAGTACTGGAGTCTACTTTAACCTGGCTCCTGGCACTCTGTAAGTGTGTTTGCATCAGTGTGTGTGTGAGCTAAACAGACACAGTGATGTCTTTGACTACATTAATTATAGGGGCTGTAAATTCTCATGTAAAAGCCGATATGTCACAAATAATTGCTGCGGATGTGGTCAGCAGGGACAAATTAAAGGGAAAAGGGGTAAATATGTGGTAAACTAAATTACAGATACCTGTGCTATAATAGTACAATAGTATGGCTCATGTGGTAAATTCAACAGACTGTACATTCACAGCCCTTATCCCATCAGTACAATACAGTATTATATTATATTTTAAGTTTTTTTAATAATGCATTTATTCTAACTTATCACCAACGCCAGGGGGAAATGCAATTTCATGTCATCATATGTAGCATTTGCAGCTGAAAAGTATAAATGTAACTGTGGTGAGATTATAAAAAAAGGTCCTTGTATCCTTGTAGTCATGTCATACACGCTCCACAGTCTGTAAACTCATTCCTCTCTGTTTTAATTTTAGTCTGTCTGCAGGGGAAATAACATGCTCTTTGTAATTTTCTGTTATTTATATACCGTCATAATGTTGGATGTTAAATATGGTCAAAAGGTACAAAATTTGAGGTGAATGTACAGTACTGTATGTAAAAATGCTGCCTGTAAGTCAAAAGTCAGACAGAGGCTGAACTGAGGTGCTGAATAAAAGAGCAGTATAAGATAAATAAGGAGTTTTTTACTGTAAATCATGCAAAGATATTACAGTAGAATATAAATATAGACCTGGAAATGTGCAGAAATGTGCAGAATAAAGGGCCAGTATAAGATAAATAAGGAGTTTTTTACTGTAAATCATACAAAGATATTACAGTGGAATATAAATATAGACCTGGAAATGTGCAGAAATGTGCAGAATAAAGGGCCAGTATAAGATCAATAAGGAGTTTTTTACTGTAAATCATACAAAGATATTACAGTGGAATATAAATATAGACCTGGAAATGTGCAGAAATGTGCAGAATAAAGGGCCAGTATAAGATCAATAAGGAGTTTTTTACTGTAAATCATACAAAGATATTCCAGTAGAATATAAATATAGACCTGGAAATGTGCAGATGTGTCCTTTAACTAATCAAAAGGAACACCATATTTGTAACTGTGGGGCAAATTTATCTGCAGTTTGCAAGTAATAATCATTTGTGAAATGTGGCACTCACAACATATGCAACCTGCGTGTTAGTAGTGCTCAGAAACTGTTTTTATCATTGATCGTACCTTATCGTGCTTTCCTAATGTTAAGCTTTTGGGGAAAGTCATCATTTCCTGCTGATGTTTCATGATAAAAAAAAAACCCTCAGGGAAGACTTTTAATGTGAAACACATGGAGGAAGTGTTTATTTTAATATTTTAGTAGCAACAGGAGTATATAATATTTCAATAATATAATATATGTTTATTAAAACTTGAAATAAGCCTTTCTCAAATACAGGCCTCACTGTTGTTGAGGTAAACGAAGGCTCCGCCCACTGATTATGAATACGATAATTATTAATTTAACTTCAATGTTTGTAAACACAAGACTTTATTTAGTCCTGTGTTTACTAACATTAGTTATATAATCACTTCTATTTAATAGCATCATAAACCATTATTAGGTTTGAACCATTATTAGGTTTGTAAAAGACATCAAATCAAATTACAGGTTAAAATTACATTTATTTATATCTAGACCACTAACTCATAGGTTATTTTAAATCATATGCTGGGAAGGTATTGTAAAACACTAAAACTGTATTAAATTTTGATTTGTTTTTAGGATACCATTGCACTTTTTGCATTACTTTGTAGTTTTGTGTTTTCCTTGATGAGTTTTTCATCCAAAATGAAAGAATAGTGTGCAAAACCGACCATACACATTTGTAACAAAAGGGGTCAAGAGTCATGAAAATCTTAGCACAAATAAAGGGATTTATTTCTGAAAGGGAAATACATGACTGACATGTTGCATGTCAGCGACACACACCTTCAAGTGAAACACATAATGCTGGGGGAACAGACCTTTCTTCACAGTAAGAAAAAAATATTTAAAAAAAAAAAAAAAAAAAGCTCAATTTCAGCCACACATACACTCGTCACAGAATTGCACTTAAAAAACATTCGGTCTTAACATCTTTCCGTTCCTGACGTGCCAAAACCACCGAAATTGCCAAACTTCTTTCTGGTTTGAGACAACCAATCGTGTCGAGAGTCTCTCTCTTGCAACACATCTGTCGATAGCAGCTCAGTTCCTTAACAAACATACCTCAAAATTACACCATCCAAACATTTTTTCATCAAACATTTGCAATGTACAAGGAGGGAAAGAAAGGGCTGCATGACTAAAATTTATAAATTAAGGCCATTTCCGAATCATGTGTGATTATTTTCCTTTTTTGAAGGTGCAAAAGTTTAGTGTGCATTTTTCATTAGAAATGAATCAGCTGTTTCCTTTAGTAGAGAAGCATATTGTTGCCATGCACTCCCTGTACTTTCCCTTCAATATGAAGGACTTAATCAGCTCCATTTCCACTTCTTCAGTTTACAGACATCACATTGAGAGGGACATCTCAATCAGTGCATATTTAACCATTACATCAGGCCCTCAAAATGGGCTTAACGTGTGTTGTGGATTGTACAAATAGTCTGTATTTTAGTGGGCAGGCACTCTGAGAAGGCACATTAATATTTTACCAAAGAGTAATATGTGAAACTCGACCAGATTTCCCCCCCCATAAATCCCTCGTCCTCCAACCACAGTTCATCAAGTCTCTCAGGCCAAAAATGACCACGTTACAGCGAAAAAGCAGGTCAGTGTAGCACATTACAGTTCGGTTTCTGTCTGGTTTGTGCACTTCCTCTGCTAGAAAAGCAGAGGTTGTTTGCTTCAGGTTAGTTTCTGGCTGAGAGCCAGTCCAAACTCGCAACCCACAGCTGGATTCATATTGAATGCCCTGTCAGTGTCTGTTATGTTATTCCAATGCAATCCTGATGTTTTCACCAGTAAGGCACGGTGTTATCAATCTGACCCCAGCTCTGCCAACCGGGGAAGAGTCCGCTGGACATGCGTGGGCTCCCGAACTGATCGAACTCCATCTCCAGCACCTTCACACCCCCGTTTTTGTGCTCTGATGATGTTCTCTTCGGCTCGACAGATGCCGCAGGTGACAGAGCGTTTAGGTCCTCTCCGTTCCAGCCGACGTGCTTGAGAACATAGTTCTTGCCGTCGTTATTGTCCCAGAAGGTCTGATCCTGGACGCTGAAGCAGATGCAGAACTCGACCCGGTTCTGTGGGGCGATGTGGGCGGGCAGGTCCAGAACGAACGCAAAGGTGTCACTGTCCTGGCAGCCGTAGACGTTATTCATGAAGGTGCAGTCGACGTCGGTGAAGCTGACCCACGAGTCGAAGGTGGCACGCACCTGCACCGACTTCTGAAACCCGATGTTCCTGACCTTGATGGTGCCGGTCAGCGAGCGCTCCTGCAGCGAGCAGTTCTCCAAGCAGACCGAGTTCTGAATCAGGCGGTTCCTGAAGTCCAAGTAGTCGGCTGAGGGCTGTTTAAAGTCTAGCACCAGGCTACGTGCAGAACTGATCTTTAGATCCCTTGTGGCTGTTTCCAGGTCCGTCATGTCAAACTGCAGCTCTTCCGTGATCCCCACGCATCGCTTGTTTTGATACGGCTCGTCATCGAATTTGGAGAAGACGTGGATGGCGGTGAGAGACATGCCCTTGGTGTCGGCGAACACCACCCTCTTCTTGCTGGCCTTGCCATTGCTCCAGCTCACATCGTCCACCGCTTTCTGCTGGCTGCTGAGGCAGGGCCGCAGGGGTTTGTATAGCTGCTGGTCGCGGCTGCGGGCGGTGGACTGGTTGACTCGGTTCTTGGCCCTTTGCAGGTCCTCGTAGGAGCTGAGAAACCCGCGGAGAGGAGGGGGAGAGTGGCTGATGTAGAATCTCATAGCCACGTCCATCGGCATCACTGGGCCAGGCATTGCTGATGGACTGAACGACCTGAGCACGCTGAGGGAGGGAGAAGGGAATAAAAAAAAGGAGAGAGGCGGTGTCAGAAGAGGGGGAAGGGAAGAAGGAGGAAATTGAGAGAAAATTCGAAGCAGGAGGAGGAAAAAGAAAGAGACAGGCAGTCAGATATTAGCACGATTGATTCTGTATGCAGTTAATAAAAAACAGCTTCACTTTTCTGACTTAACAAAACTTCCTATATGATGAAATGTATCAGCGTAATAATGACACTTTACAATGTCTACACAATGAAAAGTCCCAGCATGCCTCCGGTTTTATGACGCCGTAACTATACAGAACAAAATTTAACTTTGCCTGATTCTATTGTGCATCAAGGAAACAGCACGAACAATTTGTTCAATTTTGTATCATGACACACATCATTTCTGCAAAAACCTAAACTTCTAAAAACTTCTCAATGATTCTTACCTTGCAGCACTCATGGAAGAAAAAGAAACAAGTAGATTCCAGGAGAAAAGACGTTTGTAAAAGTTTTCAGTCCCTTTGACTTTTCAAATCTGCACAGAAGCTTTTTCTAGAAGAGCATGCTGTTGTCACTCCCCCCTTTTTTTCTTCCTCCTCGCTCTCTCTGCTCTCTGTCTGCCTTTCAGTGCCAGGGTTGCTCAGCACTCAGGGATTTCAACTGCCACATAGAGACAATTTGCATACTCTGTCATATGGCTCCTCAGACAGCCAATGAAAACTCGGTGGAATTCCTCACCGACCAATCAGCGGAAAATTTGCCCTGGCTGCCGGCCAGCTGATAGGGGAGTGTCGTCTCATGGTTTAGATGCCTCAGACTGTTGCCTCAGCTGCTATTTGAAAAGCATGATGGACCCCTGGTGTTGGAGGATGATGTTCAGACTACTCACTTCAGCGCGCTGCATAAAGCCTGCAGCTCAGTCATGACATGACTGAGTCTCCCGTAACACACTAGAGAGAGTTTATTTTTGTCCCACTGACCCTGCATAAAGGAAAGTGTCACCCATTCAACTAATTCTAAGTAGAAAGTCAAATTCAGGGCAATATTTGACATTTATAGCCAAAGAATAAAAATAAAAAACATTACTTTTAAAGTTATTTTGGAAGTGATTCTTCTTCTTTTGTCTTCTTTTATTACATATATTTGTTTTTTTCTTAATC
The DNA here is from genome assembly GCF_914725855.1 of Thunnus albacares. Taxonomy (NCBI): domain Eukaryota; kingdom Metazoa; phylum Chordata; class Actinopteri; order Scombriformes; family Scombridae; genus Thunnus; species Thunnus albacares. The sequence goes on from NC_058119.1 coordinate 28,938,840, forward strand.
ATAAAGAAAAAATTAACCAAACAAAAGTTAAATATCTCACTTTTGATGTAGAAATTCATATATTTAGTCTCATTCTTGCAGAATTTGAGAGAAACAAGAGAAGAACTTCTCTAACTTTAAGGTCCCAAATCATGTATTAAACTACAAATAACAACAGACAAGACTGACAGACTGCAGAGTGTTACACAACAAGTGTCATATTAAGTTGATCCAATGTGATTTATTTGATAGCTTTTTAACACCTTTGGCATAAATGAAATAATTAGGAGTGCCACTGTGAACTTAGACGCCTTTCTGCTCCGGTCTTTGTGTTAAGAAACTGTCAACACAGATCAGAGAAAAAGCAAATACTTGAGATTTTAATACACATATAAGTTTTAAAGCTGTTAAGTGAAACATATTCATGACAAAACTTGTCAAACTGTGATATAAATCCCTTCTTTTGGGTTGTTTGTGGTTTGGCATCTATACATGTTGACAGAGCTGCTATTTTTAAAAGCTTCATTGATTTTTAGCCGTGTGGGTTAAACATTATCCACCAGCTGATTTTATTTAGAGATCAGAGGCCAATGGAGACAACTGACAAACATGTATATTTAACTCCCGCTTTCTACTTTTAATTTGTATGCTAGAAAAACAAAATCACTCACTCAACCTGTGAAAGCTAAATTGAGGGTCATCCTGACACTGTATTTTAGCCATTTGGAAAACAAGGCAAAGAGTCTAGAGTCTCTCTACTTTCGCCCCCCAGAGGCGGTGATGCTCCTTAAACCAAACCACAGCAAAGTGGTTTTAACTGAGGGACTGAGAAACGAATTTATGTGCTTGTATTAGAGTTTTCTTTGATTTGTAGGTCCAGACTGCTCTCTGATCTTTTGCAAACCTCCAGGTCAGAGGGCAGGATTTCTCTTGTGTGTGGCTCCCATCGATGAAGGGGTTTTTCCTCCCCTCTGCGATACGTCTGCCTGACTCATCCGCAGGGAGTATCAAAACCTATCAAACACGCCAGTTTCACATGATCGTACAGACGACAGACAGTATTTATCACGGCCTTGTCTGACCGTTTAAGGGAGGATACCGAGATCGAGCTCAACATGACTCAGGGATTGCATCAGAAAATCAGCAGTGGTAATAAACAAATAAATAAATAAAGCTATAAAAGGCAAAGAACTTATTTTTTTGCAGAATGTTTCAAACAATATTTAGCCGCTCGCTATCATGTAGCGTTCATGTGATCGTGCCAAAGTTAGACATGCAAAGTAAACAGAAAACAGAGGTTGAACAAACTCGAGTCACTGGGAGGCTGCAGATGAACTGGTGAAACGAAGGTTAAATCAAATGGATTATGAAAGAGGAGCCCTGGAGGGACGGGCATTTACATTTAAGTTAATCAGTCAATCAATCAAGTTTCTTTGTCACATGTAACCATATAAAGGTACAATCACAGTGAAATGTAATCCCATCAGTTCCTTCAATTTGTGCATTAAAAACAGTTTAGAATAATAATAGAATAATAGAATAATAATATATGTGTATGATGGCGGATGGAGGTTCATAGTGGATCATTTAGGATCCTGGTGGCCTGAAGCTCTTCCTGAGCCTTGCAGTGCCGGCCTGGTGTATCCGGTACCTTCTTCCCAACAATAAGGCCGTTATCCGAGTGGTTGGTTAAAGACTCTCCCGGCCTTGTTCGTGCAGCGCCTGGTTTAAATGTCCTTTAGGCAGGGTGGAGCACCGCCTGTTTTACGCTCAGCCGAACAAACCCACTCTTTGCACGGCCTTGCGGTCCTGTTTGGTGCTGTTTCCGTACCAGACAGTGATGCTCTCAATGTTGCAGGAGTAAAAATTCCTCAGTATTTGAGGGGGAAACCTGGTATTTCCTCAAGCATCTGAGGTGAAACAGTCTGTGCCTTGCCCTCACTTGATCGGTGGATGTTACCTCACAGTCGGTTGCAGCTGAAGCTCTGTTGTCACAGCTGTTTATCAGAAGCAGTGTTGCTCAAAAAGTGAAACATCTAAAACCAACAAAAAGAAGCTGCTGATCTGAAAACAGTCAATCAACTATTAAAACCGTTGTTACTGATCTGTTAGTGAATATATTTATCGACTGATTGTTTCACTCCTATCAGGAAATAAGGGAGAGAGAAGACAGAGAGAGAAGGCTTCAAAAAGTCCCCGTCTGACGTGAACCGGAGATGTTGCAATAACATGATCAGCACCTCAAACCTCATGCCATCAGGACACAAAAGTCACAGGGGGCTGGAGTCCCAGCATGCACTGGGCAAAAGGCTGGTAAACAGTCTGTACAGTCATCACAGAGAACCAAACATTATCATCAATACTTATAACAACAAATAAATATTATGATTATTATGGTTGTTAGTCCAGTTGTGTGCTCTCTGTTTTAGAGCTTTTCACATTTCATTTCATCTCTTTCTTTCACTTCAGTTTCTCTTCAATTCAGTGACCTTCACTGGCACAACTGCTGCTTGTGTACATATTGCTAAATCAGAAATTCGGCCTTAACAAACATGAAACAGAGATGACGAAACCGTAAAAACGATAAGCAATAAGATCAACATCTGTATAATTATTGACATTGTATTGTATTGCGTAACATCAAAATACAACACATTAAGAAACCCCATATTCATAAAGTCAAAACTATAATCAATCAAAGGGAAGTACCATAAATAAATGTATTAAAATACTGTACTTAAGTAGAGTTTTGTGGTATTTAAATATTTTCATTACATGCTATACTTTATGCTGCAGCTACACATTACTATGCAGATTTAGATTATTATCAGTTCATAAAATATAATGTATTATATAAATTATCCAGTTTTATACTAAATAGTTTAAATTGGCTCAACCTGGACCACCTGCAAAAATTAAAATGCAATTTATATAATACATAGAATAGAATAGAATGAATACTTGTAAAGTATCAACAGTAAATTTGCTGGTAATACAATAATTACATTTTGTTCTTAATAAAAATCTAATCTGGGAATCTACTGCAGAAAAAGAAACATTTCTGTGCAAACATGACAGTAAATTTTCTCCATTTGAACTGAAATCACTGTGTTTGTTTGGAAATGTCAGTGTTACAACAGATGACAGATGTGAAAAGGGCAGGAAGGTTGTGACACTTTAGGTAACACACAGAGAGAGAGAGAGAGAGAGAGAGAGAGAGAGAGAGAGAGAGAGAGAGAGAGAGAAGAGAAAGAGAGATATGACACCATGAGCTCTTGTCTGATTTAAGGGCTGCCAGTTGGCACATTGACCGTTCACGTAGCAACCACTTGATGGCCTGCAGACAAAAAAAAAAGGGGATCAGGAGAGCTGATCGGGCGCCGCCATTGGCTGACAGCTGTCACATGGGTTGGATTTCTCTTAATATGTTGACAGCTTCTCGGGTTATGTATGACTCTATTTCCCACGAGTACTCAGATCCAGCAGAGCAGAGTGTAATATCAGGCATACCTGTACGAGAGCCAGAGTTAAAATAGTCATGATTGTTTTCATGTGTCACTTCAGTTAATCTTTGATTGTTCTGGTTGTTACAGTGAGATTAATTCAAGATCCCGTCAAGAGAGTCAAGACAAACAGTAACACCATAAAAGGCCAAAATTGAAACAAGAAAGAAAATTATGTTTTAAAGTCACTGATGAGGAGTATGAGGATGATATTTCAAAATATAACTCTGTATGCTTTTCAGCATTAGAAGTTTTTCAACTTCAGTGGGTGGAGTAGTTACAGATGTTGCATCTAAATTGTTTAAGACACTTGGAATCAATTGAATGTTTAGATGGACAGATGTTTTTATTGGTACTGCAAGATTTAGAGAAAAGCCTGGATGTGGTTTTTTTTCCCTTTATTTAGAGGATAAGGCTGGTGATTTTCTATATTTTCTTCTTGTCAACAAATCTCATATTTGGATCCAAACCAACTATGAACTGATCTACTAACAAGTATTGTGTGTGTATCAAAGCCTGATATATCTTATTTCTCTGTGCTGAAGACCTCCGTTGTTGCTCCAAAAACTATTAAAAACACGTCAGTGAGCCACAGCGCTGCACTGGGTGACATGTTCCTTCATCATGAAGAGTTTGGTCATGTTAGTTTGTTTAGAAACGGCTCCAAAGACTAATAACAGCATCATGTTTTCAGTCTCCGGAGAGTAGTTCTGTGTAAGGCAGACGCTACTGAGCATGTGCAGGAATGCAGTTCTGTTTACAGCTTCGCTAGCTTGTTGTGCTACATATCACACCCTCTTGACTTAGTGCTGAAGTTCTTTGAGAAATTTATAATGTAGTACAAAGTCAAGAGGTTGTGATATGCAGCACAACAAGCTAGCGAAGCTGTAAACAGAACCGCATTACTGCACATAATTAGCGGTGTCTGCTGTACACAGAACTACTCTCTGGAGAATGAAAACATGATGCTGTTATTAGTCTTTGGAGCCGTTTCTAAACAAACTAATGTGACCAAACTCTTCATGATGAAGGAACATGTCACCCAGTGCAGTGGTGTGGCTCACTGATGTGTTTTTAATAGTTTTTGGACAACAACGGAGGAATAAGATATATCAGGCTTTGATACACACACAATACTTGTAAATAGGATGAGTTCATTGTTGGTTTTGCTCTGCACATGAGATTTGTTGATAAGAGGAAAAATATAGAAAATTGCCAGAAATATCCTTTTGTGTGATGTATAAAGTGCTACAAAGTATTATGTGCATTTTCAATTGATTTCTCATTTGGATATAATATAATGTCATCTGCATACAAATCGAGTTGGCAATTATTATCACGCTGTCCTACTTTATTGATGTAGTTTCAAAGAAAACAGGATCTAATATTGATTCTTGAGGAACCCCTTGTCCCGTTCATAAGTCCTGAATCAGTCATGGTTAGTGTAATCAGTGTCTGTAAGTCACTTCAATAAAACACTGTCATCAGTATCAACCCTGATAAAATCCAGTTTTATTGAAAAAAAAAACTCCAAGTATATACTCTCAATCTCAATGTTTAAGCCTTTTTACACAAAAAGTCCTTAAAGTGCTTCGATAGATATCATGTGAAATGATTGAAAGCTCCAGATCACCAGCTAATTAGACCGTAGAGGTGAGATTGTTTGTCAAATACTGTTTCCAAAGTCAAGAATGAACTTTCAGTCTCAATATTTCTTGCTCATCAGAGCTTGACAGTTCATGTTTGGTGAAGAATTACTACTTTACCTTAACGTGATCATTTCTCTTTATTGTTTATGGTTACAATTGGACATTTTATTAAATATTTTGGGGCATTTTTCCATTTTTTATTGGATAGACAGATAGCAGAGAGCAGATAGGAAATGACGGGAGAGATTGGAGGATGCCATCACTTTTGAGATGAACGAGGAGCATTTGTTTTCAAGGTGAGAGGCCTTTGCAGTAGTCCAGTAATAGTTTATCTCTATTCTGCACCTATGATACATATCTCTAAGTTTTTTTTACAGGGAGTATGATTGAAATTCCTGTGTTTTATGTGTATTTTGAATTTTCAGACAGAAAATCTGAATGGCATTTGATTTTGCAGATCGTTGCAGCATTAGTGTTTTGCCTTATCTGTTCCACCAGAGAAAAGGCAGCAAACTTTAACTTAAAGTTTAAAAGGTTAAATGACTCAACCCTACTGTACACACGACCTAACACTAAATCTGACCTCTGACCTCCAACCTGAGACAAAGCACGTTCCCTGATGATAGGAAATGATCCCCTCACACCTGAAAGCAGATCAGAACTTTCCTTTACTGTAAGTTAATATTTTAAAAAAAACATTCAAAAACATACATACATACATACATACAATACCACACTACATATTTTTTGCTTGTCTTTACACACACACACACACACACACAGTGTTAGGGCATTGAGCCCTGTTGCTGTGCCTGTCCTCTGCTGTCTGCTGCCTGGTATTTGTCAAGGAGGCTTGTCAGCAGCTGCAGAATCCATTAACAAAGTTCATGGAGTGCTATTAAATCAGAGGAGGTTAAAGTCTGTTTCACTGACCACAGAGCAGAACCGCTATTATCTCTCCTGTTTATGACAGAGTTCATAGAATCACAGGCGTGTCTGAGCTTTGTACACCAAAAAAAGTTTTTGGTTTCTAAGTAATATGACAGCTATAAATCCTGACCTGGTTTTGTCTACCTGTATTATTTTTCAGAGATACAGAATATAATTTAACTGATAAGATACTCATTGTTTGTTTTGCCATATATCTGACCATATATTGACTTAAGTAACTTTTTATGGTTAATTATGACTTTTTGACAGTTTTACTGGGTTTCTGATGCAATGTCAAGTTGACTTATTCACAACTTTTCAGGGTTTTTCAGGATCAATGCTGACCTTTCAGTATCATCTTTGACTTTTCTGAGGCACTGTTGACTTTTCTGGATCACCTATCGCTACTGCTATTATTATCAGTCATATTTCTATTATTATTTTTGTTGTTATTATTATAATTGTTGTTGCTGGGCTTCTCTGTGTCTCTCTCTCCTCTCTCCCCCTCCCTCTTTCTGTCTCAACCCAACTGGTCCAGGCAGATGGCCGCCCACCTAGAGTCCGGTTCTGCTTGACGTTTCTTCCCGTTAAAGGGGAGTTTTTTCTCGCCACTTTCGCCAAGTGCTGCTGATGGAGGAATGTTGTGTCTCTGCAAAACAGAGAATACGGTCTAGACTTGCTCTTTGTGATAAGTGCCCTGAGGTAACTTCTGTTGTGATTTGGCGCTTTACAGTACGCTTTTTTGACACTTGACAGTTTTTCCGAATCCTTTGGGTTTATCTCAGATTTTTCATGGGTAGCGTAATTGTTGACTTTTCAGCGTTTTCTCGTACTTTTCAAGCTCACAATGTTTGAGGGTTGCTTATGAATTTACAGGGAAGTTGCTGCATGTTCAAGCTTATTGCAAACAGTTATTTCTGTCCTTTCATAATTTTTTTACTACTTTTCGGGTTTGACGCTAAATTTTCTGGGTTATTTACAGTTTTTTAGGGGTATATGTGCAAGGTTATTCCAAACTTGTCAGGGTTTTCTCTGACTTTTTATGACTTTTCAGAACTTCCCAGGGTTATACATAACATCCAGGATTCATCCCAGACTTTTCTGGATGAATACTGGATAACTGGATAACTGGATAACTGAATTACTCCACATTACTCCACAATGCAAGCAAAAAACCTGAATTTAACACTGACATACATAAATATCTGCTAAAACAATGTGTGAGGACTTTGTTCTGGTACAGAATGAATGAAACTCACAATCTTCACCAATCAGATATCAATAGGAGGATGTTCAGGTGATATTTTATGTGATTCTGGGTACTGAAGATGAATCCAGAAGATATCTCTAGCTTCTATTTGGAGCTGAAAAGGAGTAAATGTTAGTTTCGCAGCAGTGACCCTTCATAGAATTTTTTTTATATCCATGTTCCACCTTTTGAACTGCAATCAGTATGACAAAGATGCACTAAATATATTTATTGCACTCATAGTGTGGTCAGTTGGCCTTTATGCACTTTAACAATGCCGTCTTAGTGCCACATATCACAGCTACAGAAATAGAAACAGATTTCAGTGCACGGATTTCTTGCGCTGTAGGCAGATCGAATGGGGCTTGACATTAATGGATCGCCAAATCTGACGAGGTGTTTACTGTCGGCTTTAGATGATGGAAATATTATAGGAGGAAGTGGCAAGCATGTGAGAAAAAGAGACCACGCTAGATTTTAATCGCAGGTTTTTTTAAATAAAACACTTAAAAGATGTCAGAACGGCAACTCGGTGATGATCAATGACAATCAATGGAGCATCTTTATTAAACAACATGCATGTTGGCAAACTGATCTCCACCAAAAGACGTTAATTACCAAACCACCAGTGTGACACTAATTGCTCAATAGGTTAGAGCTCTTACATTTTCACACGGTGAGTTTCAGCAGGAATAGCTGGATGTTACAACATATAATGGAGTATATATATAATGTCCTCAGAATTTAAGGGCAGAAGAGTAGGTTAAAAAAGTAAAAAAGTGGAGATATTGAGTCTGCAAGATGAGTCCAGTGTCTTAATATCTTTGCATGCATTTCTATTCAGCTGTTTTTAGATGCGTAATGTGCAAAATGTGACAAAGTGCAATGTGAACAGACTTAGTGAATAAATGATGACATACGTGAATCATGTGACTTAAACGTCAGTGAAGAGCTGAAAACATCAGATCTGTGTGGAGTGACGATGAGGAGACTGTAACCTTCCTCAAATGAATACATGAAAACAATCAGAAACGTCATATTTCCATCATGTTTTCCACATGGTTTTCTATAATTTGGGCTTTAACTGCCGCTGTTTTAATGATGTCATCGTGTTGTGTCTCCTTCTTCTGCATTACTAATATGAAACACACATTAATTTGCGTTTCATTTGCTGATTATCTGGAAGTTTGGTTAAAATTCGCATCTCATTTGGATGAAAACTTGATTACTGACCCCACAAAAGTTTTTAATCCCAGTCAGCTGTTCTAACTGCATCACATCCATGAAATGCACAAAATTACATTTATCTTATCAGCCAAATACCAAACAGCTGTTAAAGCAAGTTTAAAACAAGCTGAAATGAAAAGTGGCAGCCTTTATTCAGGAAGTAATTGCTAACTTGTAGTTTATAAAGTGGAAGTTGGAGTTGGAGTAGCAGAACATGATCACATATGTTTATACTAGGGGTGTGCCCCAATACAAATACGTTATTCGGCAAAGCACAAATAGTGGGGTTTTTTTACGAATATTTGTTTCATTCAAATATTTTTAAAATTATTTGTTTTCAGGAAAAAAAAACAAGTCAAATACCAGCGCGCAGGTCGGTTACATCTACTATCTCAGTCTCTGTCCGCTGGTATGTCTATCAGCAGGTCTCAGTGAGGGGAGTCACATCCACCTGCTACATGACGCACATTTCCTAATTTGGACATCACTCCCAGAGTTGGGGGTGTTCCCCAGAGATAAAGCTGAGCCTTCGGACACACGCTTCATGAACACTTATCGTAACACTTAAACTTTCTAAAATTAAAAGCCTAATAAAAACAAAAACAGAATTTTTAAGCCTCTTTCCACCTTTATTCGAATACAAATACAGATGCAAATACAAATACCGGGATTTCTGCACATCCCTACTTTATACACTGTTTAAACGTCGGAACAAACAAGAACATTGGGATCAGATGAGAGAGTAGCAGTGTGTTGTGAGTCAGCTTTGGGTCAAAGCTCCAAAACTGACACACCTGTGTCTTCAGAGAGAGACTGCAGTGTTATTGGTTGCATACCAACCAACCAACCAATGACACTGATGAGGGAACCTGAATGAAATGCTCCCATTAGGTTAAGTCAATATGTCTGTCCACTGTGAAAATGCATTAAAAATACTAAAAAAAAGAAATCAACCCATGCTTTCACAACACAATGAAGCTGAGACTTCTTTTGCAAGGTTAATTAACTCAGACATTTTGTAGAGCATGATTCACCTTTGGACTTTGAGACATATGACTCATTATAAATATTTGTATGTTTTCATTGCTTATCAACAGATTGCAGCCTGAACAGTTGGCAGGTGATTATCAGCAGCTGCACGAAACACCCAGTATTGTTTTGATGTTTGTAAAGGTTGTTGAGAAAAAGGTGTTCAGGTACAGTTCTCTACACGCAGCATACAGTATGTACTCTGATTTATTATATGAGCTCTATGGCACTTCAGATTCAGTTGACTGCAGACTATGCAGAGTATCTGGGTTGCGAGCTGTCCTAATATAACCCTGGACATACACCAATAACACACACACACTCACACATCTATTTCTATGTCCCTGAGGCAGTGATTAACTAACCGATGCATCCACAGCTCTCACCTCACCTCAACTTAAATCTGAGAGTCTAATTTAAGAAGACAGTTCCCGTCTGAATGAGGCGTCAGCTCACTGAACATCAGCGTTGTTTGAAGTATGGGAGGTGACCTACTTGTGGGTCATTGAACATTTCAAAGGCTAATAATAAAAAAAAAAAAATTAACCAGCTGTTGTGGACTGTAGACTCCTGTAATGTCCTTGCAACAACCTCCACACCCTGCTATCAACTTTAAATGTATCTAAAATTATGTAACATGTTATGTAATTCAAAATTAAAAGGACAGGTTCACAATTTTAGGTATAGAGTAGGATGAAATCATAGCAAAAGACAAGACACATATCAATAGAACAAGACTTTTCAATAGTGCATAAATGTAAAAGTGCAGAAGTATACTGTGCAAATGTTTTGAATTAATAAATATAATAAAAATATATGAAACATATGAACAGTGAAAGAGGTTTTCCTCACTGTAATCATTCCTCCTGTTCATACTGGATATTAAAAGATCCTTCAAATGTGTTTTCAATGGAAGTGATGGAGGCCAAAATCCACAAAAATGCATTTATAAGTTGATGTGAAACTTATATGAGGCCTCAGCAGTCTGAGTTAGTCATATTAAGTGGATATCTGACACATTTACAGTCTTTTTTAGCATCAAATGTTCCTCTTTGTGTTTCCTCTGACAGTGTTTCCCTGTTGAGCTGCAGGTGGAAGTATAGTAACAAAAAGAGGAACTTTGGCACTAAAAAGACTGTAACGTTGAAAGATATCTACTTGATTTGACTCATTTGGATGCTGAAGCTTCATATTAGCTTCAGATAAATACATTTTATCCTCCATTACTTCCATTGCAAATGCATTATGAAGGGATCTTCTAGTGGTCAGTATGAACAGGAGGAATGATTACAGCAAGAAAAACATGTTTCACTGATCATATTGGCACCTGATTGTTGTTTTAAGACAGACTTGAAACACTGTGAACTTGGCCTTTAACTGTAGGAAACCATGAAAATGCTACTTTTTAAGAAAAATAAAAGGAATTGGATCATTCTCTCCATGACCTGACATTGAATCATCAAAGTTTGCCTGAAAACTATGTTTGAAAACCTCTTCTGGCTTTTATGTTTGTTTGTTTGCTTACATTTATTTAATATATGTGACATATCGCTGAACACAGATGTTCTTTTTCCAACAATGCCCTGCTTGTCTGGTTCTCTTGATATATTTTTGAGAAGAGAAAGGACCTCAAGTAACCTGAAAATACAGGCTACATGTCAGTGCAGTGCAGGTAAGGTAGCAGCCTTACAGTCCTAAATCTGTGGTGTTTTGGCAGATCGGTTCAGGAGATTTATGGCCTCTCTGGATATGATTTATCTGGATATCCTGGTTATCCACACAAGAAGAAGAACGAGGCCCTGTAGTGAGGTAAGGACAGATGCATTTTCCAAACACAAATATTTATTACTTCTGTGTGTGTGCGTCAACAACAGAAACAGAAACAAAGCAAAGACTTTATTATCAGGCTCTCGGTCCATGCTATGCTGAGAATTTGTTGTTGCCATCAAACTTAATCTAAATCAAAGAATCATAAAGCCGTGACGACGCCATTCAAGTGTCAGAGCTGAAAAGACCTAATCAGCCGGAATAAGTGGAAACACCTGCGCAGGTGTTCAGACTGGTTCATTCATTCAGGAGAATAAAAACTGCTGAATGATGTGATCCTCAGCTGTTTCACTCCTCACACACACAGCTGCGGTCTTGATTATGTCAAGTGACGATAACTGCCATTTCAAAATAAAAGCAGCAACACGGGGGGAGAGAATCAGATCTATCAGGACTCGAATTATCGACTGCAGGACTCCGAAGCTTACAGAGACGACAGCTTTTTAACTGCCGGCTTCAAGAAACATGACGCATGTAAAACTAGAAAACATGCCGGAAACTAAAACTGCAGAGAGATTAAAGGTGTAAACAGCCTGTTTACAATCTGCAAATACAGATACATTTTGCGCATATCAATTCTATTTAAATTATAATAATTGCAGATTGCAACCATCAGTCTTACTGACAGTAAAGTATAAACTGCACAACATATTTAGTGAGTAGAAACCATAACATTATCAATTTTAGATTATCAACCATCAAAAATCACCCTGTTAATCAACCCTGAATTTTACTTAAGTAGTAATACAAGAGCGTAGAAATACTCAAGTACAAGTGAAAGTACAAAGTAAAAGTACTCATTATGCTGAGTGTCCCATTTCAGAATCATATATATTTATATTTATAATCATTAATGCATTTATGTGTACATTATTAATGCTACAGCTGGTCACTTTATATACTGCTGGGTAGCTTGTGAATGTCCTCCGAGTGATCAACAAAGTCTTATCTTAGCCTCTAATAATACATCAAAATTTAATTGTTAATTATATTTTCTATTACTGATCTAAATCTGCATTATTAAATAAATGCAGTGGAGTAAAAACTACAATATTTGTGTCTAAACTGTAGTGGAGTCGATGTATAAAGTGACAGAAAATGGAAATAATCAAGTAAAAGTCTTAACGAGCACTTGAACACTGTGGCAATCACTAGACGTTTGTCACACAAGTAGCCACTCGGCCGCTTTCGAACACCGCAGGTGTGGTGGAAACAGAACTCAGACGAGGTTTAATCAGGTAAAATAAGTGATAACAGCTGTGTGAGTGGACCAGAGGTTTGTTAGGACTTTAACTAACCACACCACTGTTTAGTTTACGTGCCCAAACTACAATATTACTCTAACTTTAACCAAACTGTAGCTGCCGTGCACATTGTACAAGAATCCTACTTAGGTCTAATTAAAAAAAAAAGTTATCCAGAATATACAAAAATGGAAATATTTCAACTTAAAATTTTTGTGCAGCTGGTAAACAATACATATTGTATATAGAGCACTGGGTTAAATGTTAAAATACCATTCAAAATGTTGTTGCGTTCTTCACATTCAATAACATTCATTGACATCTTTGTGGCTGTCATGTCATACTGTGATTGTGAATGCTTTTCTCTCCATAAACAAATAGTGTAAAACCTAAAGAATACACTCTCTCTGGACAAATCACCCATTTATCAATGACTGATGAGATATTTATGAATGAAAAATACATTTGTGTTTCAGAAGTTTGGTGTAGAGACTATGAACAGACCTTCGCCTGAGGCCCTGTGACTCGTGTGAAGATCGGGAACATCAGGGTGTTTCAGGGCACCAGAGAGCCTCGGTGGAAGGAGGTGTTTCAGTTTTTTCTCGGCTGCTCTATGAGCTGCCGAACTCCAGAAAGGTCAGGTGACATCAGTGGAAAGTTAAAGGCAAACTGTTGCATTCTCTGCTCGACTTAAAGAGGGTTGTCCTCTCTGTGTTCTGTTTTGGAGCCGTCAGACATGTTTCTCATTCTCAGTGTCCAACAGTGTCGGTGAGGGAGAGACTTTCTTTATGTCTCTCTATCAATCATGCAGTTGCATTGTGCTGAGGTGTTTATCCTTCTTTAACCCTGCAGACCTGCATTGTGCAGAAACCAGGTCAACCCCCGCCAGCACATACTGTGACACATATGCAGTATTATCTACTGTCTATTTATACACAGGCTGCCAGATACACTTTTATCCTTATGTAAGACACATTAATATACACACACAGGCATTGTGCCAACTCGGACTCAGCTGCTCTTGAAATAGATTACAGTCTGAGATTGATAATGCAGCAAGAGCCACTCAGCTCAGGAGCCAGTCTGGGGTTGCTAGCAGCTAGCAGAGAATGACTCTGATCTGACCTGGACTAGAGGAGCTTCTTCTAAACCTTCTTCCTGTGTTAACACTCTCGCTCCCGTCTCAGATACAACTAACCAATGAGGGGAGGGAACGTTCTCATGTCATTTTAAATTTTTAAAACGCTGTTTGCGCATGAAAATAATTTGCATCCACAATAGCGTCTCTAGGACATTTTAATAGAGACCTCTGCCTTCTTTAAACACCTGAACAACACAAAACAGCCAAATCTCTTCTTCTTCACCTTCTTATCGGTTGGCAAACAACAAATTGCGTCACAGCCAAGATGGAGTGTGAAGGAGTACAGCTGAAAAAAGCTCCAAATCACTGTTTTATGTTTGCAAAGTGACAAAATCAACATAAATACAAGTTAACGGTGGCGGCTGCAACGTGTGACTGACTGATAAAAAACCTGCTCAACCTTCATTCAGTCTCCTGCTGCACTCTGTGATCACCTGTTTTAATACAGATTAATTCACAATATACTTGTTCTCATTTACATATTTTTCTGTTTCCGTTGTCAGACAACGGATTTAATTTGGAAAAAATGATTTAAACTCATTAACCAGGAGTCATTCTCACGATGCTGCACTGCAGATAAAATCATTATCTTATAATCGCAATGCTGTTTGGCAAAACAAGCATAAATTCAGGTTCATGACATCAGCTCTATTGTGTATTCGCCCATATTGACATTTAAAATTAGTGATCACAGAGAAGATTTGAGGCTACAGAAAGTCCTGCATACAGCATTTTAAGATTTCGCCACTCTCAAAAACGCCATTTTAGTCTGGCCAGAGGGCTGAAATGGAGAGAAAAACATGTTTACAAATTACATTTAGTCAATGTTATCTATATTTTTATATATATTTTTCTTATTTCTTGTTGTTTTCCTTCATATAATGAGCATCACAGCCTCATTGAGCTGCTTTTCCTTCATCACATTTATGTGACAGTTTAACTGAAGTTACTGCTTATTTTGCAGCTCCTAAAATATGATCTACTGTTAATGAGACTAGTCACAACATGACGATACTCCCCAAATATTGCGGTTGTGATCACGTTGTGTATATAATTTCTACATGACTCAATGCTTGTCCTGTCTTGAATCAGCAGAATGTGAACTGATGGAGTTTAAGAGTTGTCATGTGTTTCCTGTTTTTTTGGTGTGTGTGCTCGGAAAATAGACTCGAAACATCCAAACTGTGAATGTTTGGCTGGCAGATGCATCTTCTCCACACAGTACAACTAATGAGTTTATATCTCAATATTTGCATTGAAATATTACTTCAGAACAATAACATCTGTATTATTTCATATGTTATCTTCTCATAAGTTGCCTCCAGCTTGCTTTTTGTATGTAAAGTCTGACTCATAGGAAGTTTCATAATGTCAGTCAGATGTTGAATTCTTTATGAAATGTTTGTATATTGAGTAGCTATAACTGTAGATATGAAATATTAATCTTCTTAGAGTCTTGTTGTGATCACGGCATGCTTTTTTTAAAAATTTCTTTCCACTTTCACGACTGATAGTTGCAGTTTAGCACAGACATCATACTCTCCTGCACAGACAATGTGTGTGTTGTGTGTGTTTTTTACAGTAAATAAGTAACCTGACTTGTTAAACTTATCACACAGGCGTCGATGAGAGTGAAGCCAGAATGAGTAATGTGCTTCATGTCCCCACCTTTTGGATGAAGAAAGCAGGTTATGATGTAAGAAGCAGCAGCTGTGTGAAATGCACAATTTTCTTTTTCTTTTTCTTTTTTTTTTTAACCAGCACGCTGCTGCTGTCAGGTGGGAAGTCACAGTTCAACAGGACAAACCCATCAGTCATCATCAGTCATGAGATAAGACAGGTGATGAAATAAGGGGAAAACTCAGTCTTCACCAGGGTTCATAGAGAGTAGACCACCAGTTTAAAAGGTGAAAAGGGTTCAAATTTGATCACATGACTTTTGTTTTAATTTGTCTAGAAAGTAAAACAAACTGTAGCTTTAAAGTTGTTTGACGATGAGGAGTGATGCAGGAGGTTTTAAGTGGATCTCTGTTTCTGTTTTTCACTTGTTGTTCACCTTTTCAAATATTTACACAGCACTGAAGTACAACATCATCTCCATCTTACGGTCCTGGTCTCGACTCTGTGTCGAAATCCAGTTTGAAAACTTTAATAGTTTTAGTTTATATTGAGCTATATTTGTTGTAAAGTTGTGTTTTATTAAACTGCACACAGAAAACTGAGGGTAAAGTAATGATACTCCATCATAGGAGAACTGTAACCAACTATTATTGTTCAATCAATCAATCGTTCAGCGTATGAAATGTCAGACAATAGTGAAAAAAAAGCTGATCATTACTTATTCAATCATCAAAATTGTTGCCAATTGATTTTCTGTGAGTCGACTAATTGATTAATCATTTAATCATTTCATCTCTAGAGTCCCAATATGTCCAGCGAAGGGTTAATAGAGACCAAACAACAAGAATTTAACTCGGAATTTAACTTCAGCGATCCAACAGTGACCTCTGGTGGTGAAAGCTGAGCTGGTCGAGTGTCTGAAAGGCAAATTATATGACATGACTTCAGTATCACTTTATGTTTGTTGATAACATTCAAACACACAATAACATAAATGATGTGCATTCATTGGATCAGGAACAACAGAAAGTGTTGTACAGGTGCATTATTTCCTTTTCTGGACTGGAAGTTTTATTAATTTTGTAAAAATTCAAATTTATACATGTAAATATATGTTCAGTCCTTTAAGACCTTATTATAAGTTACATGTTGTGTCTTAACACATTAACACATTGTCCTCATTAACATCTGGTAAATATAATGACTTTATTATGGGTTTACTACATTAAACTATCACTGTAGTTTATATTATATACACTATACACTGATCTTTAGAGTTTTGCAGTTACTGTACAAAAAAAATCAACATACTGCACTGTTTTATACTTGCAGGAAATGATGCAATCAAAGTGTGACATCACACTGTCACCACCAGTTAAACCTAACAAGATGTCTTGAAAATTCACTACTTATCTTTTGTTTTCGAGGTGTTTCTGTAGCTGTCCAGCTGTGAGAAGCTCATCCATGTTCATTATGCATTGCAATGCATTGTGGGAGAATAGTGTTCATCAACAGCACACTCAAAAATAAGCAGCTTTTTATTTTGCTACTGTTTAAGTGATTTTTTCCAGTGTAAACACACCGTATACTCAATACACTTGCTTACAAGTCATGTGTATTAAACAGAGGGTTGATCTGTTGATCATGCAGAGATGCAGGCAGCAAACAAACAAACAAACAATTTCAGTGTTTTATCTATGTTATTTATTAATTAACTGGCTGTACTTATCTGCTTAATTATTTTTTAATATAACTTTTACTATTATTTATTTACCTATTTTTTATTATTTTTATATATTTACTTACTTTTACTTTTTTTACTATTTTTAATTCAGTTCATTTATATACTCTCTCTTCTTGAGTATCACACTGTTTTTCTGGCCACTAACACACAAACCTGTCGATGACTTAAAGGTCTGTGGGATGAGTATATTTGGGGGGGGGGGGGGGGTATACAAAAAAAACAAACAAACGTGTCACTGGATGTATTGTTTACTGAAACTGTGAATAAATAAAGAAATATTGGAGAAAAAAAACAATTTGTGTATTGTGGTTTTAGGACCTTTTGCAATAACAGACATTATCCAGCAGAGTGCAGCAGATATCTGCTGGGCTCAGATTTAAAACTGTTGCAGCTGAAATGTAAACCAGAGACAGACAAACATGATTTCATTGATGAAAACATTTCAATGGCCGAAGAGCAAAACCTCCTATCTGAAAAATGCACTTTTTTTGAGAAAACTAAAAAAAACTTGTTGTTTTCTTGCAGAATGCTATTTGTTAAGGATACCCAATACATAATATATTATGTGTTAACAATACCGTCTACATATTAATGCCTCACAAAGTGCAGATAGGAGCTTTTGCACTTGGTGCAAGTTGGAAGGGATTCTACAAAACGATGCTCTAAATTAAGTTAATAATTAAAATTAAATCAAAAATAAAATTAAGTTTGTTTTAAGGTAAAAAGATGGGCCAGTGTAGTAAATGTAATAGTTACTACATTGTAGTGTATTAGGGTCAGAATTCAGGTTGGTCTGGTGCTGATGCAAAAAGGAGGTGTTGTGCCTCAACATGTTCCTATCAGCGAACGTGAGAGGGGAGGGAGGGAGGTTTTCGGGCGGGAATATCTTGCAGACAGACTGAATATGAGCAAAACCTTCCTTGTTCTCATCATTCAAAGTGAAATCCGCCAATCGGAAAAATTCTGCAGATAGGAGCAACTTAAAAGCTAATGATGTGAAAGTTTAAGGTAAGTTCTCATGTTTTTTGCCAGATGTTCCTGTGAGTTTCTTCACTTCACCTCAACACTGACTGACTAAACATTCAAACATCATATTGTACAAAACTGTGTTCCCACTGGAGTCAAGCTGAAAACAAGACTGTCTTCACCGGAAAAATGACTGAGACAACAGGCATTAAAGAAGTAAAGGCAGGTGTGGTGTGACGTTGGATTTAGACACTAGAGACTGCTTTTCACGTACTGTTTCTTACCAAAAGTCAACGTTGGTTTCCTTTTACCATGATCTTGATCTGCTCATGCTGAACCAAACTCTAACCCTAGTGGTAAATAATTTTTGCAACAGTTTTGGTTCTAACAAATGATGTTGCTAAAGGTTGATCCTGAGAGATTCTGTCCTCAACTGGACGCCATACAGAACGTTGTGGGTCAAAACCCTGTCTGCAGCTTTACTGTACATATTCAGTCTAAGGTTTCTGGAAAGTTTCCTGTTCTTGCAACTCTGGATTAAGGATTAGCTACCATGAAGTTGAAGTCTTGAAGTTTCTTGAAGGATGAAACACAAAGGTTTGATCTGCAGCTCAGGGGAACCTTGAGTTTGCTTGGCGGCGTGTGTGTGAAGGTGTGTGAACACATTCGCTAAAGCGGAGAGAAAAAAAAATGAATATGGGGAAAAAAAATAAGCTGAAGAATAAAAGCAGAGCTGAACCGAGGCGGAGAGCTGCCAGACCCTCGCTGTGCCCGAGTCTTTACAGGCAGACAGCCAGCGTCCAACATGGGGGGGGGGGTCTTAGCGTCCAAATCTATGGAGGATCTGACCCATGCTGCTCCCTGCAGGGTGTATATATGTGTGTGTGTGTGTGTGTGTGTTGTACAAGGACAATAAGGCCACGTTGGAGATGTGACGTGGGAAAGGTGATTATTATGTGGGTATCGGAGTCCTCGGTCTTATGTGACCTTCTTGGTTTTTCTACGTCTAATAAAAGAGTTTTTACTCTGAAGTGGTCTCAGCTGCAGCATGAATACGATGTGGAGGGAGGAGAGTGTGTCTAACATGAAGCAAAGCCTGTGAACTGGTCTCAAGAGTTACTACAATTGAACACGACACACTCTGCAACCAACAAGTCCCACAAATTACAGGACGAGAGACGTTATTGTGGTCACTCCCCAAATCTGTGCAGGTCAGAGTTCGGTTTGTTCTTTCCAGGAGTGATGGAGTCAGAGCCTGACGGCCAGATATCAACTCTTAACATGTCTGGCATTTGTGTAATAGCCCAATAAGTATTGATTTTGTGATTTTCTGGTCAGGGCATCTTGACATCTGGTTAAAACTGAACTGAATTTGGTTGAAATAAGGCGACGTTCAAACTAGAGCTGCAACAATTAGTCGATTAATTGATGGACATAAAATGATTCAGTGGTTATTTTGATGATTGATTACATCATTTAAGTAATGTTTTAAGGAAAATGTCAAAATTGTGTCAGTTGCAGCCTCTGAAGTGTGATGAACTGAAGCTTTTCTTTGTCATACATGATAATAAACTGAATGTCTTTGGATTTTGGACTGTTGGTCGGATAAAACAAGACATCTGAAGACGTCACCTTAGGCTCTATATATTTAATATAACTATATTTAATTATCAGTTAAGGCCTGCTTCAAATTCAAAAGTCATTTGTTTTATTACCAATGTAGATTTGATGTTAAAATCAGAGCTCTAGTCTGGAGACTTGGACCAAAGTCAGATTTAAATCCTAAAATAAGGACGTACTACTCTACATGGAAAGGATGTCTGTCTGTTTTTATTTATTTTTATTTATCTCTATTCATCTGTTTCTTTTTAATACATTGTTTGTATTCTACTCTTTTTAATTTAGTCGTATCTAGGAGTTGCAAAATTTACTCGTACTGGGAACGTGCAGTGATAATAAAGTCATTCTAGTCGATACCTGACCAGAAACTTGAACATACAAACTCAGTTTTGAGTAAAACCTTGGAGTTTTAACTTCTTGCCTTTTAAAAACGTTTTAATTCAGCTCTGCCTCTGTGAGCACTGAAACTGATGCTGCAGATCTAATGAACGAATGAATGAATAGATTGATGAATATATAGAGAACAGGAGGAAAGTTAAACCTCTCCAGGATCAATCTGTAGTTCTTTAGATTCGTGTGTGTGTGTGTCTCAGCAATTATACACACACACACACACACACAGGGTCATACAACCCCTTTTAACAAATTGCGGGCTCCACTATACGTCCTGCCAACTTGCCATAGATCCCACCACACAAAAAAACACAAACACACATACCACCCTCTTGGGTCGTTGGCATGGTAACCACTGAACGGTGTCCAGGCTCTCCAAATTCCCGGTTCTTCCTTTGTTTTTATGTCCTTGGGATTTGTTTCCACCACAAAGTTAGATGTTCTATTTTTAAAGCAGCGCAGTCTGTTTCGCTGACAGGAATACTGAGTGGATTCACAGCAGGGAAAAGTGTCGCTGTGTCTCAGCAAAAAAATAAATAAATAAATAAATAAAACACAAAGATGCTCCCAAACACTGAATGACCCTCTGATATACTGTTCCACCTTTTCAGGCAGTAAAAGTTCCCAGCCGGACTCAGCTCTTCTCAGATTAACATTTGAGAATGCCTCCATCTTTAGATGCTGTATCATACATACAGTAGTTTGTCAGTGGTTTGATCCGCTCTACTTAAATTAGCTCTACACAGTGTGTTGAGCGGATATGTACAAGAGCACATAGACGTTAGCCCCATGTGTATATACATACAAAAATATCTGTATTCAGATTTATACTGGTGTAGTGTTTGGGCTGTCTGCACTGTGTCATTATCTGTGTTTAATAGTTTTCTGCTGTCATTTATGTGTACACGTTTAACTTACACTGCGCACAACATCTACAAAATAACATGTATAACATGTACCTAAATGATAAACCAATCAGATAACTTATCCGATTCAAGGGTTTGGGGATAGAAGAGAGTCCTATGCTGTACAGGTTGTAAAACCCTGTGATTTGTATTTGAACCCCACCTCAAGTAGATCTACACTGAGTCTTAAAGGACATATATTCTGTATATTTCCAGCTCTATATTTACATTCTGGGGCTCTACTGGAATATCTTTGCATGATTAACAGTTTAAAAACTCCTTATTTATCTTCTACTGGTCCTTTATGCAGCCCCTCAGTTCAGCCTCTGTCTGAAACAGGCTGTTTTAGCTCCTGTCTCTTTAAGGCCCCGCCTCCTGATGAGCCCACTCTGTTCTGATTGGTTAACTTCCTCTGGAGGCTACGTAAACAAACAGTAGTCAGATTTGACTTCTTTTTCTTGTTGAAGCTGAATCCGATTAGATATATGTGCGTGGACAATGTGTACAACACATGGAACAACCTTAGCAACCACCTTAGCAACCAAGACTACAGACCAGACATTCATTTGTGGGAATACAGAAACAATTTCATGTTATCACGAAGAAGAAGTCGAGGTGACTTTGTAAACAGAGCGCCAGATGCTGAGGCTGAAACTTGGACTATTTTTAACATCCGACATTATAACAGTATATAAATAACAAAAAAGCATGATATGTCCTCTTTAAAACATTGGCACTGGATGTAAAGAAAAGGAAAAAAGTAACTGAACACATTCTTGACTGACGACAGGGTTGCAAAATCTCATACAACCACACTTTCAACACAAATATTGTTCAATCTCCACCAATTAGAGAAGAGGAACCTGAGGCCTGTGACATCTTTTTTTCTAGTAGTACCGTCACTAGAGGGTGAAAACGTCTCTTATGTCTCTGCAGTATTTTTACAAAATGAAACATCTTCAGTAAAGAATTTAAAAGAAACACGTGGCCTCCCACTGCAGAGGTGGATGGTTTCTCACAAAGTTAAAGTTGTACATGTGACTGAATCCTTGTGTGTAACAAACCTCTCTAAACCTTGGAAGCTGCTGATCTTTTTCTGAGAATTCAGAGCACAACTTTACAGCAACAAAATGCAGCCACTGATTTGTAGAAAAACTAAGGGAAGAGTAGTGCAGCCCTACAGTATAACTCATCCATTGTCTTTCCATTGCCTTCCTTTTCTCCTCAGTTTACTGTGTCAGTGTGAACAGATCAATGGCAAGAAAGATGAGAAAGGATGAATTAATATGAGACAGACAGAGAGAGAGAGAGAGACAGGAAGTGATAAAAACAGAAGGAGAGGACACATCAGGTCACCGTGAACGACTGTTCCTCATCCATAATTTATAAACTTTATGAGAACAATGAACCATCGGAAATGTCGCTACGCCTGAAAGGTTTCTCTGAAGGGTCACCAGACTGAATCCACAGACAGGTAGATGAGTCTGGATGATGGACGGCTGGATGCAAGAAAGGAAAAATCCTCACAGAATACGATATGTGCTGTTGTCATGCAGAATTATTTGTGTTATATTTGTAAATGTATTTTGGTGCCTTATAAATACATGTGTGCTGGGTACTTGTATGTGCTTGACACAATAACTGACTAAATGGTGAGGTAAGGAGAATTTGAGCATTTATTTCTAGTCATTACAAGACTTGACATAACACCGTTATTTTATTAAAGGAATGTCACCTTGATATAATTGGATTAAAGATATTATTACCATGTTATTACTGAGCTGTTCAGCCCCTTTCCTAGTATCATATTAGAAAAAGAAATATTCTCATTGTTAAAACCAAGATATTAAATGGGTAATTATACTTCATGTTTATTCTAAGATATTAAATTATTATATCAGTGAGCATCTCAGAGGTGAATGTGTATACATGGTAGGAGTGGAGGAAAAAAATGTTGATTTGAAGCACTTTTTTTGTTTTTATTGAAGACTTCCACAAACACTGTTCAAATCTTCTTTACAAAATATATTTTAAAAAATGCTGCACAGGTTTTAACTGCTGCGAATCACATCGAACAGAAACCAGATTGTTTTTATAAAACAGTTACACAGAGATTATAGAAAATATTAGTTTCACATCACAAAAATAAGGATAAAAAAACAACAACACACACTTCTATTTCCAAAAGTTACAGTTTAATCACTACTATCATCACTGACTGATTGTTGTCCATCAAAACATCATTTTTTTATTTGTTAGATAATTCCAAACATACATGATTTATACGGCTCAACTGTTTAGTTTCATCTGATTTTAACATTTCAAAATAAAACAAAACTACAGCAAACTTTCAGTGAAATAACACAAAAGCTAAACAGAGCTCAGTTATAATGGGACTCCTTCATTTCACTGTGCAGTTTCTGATGACTCGGAGGGACGTTTTTTAATGGATTGCAGCTTTCATTCGCTATTTATAGGTTTGATTTTAATGGTTTTTATATAATTCATTCCAATTTGTAACAATCATTCTGCTACAAAGCTGCAAATCAGATGCCAGGAGGCAACATTTATAAAAAAAAAGGAGCCTCATAAAAAGCACCACAGTTTTTTGTTTAATGACCGAAGTAAAAAAGTTTCCATAATTTAAAAGCACAAAAGGAATTTCTCATAATGGTTTAATGATTCATATTTGTTGTTTTAAATAATCACAGCTCGGCATTAAAGACAAAAGATTTTTACAAATGCAATTAACAAAACTTCTTTTTTTTTTTAGATTGTTTCCAGATTGTGAACTCGCGCCATCATCTCCTCAAACTGAGACTCGCGTCTCCTTCGAAATTTCCCATCAGCCCTCAAAAAACTTGACAAAGAAGGAGCAGACGGAGTTCCATCCCTCGCTGCAGTAATTCTGTACCGGATCCATGTCATTCAACACTCCTTCCTCCTCAAACCCAGTCCTCTCCTCCCTCTTCTTCTTCTCCTCTTCGTCCTCCTCCTCCTTCTTCTTCATCCTCTCTGCCTTCCCTCCCTCTGAGCTCTTACCAGTCGGCGGTCCTCTCTTCTTCCCTCCTTCCTTCCCTCCCTTCCTCTCCTCCTCTCCGCTGCGTTGGGCGAGCTTCATGTGGGCCTCGGTGGGCGACTTCTTGCAAGTTTTAGCCTTCAGGACTTTCTCTCCTTCGCAGGCGTTCTGCCTCTTCTTCAGCTTTCCCACCAGCTGCTTCCAGTACTGACTGGACTTCAACCCGTAGGCTTGGCAGAGGTCCGGCTTGCCAGCGTAGCGACACCAGTACCTGGAGGAGGAAGAAGAAGAAGAATAGAGACAGAAAAAGGAGAAATACTCAGTTAAAAATAAATGGAAATGCAACAAGTTTGAAGTCAGGAATTAAATAAATGTTCCAATTGTCTGAAATACACTTCTGAAAAACTTCTTCCCATGGTAGAAAACTTCAGAACGCAACAGTTTTGAGATCATGAACAGCTCAATTAACATAACTGATATTAGCAATCAAAGATGTAGTCATCTTTTATGAAGGAAACCACTGTAATGAGTCTTTTTTTAAGTGACTTGCATAAAACCACTCAGAACTTTGTGACAGATGACTTTAAAAGTGCATCTCTTGACAACCACAAATGTGTTTCCACTATTCTGAGTTCAGTCATTTTAACATCATCACTGGTTGATGGGGGTCAACATGTCAGAATACGTCTCCACCCCAGCATTGATGAACAGCACAACTACATATTCTGCACATTTCCAGCTCTATATTTATGTTCTGGGGCTCTACTGGAATGTCTTTGCATGATTTCCAGTTTAAAACTCCTTATTTATCTTCAGCCTCTGTCTGAAACAGGCTGTTTTAGCTCTTGTCTCTTTAAAGGAAAATTCCAGGTTATTTGAACCTGATGTATTTCTGCAGTTGTGACTCTATGTGTCCTGATAACTTCACTCTCTGCAGCTCCATTATTGAGATTCCAGAGATTCAGATTGAGATCCGGGTGAATGAGGCCTTACGTATAATGGCAACCTCCATCAGCCTCCTACTGCTTTAGAAATAAACATGTTTTTTACATGAATCGCTTCAAAAGTTTGTTTCTGAGTCTGAATGAAAGTGACTGAATCAACTGAAAGAAAAGAGCAAGGCCGCCTGGACCAAACGTTCAGCTGAAAAGAAAAATGTGATTACAACATGTAAATGTGTGAGGAATTACAGTATGTAAGTGCGTCATCCAGCGGTAGTCCATGAAAACTGCACAGTGTGGATCTTGTCATTTTATCCTTGCAACATGGAAACTAGCAAACATGCATCATTTTATTAGTTACTACTTTTCTAGCATGAATAGACGCTGAGTTATCCACAGCCTCACACATAAATAAACCAACCTGCAAGTTTCCCCAGATGTAGTTCCCTACACAGTTAGCCATAATGCTGCTACAGGCAGCTAGTTCCTGTGTTTACCTTTGTTCGGAGGTGGAGGTTGGAGGTTGCCCTGATAACTGTTGGTGTATACGAGGCCTTGTTCGCAGGACACATACAGTCACAACTACCACATTTATGGGAAATACATCAGGTTCAAATGAACCAGAATTTTCCTTTAAGGCCCCCTTCTCAATGAGCCTACTCTGTTCTGATTGGTCAATTTCAGGAATCTGACATCATCACGAGGAGGAAGTAGAGGTGAGTTGAAGCCCTGGATTTTGACTTGCAGGAAGCATTTTTAAATACGTTCACCTCAAGTTTTGGAACTTTGACCATGTTTAACATCCAACATTAACAGGATATAAACAACGGAATAAAAAGCACAATATGTCGCCTTTAAGATCTGATATGTGTGTCACTATTATGAGCAGGCACAGATAGAGTATTGCATTTATACTTCAGTAACTCCTGTAAAAGTCTACTTTATTTACTACTTTATTGAACTGTATGAGGTTAAACAGGGAACAAGCCTAACAACTAAAATAATAATCAATACACATATTTGCATTTCAAATTAATTTTGCACAGGCAATGTGGAGAAAAGGATGAGCAAATGTGGCAAAAACAAACTTTAAACTAAACTAGGAGAGTGAGGTATAATGGATTAAAAAGTAAAACTGGCAGTTGTTTTAATTACTTCAGCTTGAAGGCACAAACCCACTCAGATGTTTTCAGTTAGTGTGGCTGATTAAACAGCTGCTTAAATTGATGTCATGTTGATTACATGAGGTCACCAAACAAAATGTACCAATTAGAATAATTAAAGTGTTGTCCCGCCCTAACATATGCAACAATGTTAACAAGCAAGACAGAGAGATGTTAATCAAGCTCAGTCTATAAGCAAAACACCGACACAGTCCAGGAGGTTTAATCAGGTTGATTGAATGAAAAAACCTGTGTGGGTGGACCGTGACTGTATAAGTGTGTAAAAATCAAACATGTTTAATCACATGCTATATGATTTTATCCTCCTGCACAGAGGTATCAGACTCAGTCCAATGTGGTTGAATCAGTTGTTCAGCTTTCAGCTAAAAAAACTCAACTATCAGCAGGATGATGCTGCCGTTTCAGGAATAAACTGTTTTATGATTTGACAACGTTATGGTTAAAGCAAGAGGCTGGTGATTTTCTATTTTTTCTTCTTGTCAACAAATCTCATGTTTGGATCCAAACTGATCTACTAACGAATATTGTGTGTGTATCCAAAGCCTGATATATCTTATTCCTCTGTACTGTAGACCTCCGTTGTTGTCCAAAAACTATTAAAAACACGTCAGTGAGCCGCACCACTGCACTGGGTGACATGCTCCTTCATCATGAAGAGTTTGGTCACGTTAGTCTGAAAATGTATATTTGTTTCTTTTAACCATGATCGCAATGTTTTCCTAATTTTAAGAAAGTAGTTATTGTAACCCAAACCAGGATCTTTGTCTCTAAACCTAACCAAGCCGTTTTTGTGCCTGAACTTAAACAACCCCTAAAAGATTAGGGCTGGCAATTTTCTATATTTTTCTTTTTGTTAACAAGAGCCAAACAAACATGTTCCTTCATGAAGAGTTTGGTCACGTTAGTTTGAGTAGAAACAGCTTCAAAGACTAATAACAGCAATCATGTTTCCAGACTCTGGTGAGTAGTTCTGTGTAAGGCAGACGCTACTGAGCATGTGCAGGAATGTGGTTCTGTTTACAGCTTCGCTAGCTTGTTGTGCTGCAGATCACAACCTCTTGACTTTGTACTGAACTTCTTTGAGAAATTTATAATGTAGTACAAAGTCAAGAGGTTGTGATCTGTAGCACAACAAGCTAGCAAAGCTTTAAACAGAACCGAATTTTCACACATGCTCAGTGGCATCTGCTGTACACAGAACTACTCTCCGGAGACTGAAAATGTGGTTATTAGTCTTTGAAGCCGTTTCTAAACAAACTAACGTGACCAAACTCTTCATGATGAAGGAACATGTTTGTTTGGCTCTTGTTGACAAAAAGAAAAATATAGAAAATCGCCAGTCTAATCTTTTAAGGATTGTTTAGGTTCAGGCACAAAAACAACTCGGTTAGGTTTAGAGACAAAGACCATGGTTTGGGTTAAAATGACTACTTTGTTAAAGGTAGGGAAACATTGCGGTCATGGTTAAAAGAAACAAATATTGACTGTCGATAGAAAACAGGGAAACAACAAACTGTGCTGAGTTTGTGGTTTTAGAATAAGGTCCTTTGCTCTCAGCTAACAAGTCATAATTCCTACGGCCACTAGAGGGCCTTGTCACTTGAACGTAAACTCATGTCGGTTTTGGGGCGTTTTCTGAAACAACTAATGCTTGCATATGAAAGGAGGTCCATTTGAGCGGTCAGGTTGAGACATTACCTCTGCTGCTCTCCCAGTGTTTCAGTGCTGCAGTTCACCATCAGGCTCACCAGGCCTTCACCAGATGTCTGCCAGATGCAGCGATGTCCCTCCTTCGTGGTCAGCTCTCCGGAGCCCGGCACAGAGCGATTTCTGGGTCTCTTGGCCGGTTGAGGCGATGGCGGAGGCTGGCGGGGTTTGTCGGGTTTCCCCTGACCAGGTTGACGTTTGGCTTCAGCGAGGACAGGGAGGCAGAGGAGGAGGAGGAGGAGGAAACTGCATGGCAGGACACTCATGGTGGCTGTGGAGGGAAATTTGATCACAGAAAAAGAGAAAGTCTGAGGCAGTTTTTTGAGATTTGCTTTGAAAGCTGTCATTTTAGCCACTTTCAGCTCCTAGTTTTGTTTTTTTGGGACATTTACTGTCAGGCTTAGTGCTTTCCAGAAACAGCAAACAAGCTCTGGTTAATCCATTGAACCCCTCCTGCTCAGACCCAAACAACAGACAGACAAAGTTAGTGACATATGTTTCTCAAGGGGTGGAGACCAAACCCGAGCTAAACCGAGAGTAAATGTTGGACTTACATTCATCATGTGGACACAACCACGACTCAGATGGAAAGATTATGTTGCTCTGTGTCCGCTGGATATGTAAATAGGCAGCTATCTGTCATCTGTCTGATTCTTTTGGAGACTTATATTGATCAAACATGGCTAAATGCAGCTTTAAATGAATATACGTATAAATATATTTTGCTTAACTTTGATGTATATTTCTAGGCAAGCTCTCTTTAAAAACAGATTATTTTAGGACAGCTGTAATCTAACCCACTGATTATTGTGATCATAGGCTGTAATCATACTGCAGTTTAATTACCTCATGCAGTAAAAATAACTTAATAAAGACTTTTTTTATGTAAGTGCAATTTTTAAACCCAGTCTCACAGCAATTTGTGAAATAGTCACAAAATTTAATCTATAGATTTGTGTACATGGACACAAATTTTTTTCATGACACTCAGCACAACTTTCAAACTGATGTGCTGACTGGTGGTTCCTACAGTCGCCAAAAGTAGAATGGGAGTCAGAGCCTTCAACTATCAGGCTCCTCTCTTGTGGAACCATCTTCCAGATTCGGTCCGAGGGGGGCAGACACCCTCTCTACGTTTAAAAGTAGGCTTAAAACTTTCCTTTTTGATAAAGCTTATAGTTAGGGCCGACCAGACTCGCCATCAACCAGTCCTTAGTTATGCTGCTATAGGCCTAGACCGCATCATCCGCAGGAAACCCCATAAACCATGCTGACGTGCTGACGTCTTCCTTCTGTCCTTCTCCAGCTGTTGCTGTTTGTTGCTGCTAGTCATGTATCTATTGTTGTTGCTGTTGCTGTTCTGCTTCTCTGTGCCCCCACCCCCCCACCCTCTTCTCTCTCTCTCAACCCAACCGGTCAGGGCAGATGGCCGCCTACCTAGAGCCTGGTTCTGCTTGAAATTTCTTCCCGTTAAAGGGGAGTTTGTCCTTACAGCTGTCACCAAGTGCTTGCTCATGAGGGAAATGTTGGGTCTCTGTAAATTAAGAACAGTCTAGACTTGCTCCATGTGAAAAGTGCCCTGAGATGACTTTTGTTGTGATTTGGCGCTATATAAATAAAATTGAATTGAAATTGAATTTAATGTATTTCAGTTGGAAGTGTGTGTCATGACTACATCAACATACATACAACATACCAGGGTTTGTTTTTTTTTCCAGTTGAGACTCGGGAGCACAGGAGCTGTATTGTTTTTTCTCATTTATTATTCTTTTTTTTTTTTTTGAAACTATAACCGCTACATTACTCAGCATTTAATCACAAGATTTTATCCTTGTTTTTATTTCTTTGGTTTCATTTTATCAGTAGTCTACAGTCATTGCATTAAACCTCCACTGTTACATAATTTAATTATTTATGCACATTTAATTGTTGCTCTTTTACCCTTATATATTTCATTCACTTCATTTCTTTATCCATCAGACAGTCCATATTTCCTTTCAAGTTTCAACAAACAAACAAAAAGCTCCATTTTGCATCTTCAAAGTGCTCTCTGAAACTATTGTTGAAAAATGTTCCTAATATTTTTCCCCCCTCATGTATGTTAATGACGTGGACAAAATATTAGGAACACTTCAATATAATGCACTCCAGTACACCAGCACCACCCACTACCACCTCAATAATAAACATAAAGTAGAATTATCACCACCTTTCTGACAATGTCAATAAAACTGAAAATGTAAAAGCTTCGTAAATGTAGAATTTATGTCAGAGTTGTTTTTGCATTGCAAACTGTCTGTGACGAGTAAACTGAACTTAATAAATAAAATCAGTGGAGCGCCCTTTTAATGGAACAGAAAACACTATTCCCTCTCCTTTATCTAGTTATTCTTACCCAAACTTAACAGGGGGTCGAAGAAAAATGTGAGTCTGACAGCTGTTTAAATCAGTTCTCCAAAAGAGATCTTGAATAAGAGCCATAACGAAACTTCAGTAATCTCTACAAGGCAACTGGGTCGATGCAGCATCAAATGCTACTAGAAATTAGCATCATGATATATCAAAGCTAATTCAGCATTACTAATTTTTCAAATAAATGTACGACTGGAGAAATGTAGCAGCCTTCCTTCCTTCATCCCTGAGGACCAGAGTGTCAACGAGTGACGTGACACTTGGATGTTCAATGGAAAAAAAAAGAAAAAGAACAATGGACACAGAGTGGGGGTGTGAGACTCTGTCAGGAGCTTATTGAAGATCAGCCAAGCGTCAGAAACACTCCCCCAAGAAGAGTCCAGACCGGACATGTAGCTATCAAACAACGAGGGAGGGAGGGAGGAAGGAGAGCATTAAAGCTAAATGAACAGTTAGTCATTTATTTCCACATTTATTTCTCTTTTGGTAATTAGAGTTATGCAGTGGAAAAAGTATGGTGACAAATGGAACAAGCAGTAGTGCATAATACGAATAAAAAGGAAAACAGCCAAAGATGGAGCTTTTTTTTCATTCAAATAAATATTTTGAACAGAAAACATGCATGAAATTATTATTTTTTAAATTTAAAAACATAAAACAAAGCTATTTTAATCTTGAATTAACAACATTTAAAGTCAAATATGCATAAAGATGCTGCCAATAAAACCTCAGTTTCCTGCTCTGCAGTGTCTCACCAACAATAATACTCACAGCGATATATCTGTAATAACCACCCAATAATATCATAATTATTTTTTTAAAAAAAGGAATTATTACATGCATATTCTTTGTTTATTAGAATTTTATTGAGACTTAATGAAAACTAAATTAATAAATAAACTGACACGGGTCAATTTTCTCTTAGTTTGCCTGTGATCTGTTTTTAACATCTGTTGTTGTGTGTTTAATTAACTTCATTTGCAATTTATATAAATAATTCAAGTCTGAATTAACGAGAGAACAGAAACATTAATATCCTGTGTGTGTTACTGTGCCGCCGGGTAACAGGTTGCTTCCTTTTACCGCCGTACAGTTAATGATGTGATACAGTGAAGACAACAAAACAGCTTCCATAATTAATCCAATTAATAATGTTTATGTATTTGTGTTGTAATTAAGTGGAAAATTAAATTAAAAGTATGCCGTGATCCAGCGTCGTGGTGATTTTATCTCAGTCGACGCCAAAGTGCTCTCTGAACAAACAGGCACTTTAGTACAATCATTGTTTTTGTTTTTATATTTTTATATTTTATACCTTTTAGAGCCATTAAAACCAAACAAACACATTAACTGATTTTTCTGCTTATTGTCCTAAACTCACTAAACTGATAATATCACATTTTAAGCTTTTGTCAGTTAAGGTTTATTAGTGGTTGAGTTCCCGCTATAATCAGTGCTTTATGTGAAAAAAATGTTTGTATTACATTATTGTGCAAACTGCCAGTGCCGCCAAGAATACTCAATTCTGATTGGCTGACGGGCATACTTTATATAATAAACAACAGTAAAATAAAAACAAACTACTATATGTACTCAAAGTAAAAAATATCCATCATTCTTTATTAATTATTATTATGATAATTATAAGAAGTTACTAGGCAACAAAAGCTGATAGCAGGAAACATTTATTCAGAATTTCAAAATGTCTTCCAGTTTTTTTTTAGATCAGGTTTCGTCAAACATTTCACCTAATATCTGCTCTCAGATCATGAACACACTCCACCTAAAACAACGATAAATGTCCGGTTACACTGTCTGTTATAAATAATGAATAGACACGTTCATTCTCACCAGTCACAACTGTGTTTAGATATGTATCTGAAAGATATTGACAAAAAGGACAAATTTGATTGATCACACGTTACGGAGATAGTCTGTTTTGGCGTGAGTCAATATGACAAATAACACACTTCACAGAAGGAAACAATAAGCGTGTACGCTGCGCTTTATCCTTCTATAACTACACTGCCTATCATGCATTACATGAGTCGCACTGACATCAACATTATTTTGAGTTACAGTCTATTTTTCTGACTCTCTACATGTATTTCTGCGTCGTGTCTTCATTTTATGTTTTGTTGAGTGTGAATTGTGCATTAATTTTCATTATTTGTAAAATACAAACAATTTTGCGTTAAAATTAGCCTGAAACGAACCAATAAGGTAACAAAGATGCCCTTAAATTGGTTTTTGAGTCGGATATTCACATCACTTCCCTTCCTGCTGGTGCCAGGTGAAGGACAGTGTTAATGTAAAGCAGGCATGATATGAAAAAAAAAAAATCTGTTACCTCAATAAAGTTTCTTTGCATTTCGGGTTAATTATCCTGCTTGGAAGTTGTTTTTCATACAGAACAACAACTGACAAACAACAGAAAGCAGCATCTTCTTAAAGAGGAAGTAGAGAATATTTAAACTTTATCACCATCAACGTCAACTGTATATATAATATTATCCCTCTTTTCCTCTCAAATATTTGAATTTTAAGGTTTTTTAGTTTTGTTCTCTATCTAGTTTCTGTTCATCCAGAAAAATAAAAATATAAAACTGTCAGATTAAGCGGATCTGTTTTGGTAGTTTAAGTCACATTTAACTGCAGTATTTTACCAGTATTTTCTGGGAGATGAAAAACAAAGACGCACCAAAACAAAAATAATCCCCCTTCCAAGCAACTCCCCCCCTCCTCCAACTACTCCTCCAAATCCATCCCTCATCAATAAGTCATGACCAAAACACAATTCTTGCATCTTTGTCTGTAACGCTGCAATATTTGATATTTGACAGTTTTAGTTTAGAAGCAGAAATGCAGAGTAGTTAAGTGTTGGATGTTTGTTGTTTAGTTGTTTAGTGTGAGCAGAGGCCTGCTGTTCTTACCATGTGACGCTCCGCGGCTCTGAGTCGCTGTGAGAATGAGAAAGAGGGGAGAAGACGGGGATAAAGGAGGAGGAGGAGGAGGAGGAAGGAGGAGGAAGGAGGGGGTTCAGGGAATAAGGAGGACTATACGCAGAAATGCCCACCCAAAACCAAGGACCCCTCCCACATTCAACCCCCCTGACACAACCCTGTATGAGTGTGTGTGTGTGTGCGTGAACAGGACAATGGACACACTTGCCAAGGTTTCTCGCTCTGTGCGACACTGACAACACCTCGAGGGTTTGGATGCTTCAGGCTCGATCAACAAAACACCTCTTTGTTTCATCACTTATGTTCTTTTCCTTCAGTTTTTAATGTGGCGTTCGGTGATCAATGTGTTTATTTAACAGACGGGATCCATGAACAAACCGCACACTCCGTCAAAGTTGGCTTTAAGCAAATTTTCAGGCCAAAAAAAGTGAGAAAAATAAAAAAATTGCTAGTTTAGCATCCCTTCCAGATATGTATAAAGACATAAAAACACTCTGCTTTGTATAACAATTTGTGTCAGATATGTTTTTTCCACAAAACTAGTTAAAAACATCTTAAAAATCAACCACAATTGTCTTCAAAAGTAGTTGCGACGTCACAAAATCCTGCTCGTACATACCTTCTAGTGTCAAACTCATTTGACACACTAGTTTAAAACATCCTCACTCTGCCTTATTGTTCCCAGATCTTCTTTAATCCCAAATGGAAATGACAAAGTTTTGACTGTTGAAGATATGGGAACAATACAGCAGTGTGCAGGTACTTTTTTTCATCCTTTTGTGCAGATTATTGCAACCTGAACTGCTAGAAGTCCATATACAGCTTAATTGTTTTCCCTGATTACGGTGCGTTAGCAAATGTAACCACTGCCTGGATTATGTTCACAAGCAACATTTTAACGAATAAATGAAGCGTTACATTCATAAATCACCCTGCAGTCGGAGTGAGGAGGTCGGGGTGGACGGGGGAACATACAAGATGCAGGACTCTGACAGCAGAGACCTGGGTTCACATCCTGGGTCCTGTGTGTGTTTAGGCAATAAAAGCACTTTGGTTCAGCTTAGTGAAAGATTGTGGTGTCCTTTAAAGCTTCAAGTCACTGCAGACGTTTTTCTGTATTAAACAGAGACGATGATGTTTCTCTGACCTGAACCAAGTACTGCCAGAGTCTGAACACAATCATAAAAAGTTTAATAACGCTGTAGTTTCTACTAGCAGATACTTTACTATAAGATCAGAAAACAACAACTAGGCATGTTGTAACTGAACATTTCACTCATATGTTCAGCATCAACATTTTTGCAACTTGCCAAACACGTTAATTAACATTTTCTCATTGTGTTGACAGAAAAATTAAATTCAGCAGCATTGTGTTTCTAGCAAAACATGTTGGCTGTTACAATTTAGTTTGAACGTAATTTCTAGAAGACAGTGTTGATTATTGTTACCCAACAGGACGAGTGTCTACTGATGATTGCGGGACTTTAAATATACTATATTTCATCAGTTAAAATATACAAGGTCATAATCTGCTTCATAAAGTAACAAAAACTAACTCATGAACTTTAATGACTATACAGTGTAGATTATTCTATATCTATAACTGCACAGGTTGGACTGGATTATCCACCTAAATGCAACATGATAAAATACATAATTATTCATATTTTGGGGCAGTAGATGTTTTAACTGTAGACTTGACTGGAATCTATTTTTGACCACCTCAGAATAAATGAGTAAGAGCCAAACTTGTGACAGTATAAAGTTGTCCAGTGTTGAATTTGCCAGAACAAAACAGTAAATAAGCAGCAGGACAGAAAACGGACATAAAAAGATTTACAACCACACAAACTGCATCAGCAGCTCAGTGAGACTCTGAGTCACAGTCAAAGGATACAGTATATCCTTCAGAGACAACAGACAACATATTATCACAACATTTTGTTAAATTTTGCTGATACATTCGTGCTAAGAGGAGGGTGTGAACAACAGACTGTATATAAAGACAGACGTAGCGAGGTGCGACGTCTCCGCTTGGTTTCATCAGAGCCAGTTTGAAGCCTGGAGTTGCAGCTCATGGTCGGCGCCATCTTTTCCATTTGGAGCCAGAACCTTGCAAATACGGAGTGTAGTATGTTGCCTTTCATGCTCTGGAAACACGCCCCGCTAACTCAGACTTGGTGTTACTTGGACTAACTTTAAGGTACTTCAGCCTCATGTCGTAGTTGCTGCCGCTTGGTGTGAAGTTCATACAAATCCTTATCTTAAACGCACACAACAAACTGAATCATAAACATTAATGCAAATATCACCTTTGTGCCCCTGTAATTAAAGAACAAAGTTATATTTTCGGCTGTATTTTTCTCGCTGTTTGCTCAAATGATATTTCTGTCACTTCTTCCTGATTTGTCTAATTTGTCCTGCTGACTGTTAGCAGAGGAGATGATCCTCAGAGAACTTTTCTACTTCTCAAACTTTGAGTTCTTTAACTTTTCTGATTTCCTGCATTTCCAAGTTTGATGATCTTTAACTCAAATCCTACTCTGAAAACTCTCAACACAGGAAGCTATAAATAAAAAGTTAAAAAATACAAACAGTTTCCGTACATAGACCAAAGATAGAAAGAAAAAGCTGCTCTTATTCTTCAGTCTTCAACCTTTTTTGTCCTTTAATGACAAACACCGACACAGTTTTTTTTTTTAGAAACAGATTTTCTTGGTTTTGAACTGAACTGAACAGAACAGCTACATGGCAAACAGTGTTTGCCAGTGAAGAACTATATTGATCCCTGTGGGGATCAATCCTATACACACACACACACTAGGAGCAGTGGGCAGTCGCAGTGCAGCACCGGGGACCAACTCCAGTTCTTTGCCCAGTGCTTTGGTCAGGGCCTCTGACAGGAGTATTAACCCTTACATACATG
The DNA here is from genome assembly GCF_914725855.1 of Thunnus albacares. Taxonomy (NCBI): domain Eukaryota; kingdom Metazoa; phylum Chordata; class Actinopteri; order Scombriformes; family Scombridae; genus Thunnus; species Thunnus albacares. The sequence continues at coordinate 28,975,018 of NC_058119.1, forward strand.
ATGGTGGGAGGAAACCGGAGCATCCGGCAGAAACTCACGCAAACACGGGAAGAACATGCAAACCCCCACACAGATAGGACAAGAAAAACAAGAAAACAAGCTGTCAAAGTAGACAACAAAGAGAACAATGTTCGCATGAAGCCGTTCACCATTGTTGTTATTGTCCTTATGTTTCATCTTCTTCTGCTTCCAATGAAACGCCAATTTCAGATTTACACACTGTTTTTTTGGGGGAGAAAAATTGCAGTTTAAGTCTGGATGGAGGGCCAAAACAGACAAAGCTGGCTTAGTGTGGACATGGTCTAAATGTGACGTGAAATCCCACAGAGCCAAGTAGCCTTTACAGCACACATTTACATTTAAGAATAAGGGGATAAACAAGTAGAGTATAAATATCTGGTGAGCTACTCATTTGCGTTGCTCCCCAAAATAATCCATAGTGCACGCTCTGTCACATGAAAGAGTGGTGGAAGTCAGTTACTTTTTCTTCTTCTTTTCCTCTGGCCTAAACTCTCTCTCTCTCTCTCTCTCTCTCTCTTTCAGTCACTGTATTTATACCAGTAAGTAGCTCGGCCCTCAGCGAGATGAATGAGAAGAATCTTCTCCCTCCTCCAGGACAAAGACTCGTGCAGGAATCTGGGTCACAGCTTAACCCCCCGCCGACACCCTGTCTTGGCCATCCAGCCTCTTCTCATTCAGCTCAGGGATTGGTGTAGCTCTGAGGAAGGTCTTTCCCCCGCGCTACGCTGCCAAAAAATCTGCTTGGCAAAGGGGTGGGGGTGCTCTGAAAAAAACAAGCCAACAACGGTAAACATGTCGTTCGGCTCGGTCTGTGCCAATCACGAACAAATATGTCACCTTGTTTTCAGCTGTAAGTGCACTTTTCTCTCTCTCTCTCTCTGGAGCCGAGCAGCATCAGCAGCAAAGAGAAGCATCGTTTTCTCAAGTTTTGCCAAAAGCGGATCAGCAGTGTCAGAAGTTTGTGTGCGACTCGTAGAGGAGGGAACGTTTGTTTTAACGCCAGAGAAAGTTTTCTGTTTCTTTAACAACTTTTTATTTCACTTTTGTATGTTTTTATGCACCATAGTCGAATCATAGAAACCCATTTATCTTGTAAAATTAGTCTTACAGTGGAACAATATTCAAAAATATTTAAGCTTTCATGCTTTCAAAGCAATCCATCTAATAGTTGCGGAGATGTTTCAATAAAGAACTAACCTCATACTGTAGTAGCGCTTGAGGAAAAATCAGAGGACCAGCAGTCATTAGAATAAATCGTCTAAAGTCCATCAAGTAAGACGTTGACATATATCATAGCATAAGTGACAAATTTATGATTTGCTGGTGGAGAAAAGAGGAAAAGTCAAAGTATCATCAAATCCTCATCCTCTGGGGACTTGAATATATGTTTAAATTTAAATTTCATGGCGATCCGTCTGATAGTTGTCGAGATATTTCAGTAAAGAAGAAGTGGAGGATCACTAAAGTCAATAGGATGCATCCTCTGGGGAACATGAACCTTAGTGCATTTCACAGTAATCCATTGAATAGTTGTGGAAATATATTTCAGTCCAGAACAACTGACCAACATTTATATTCTTAGAGTCTTAGCACTAGCATTACTAAGAAATATATACCAAAAAAACACTGTTCACTTGCATTTCCACCTGATGAGATCAACTTGTTAGTAAAGAAAATACCAAAACAAAACTTTAAATGATATTGAGTTCTGCCTTTGGTACTCATTTCTAATCTAATTTAAATGTACTTCACAGCACACAAGGAGAGAGAAAGAGATGCAGAGGCAAAAACGTTTAAAAAACAGTGAAGTGACAGTAATGTTTAGGTTGTGGAAAGTGAGGACATTTTGGCAGGTTCTCACTTTAAAAGGATGGGTTTACAATTTTACATTTACATTTTTAGTTTTTTCTTGCTGTAATCATCCCTCCTGATACTGACCATTAGAAGATCCCTTCATAATGACCTTACAATGGAAGTGATGGAGGACCAAATCCACAGTCCTCCTTCTGTACAAACATGTATTTCAAAGTTTATCTGAAGCTAATATGAAGCTTCAGCGTCCAAATGAGTCAAATCAAGTAGATATCTTTCAACATTACAGTCTTTTTAGTGCCAAAGTCAACAGGGAAACACTGTCCGAGGAAACACAAAGAGGGAATTTGATGCTAAAAAGACTGTAAATGTGTCAGATATCCACTTGATATGACTAACTCAGACTGATGAAGCTGAATAGAAGCTTCACACAGACTTTTAAATAACTGTGTGGATTTTGGCCTCCATCACTTACACTGAAAGCACATTTGAAGGATCTTTTAATATCCAGTATGAACAGGAAGAATGATTACAGCAAGGAAAACCTCTTTCACTGTTCATATGGACACCTGACTGCTGGTTTAAGACACACAAAAATTGTGAACCCGTCCTTTAAGGTTAGAAGTGGGTTTAGGTTTAGAGTTAGAGTTAGGCATTTAGTAGTGACGGCTGAGGTCAGAGTGTCCTCACAAGGATAGGAGTCCAAACATGTATTTGAGTGTGTGTGTGTGTGTTTGTGTTTTGTTTGTGTTTCTATGCTAATCCGCTGAATGATTTGTGAGAGACCGTGTGTGTGTTCACTCTTGAACTTGAAGTGTGTGTGTGAGTGGGTCTCGTGTGACTGGAGAGCAGATACGCAGCCGAGACTCTGGTGCCTCCTACTGGTGCTTTCTAGAGACAAACACAGTCAAGAGAGCTGGTTGGAAAATAAACACTTTGTTGGTCTAAATGACGTAAAGAACAAATATCCCAAAACTAAACATCTGTTACCACAAGAAATACTTTTTATCTGTTGTACTCTTTTCATATCAGCTGCAGATTTCATGTTTTTGCAAACTTAAAGTCAGTGCAACACCATGTCTCCACACAAGCAAGTCTTTTATTAACCCCTGTATGAAAATCTAATGTCTGCATTTGACAGATACAGTACTGTGCAGAAGTTTTAGGCACTTAACATGTTTAGATTCTTCTCCGTATTGCAACACCATCAGGGAGGCGTTTCATTTAGGTTTTGTCATGTGGAGCAGCAAGAATGGACCCAAATGCAGAAACTGA